>NW_027138216.1:0-332156 GCF_035084215.1 Heptranchias perlo | reverse complement strand
TTGGAGACGAAGCAGGAGGAGGAGGTTGAGCAGGAGGAGAAGAAGGAGCAGGAGGAGAAGGTGGAGAAGGAGCACTTGGTGGAGGTTGAGCAGGAGTTGGAGAAGGAGCAGGAGAAGGAGGATGAAAAGGAGCAGGAGGTATAGAAGGAGCAGGAGGAGGAGAAGGAGCAGGAGGTGGACAAGGAGCAGGAGGAGGAGAAGGAGCAGGAGGTGGACAAGGAGCAGGAGGTGGACAAGGAGCAGGATGTTGAGAAGGAGCAGTAGGTGGACAAGGCGCAGGAGGTGGAGAAGGAACAGGAGGGGGAGAAGGAACAGGAGGTTGAGAAGAAGCAACAGGTGGAGAAGGAGTTGGAGAAGAAGCAGGAAGAGGAGCAGGAGCAGGAGGAGAGGAAGGAGCAGGAGGTGGAGAAGGAGCAGGATGTGGAGAAGGAGCAGGAGAAGATGAAGAAGCAGGAGGAGGAGTAGGAGCAGGAGGAGGAGAAGGAGCAGGAGGTGGAGAATGCACAAGGTAAGAAGCAGCAGGAGTTGGGGAAGGAGCAGGTGGTGGAGAAGGAGCAGGAGAAGGAGAAGGAGCAGGAGGTTGAGAACGAGCAGGAGGTGGAGACGGAGAAGGAGGAGGAGAAGGAGCAGGATTGTGACAAGGAGCAGCAGGAAGACAAGAAGCAGGAGGTGGAGAAGGAGCAGAATGTGGAGAAGGCGCAAGATGAGAAGCAGCAGGAGGTGGAGAAGGAGCAGGAGGGCAGGAAGTAGCAGGAGTTGGAGAAGGAGCATGAGGTGGAGGAGGAGCAGGAGGGAGACAAGGAGCAGGAGCAAGACAAGGAGCAGGAGGTGGAAAAGGACCATGAGGAGGAGATGGAGGAGAAGAAGTGGCAGGAGTTGTACAAGGAGCAGGAGGTGGACAAGGAGCAGGAGGTGGACAAGGAGCAGGAGGTGGACAAGGAGCAGGATTAGGAGAAGGAGGTGGAGGAGGAGAAGGAAGTGGAGAAGGAGCAGAATGAGGAGAAGCAACAGGAGGTGGAGAACAAGTAATAGATAGAGAAGGAGCAGGAGACGGAGAAGGACCAGGAGGGGGAGTAGGAGGATGAGTTAGAGAAGAAGCAGGAGGAGGTGCAGGAGCAGGAGTAGAAGGAGGAGCAGGATGTGCAGAAGGAGCAGGAGAAGGATACGAAGCACGAGGTGGAGGAGCAGCAGGAGGTGGAGAAGGAGCGGGAGGGAGACAAGGAACAGGAGGTGGAGAAGGAGCAGGCGGAGAAGAAGGAACAGGAGAAGGAGAAGGAGCAGGAGATGGAGAAGGAGCAGGAGCTGGAGAAGGAGCAGGAGGAAGAGAAGAAGTCGGAGGTGGAGATGGAGCAGGAGTGGAGAAGGAGCAGGAGAAGAAGAAGGAGCAGGAGGAGGATCAGGAGCAGGAGTGGAGAAGGAGCAGGAGAAGAACAATGAGCAGGAGGAGGAGCAGGAGCAGGAGGAGGAGTAGTAGCAGGAGGTAGAGAAGCAGCAGGAGGCGGAGAAGGAGCAGGAGGTGAAGAAGGAGCAGGAGGGAGACAAGGAGCGGGAGATGGAGAAGGAGCAGGAGGAGGAGAAGGAGGGGAAGAAGGAGCAAGAAGTGGTGAATGAGCAGGAGTGGAGAAGGAGCAGCAAGTGGAGGAGGAGCAGGAGGTGGAGAAGGAGCAGGAGGACGAGAAGGAGCATGAGTGGGAGAAGAAGCAGGAGGGCGAGAAGGAGCGGGAGGGCGAGACGGAGCAGGAGGGCGAGATGGAGCAGGAGGTGGACAATGAGCAGGAGGTGGACAAGGAGCAGGAGCAGGAGAAGGAGACGAAGCAGGAGGTGGAGGAGCAGCAGGAGGGGGAGAAGGAGCGGGAGGGAGACAAGGAAGAGGAGGTGGACAAGGAGCAGGAGGAGGAGCAGAGCAGGAGGAGGAGAAGTCGGAGTTGGAGATGGAGCAGAAGTGGAGAAGGAGCAGGAGAAGAAGAAGGAGCAGGAGGAGGAGCAGGAGCAGGAGTGGAAAAGGAGCAGGAGAAGAAGAAAGAGCAGGAGGAGGAGCAGGATTAGGAGGAGGAGTAGTAGCAGGAGGTAGAGAAGCAGCATGAGTTGGAGAAGGAGCAGGAGGTGAAGAAGGAGCAGGGGGGAGACAAGGAGCGAGAGGTGGAGAAGGAGCAGGAGGAGGAGAAGGAGGAGAAGAAGTAGCAGGAGGTGGTGAATGAGCAGGAGTTGAGAAGGAGCAGCAAGTGGAGAAGGAGCAGGAGGTCGAGAAGGTGCAGGAGGACGAGAAGGAGCATGAGGGGGAGAAGAAGCAGGAGGGCGAGATGGAGCAGGAGGGCGAGAAGGATGTGGACGAGGAGAAGGAGGTGGAGAAGGAGCAGGAGGAGGAGGAGGAACTGGAAGTTGAGAAGAAGCAATCGGTGGAGAAGGAGCAGGAGGCGGAGAAGGACCAGGAGTGGGAATAGGTGAAGGAGCTGTTGAAGATGCAGGAGGAGGAGAAGGAGCAGGAGGAGGAGAAGGTGCAGGAGGCGGAGAAGGAGCAGGAGTGGAGAAGGAGAAGGAGGTGGAGAAGGAGTCGGAGTTGGAGAAGGCGCAGGAGGTGGAGAAGGAGCAGGAGGGAGAAAAGGATCAGGAGGAAGACAAGGAGCAGGAGGTGGAGAAGGAGCTGGAGGAGGAGACGGCGCAGGAGGTGGAGAAGGAGCAGAAGGTGGAGTCGGAGCAGGAGAAGGTGAAGGAGCAGGAGATGGAGAAGGAACAGGGGAGCGAGAAGGAGCAGGAGGGCGAGAAGGAGCAGGAGGGCGATAAGGAGCAGGAGGGCGAGGAGAAGCAGTAGGTGGACAAGGAGCAGGAGATGGACACGGAGCAGGAGGTGGACAAGGAGCAGGAGGTGGACAAGAATCAGGAGGTGGACACGGAGGAGGAGGTGGACAAGGAGTAGGAGGTGGACAAGGAGCATGAGGTGGACAGGGAGCAGGAGGTGGAGAAGGAGATGGAGGATGAGAAGGAGGAGGAGAAGGAGCACGAGGAGGAGAAGGAACTGGAGCAGGAGAAGAAGCAATTGGTGGAGAAGGAGCAGTAGGCGGAGAAGGACCAGTAGGAGGAGCAGGAGAAGGAGTTGGAGAAGAAGCAGGAGGAGGTGCAGGAGGAGAAGAAATGGCAGGAGGTGGAGAAGGAGCAGGAGGTGGACAAGGAGCAGGAGGTCGAGAAGGACGTGGACGAGGAGAAGGAGGTGGAGAAGGAGCAGGAGTAGGAGGAGGAACAGGAAGTTGAGAAGATGCAATCGGTGGAGAAGGAGCAGGAGGCGGAGAAGGACCAGGAGTGGAAGTAGGTGAAGGAGTTGTTGAAGAAGCAGGAGGAGGAGAAGGAGCAGGAGGAGGAGAAGGTGCAGGAGGCGGAGAAGGAGCAGGAGTGGAGAAGGAGCAGGAGGTGGAGAAGGAGTAGGAGTTGGAGAAGGAGCAGGAGGTGGAGAAGGAGCAGGAGGGAGAAAGGGATCAGGAGGAAGACAAGGAGCAGGAGGTGGAGAAGGAGCAGGAGGAGGAGACGGAGCAGGAGGTGGAGAAGGAGCAGAAGGTGGAGTAGGAGCAGGATAAGGTGAAGGAGCAGGAGGTGAAGAAGGAACAGGGGAGCGAGAAGGAGCAGGAGGGCGAGAAGGAGCAGGAGGGCGATAAGGAGCAGGAGGGCGAGGAGAAACAGTAGGTGGACAAGGAGCAGGAGATGGACAAGGAGTAGGAGGTGGACAAGGAGCAGGAGGTGGACAAGAATCAGGAGGTGGACACGGAGGAGGAGGTGGACAAGGAGCAGGAGGTGGACAAGGAGCAGGAGGTGGACAGGGAGCAGGAGGTGGAGAAGTAGATGGAGGATGAGAAGGAGGTGGAGAAGGAGCAGGAGGAGGAGAAGGAACATGAGAAGGAGTAGAAGCAATAGGTGGAGAAGGAGCAGTAGGCGGAGAAGGACCAGTCGGAGGAGCAGGAGAAGGAGTTGGAGAAGAAGCAGGAGGAGGAGCAGGAGCAGGAGGAGAAGAAAGGGCAGGTGGTGGAGAAGGAGCAGGAGGTGGACAAGGAGCAGGAGTTGGACAAGGAGCAGGAGGTGGACAAGGAGCAGGAGTTGGACAAGGAGCAGGAGGAGGAGATGGACGTGGAGGAGGAGAAGGAGGTGGAGAAGGAGCAGGAGGAGGAGAACGAACAGGAGGACGAGAAGGAGCAGGATGCGCAGAAGGACCAGGAGGGGGAGTAGGAGAAGGAGTTGGAGAAGAAGCAGGAAGAGGAGCAGGAGCAGGAGGAGAAGAAGGAGCAGGAGGTGGAGAAGGAGCAGGATGTGGAGAAGGAGCTGGAGGAGGAGAAGGAGCAGGAGGAGGAGAAGGAGCAGGAGGAGGTGATGGAGCAGGAGTGGAGAATGAGCAGGAGAAGAAGAAGAAGCAGGAGGTTGAGAACGAGCAGGAGGTGGAGACGGAGCAGGAGGAGGAGAAGGAGCAGGAGGGAGACAAGGAGCAGGAGGAAGACAAGTAGCAGGAGGTCGAAAAGAAGCTAGAGGAGGAGAAGGAGGAGATGAAGGAGCAGGAGGTGGTGAATGAGCAGGAGTGGAGAATGAGCAGGAGTTGGAGACGGAGCAGGAGGGCAGGAAGTAGCAGGAGTTGGCGAAGGAGCAGGAGGTGGAGAAGGAGCAGGAGGAAGACAAGGAGTAGGAGGTGGAAAAGGACCATGAGGAGGAGGTGGAGGAGAAGAAGGGGAAGGAGTTGGACAAGGAGCAGGAGGTGAACAAGGAACTGAGGTGGACAAGGAGCAGAAGGTGGACAAGGAGCAGGAGGAGGAGAAGGAGGTGGAGAAGGAGCAGAATGAGGAGAAGGAACGGGAGGTGGAGAAGAAGCAATGGGTGGAGAAGGAGCAGGAGACGGAGAAGGACCAGGACGGGGAGTAGGAGAATGAGTTGGAGAAGAAGCAGGAGGAGGAGCAGGAGCAGGAGGAGAAGATGAAGCAGTTGGTGGAGAAGGAGCAGGAGATGGAGACGAAGCAGGAGGTGGAGGAGCAGCAGGTGGTGGAGAAGGAGCGGGAGGGAGAAAAGGAGCAGGAGGGAGACAAGGAACAGGAGGTGGAAAAGGAGCAGGCGGAGAAGAAGGAACAGGAGAAGGAGAAGGAGCAGGAGATGGAGAAGGAGCAGGAGTTGGAGAAGGAGCAGGAGGAGAAGAAGGAGCAGGAGGTGGTGAATGAGCAGGAGTGGCGAAGGAGCAGCAAGTGGAGAAGGAGCAGGAGGTGGAGAAGGAGCAGGAGGGCGAGAAGGAGCATGAGGGGGAGAAGAAGCTGGAGGACGAGAAGGAGCAGGAGGGCGAGAAGCAGCAGGAGGGCGAGATGGAGCAGAAGGTGGACAATGAGCAGGAGGCGGACAAGGAGCAGGAGGTGGAAAAAGATCAGGAGGTGGACACGGAGCAGGAGGTGCACAAGGAGCAGGCGGTGGACAAGGAGCAGGAGGTGTACAAGGAGCAGGAGGTGGACTAGGAGCAGGAGGTCGACAAGGAGCAGGAGGAGGAGAAGGACGTGGACGAGGAGAAGGAGGTGGAGAAGGTGCACGAGGAGGAGAAGGAACAGGAAGTGGAGAAGAAGCAATCGGTGGAGAAGGAGAAGGAGGTGGAGCAGGACCAGGAGGGGGAGTAGGTGAAGGAGTTGGAGAAGAAGCAAGAGGAGCAGCAGGAGCAGGAGTTGGAGAAGGAACAGAAGGTAGCGATGGAGCAGGAGTGGAGAAGGAGCAGGAGAAGAAGAAGGAGCAGGAGGAGGAGTACCAGCAGGAGGAGTAGAAGGAGCAGTAGATGGAGAGGGCGGAAGATGAGGAGATGGAGCAGGAGGTGGAGAAGGAGGTGGAGAAGGAGAAGGAGAAGGAGCAGTTGGTGCAGAAGGAGCAGGAGGAGGAGAAGGAGCAGGAGGAGGAGAAGGAGCAGAAGGTGAAGATGGAGCATGAGTGGAGAAGGAGATGGAGAAGAAGCAGGAGCAGGAGGAGGAGTAGGAGCAGGAGGAGGTGAAGGAGCAGGAGGTGGACAAGGAGCAGGAGGGGGAGTAGGAGAAGGAGATGGAGAAGAAGCAGGAGGAGGAGGAGGAGCAGGAGCAGGAGGAGAAGGAGGATCAGGAGGAGGAGAAGGTGCAGGAGGTGGAGAAGTAGCAGGAGGTGGAGATGGAGCAGGAGTGGCGAAGGAGCAGGAGAAGAAAAAGGAGCAAGATGAGGAGTTGAAGCAGGAGGAGGAGAAGAAGTAGGAGGTGGAGAAGGCGCAAGATGAGGAGAAGTAGCATGAGGTGAATAAGGAGCAGGAGAACGAGATGGAGCAGGAGGTGGAAAAGGAGTAGGAAGGAGACAAGGAGCAGGAGGGAGACAAGCAGCAGGAGGTGGAGAAGGAGCAGGAATAGGAGAAGGAGGAGAAGAAGGAGCAGGAGGTGGTGAATGATCAGGAGTGGAGAAGGAGCAGGAGATGTAGAAGGAGCAGGAGGGCGAGAAGGAGCAGGAAGTCGAGAAGCAGCAGGTGGGCGAGATGGAGCAGAAGGGCGAGAAGGCGCAGGAGGTGGTCAAGGAGCAGGAGGTGGACAAGCAGGAGGAGGAGAAGGAGCTGGAGAAGGAGCAGGAGGAGGAGAAGGAGCAGAAGGTGGAGATGGGGCAAGGGGAGGAGAAGGAGAAGGAGGAGGAGGAGGAGGAGCTGGAGGAGGAGAATGAGCAGGAGGTGGAGAAGGCGCAAGACGAGGAGAAGGAGCAGGAGGTGGAGAAGGAGCAGGAGTGGAGAAGGAGCAGGAGGAGGAGAAGGAGCAGGAGAAGGAGGTGGAGAAGTAGTAACAGGAGCAGAAGAAGGAGCAGGAGGAGAAGTAGCAGCAGGTGGAGACGGAGCAGAAGCGGGAGAAGGAGCAGAAGCGGCAGTCGGAGCTGAAGCGGGAGCAGGAGCATGAAGTGGAGAAGGAGCAGGAGGAGGAGGTTGAGCAAAAGTGGAGAAGGAGCAAGAGGTGGAGAATGATGAGGAGGTGGAGAATGAGCAGGGGTGGAGAACAAGGAGGAGGAGGAGATTGATCAAGAGGGGTAGGGTTTGCTGGAGGAGCTGAAGGAGCAGGAGGAGGAGGAGAACGAGCAGGTGGAGGTTGATCAGCAGGTTGAGAAGGAGTAGGAGGTGGAGAAGGAGCAGGAGGAGGAGCTTGAGCAGGAGGGGGAGAAGGAGCAGGATGGGGAGAAGGAGCAGGAGGGGGGGAAGGAGCAAGAGGTGGAGAAGGAGCTGGAGGGTGAGAAGGAGGAAATGGAGCAGGAGCTGAAGGAGGAGAAGGAGCAGGAGGTGGAGATGGAACGGAGTGGAGAAGGAGCAGGAGAAGAAGAAGGAGCAGGAGGAGGAGTAGGAGCAGGAGGTGGAGGTTGAGCAGGAGAAGAAGAAGGAGCAGGAGGAGCAGGTGGAGAAGGAGCAGTTGGTGGAGGTTGAGCAGGAGTTGGAGGAGGAACAGGAGGAGGAGGATGAAAAGGAGCAGGAGGTGGAGAAGGAGCTGGAGGGTGAGAAGGAGGAAATGGAGCAGGAGCTGAAGGAGGAGAAGGAGCAGGAGGAGGAGAAGGAGCAGGAGGTGGACAAGGAGCAGGAGGTGGACAACGAGCAGGAGGTGGACAAGGAGCAGGATGTTGACAAGGAGCAGGAGGTGGACAAGGAGCAGGAGGTGGACAAGGAACAGGAGGAGGAGAAGGAGGTGGAGAAGGACCAGGAGGGCGATTAGGAGAAGGAGTTGGAGAAGAAGCAGGAGGAGGAGAAGGAGCAGGATAGAGAAGAAGGAGCAGGTGGTGGAGAAGGAGCAGGAGGTAGAGAAGGAGCAGGAGGCGGAGGAGGACCAGGAGGGCGATTAGGAGAAGGAGTTGCAGAAGAAGCAGGAGGAGGAGAAGGAGCAGGAGGAGAAGAAGGAGCAGGTGGTGGAGAAGGAGCAGGAGGTAGAGAAGGAGCAGGAGGGCGAGAAGGAGCATGAGGGCGAGAAGAAGCAGGAGGGCGAGAAGGAGCAGGAGGACGAGAAGGAGCTGGAGGACGAGAAGGAGCAGGAGGGCGAGAAGGAGCACCAGGTGGACAAGGATCAGGAGGTGGACACGGAGCAGGAGGTGGACAATGAGCAGGAGGTGGAGAAGGAGCAGGAGGAGGAGAAGTAGAAGAAGAAGGAGCAGGAAGTGGACAAGGAGCAGGAGTTGGACATGGAGCAGAAGGTGGACAAGGAGCAGGAGGTGGACAAGGATCAGAAGGTGGGCACAGAGCAGGAGGTGCACAATGAGAAGGAGGTGGACAAGGGGAAGGAAGTGGACAAGGAGCAGGAGGAGGAGAAGGAGGTGGAGGAGGAGAAGGAGGATGAGAGGGAACAGGAGTTGGAGAAGAAGCAATAGGTTGAGAAGGAGCAGGAGACGGAGAAGGAGCAGGAGGTGGAGAAGGAGCAGGAGGTGGAGAAGGAGCAGGAGGGCGAGAAGGAGCAGGAGGGCGAGAAGAAGCAGGAGGGCGAGAAGGAGCAGGAGGACGAGAAGGAGCTGGAGGACGAGATGGAGCAGGAGGGCGAGAAGGAGCACCAGGTGGACAAGGAGCAGGAGGTGGTCAAGGAACAGGAGGTGGACAATGAGCAGGAGGTGGACATGGAGCCGGAGGTGGACAAGGAGTAGGAGGAGTAGAAGGAGATGGAGGAGGAGAAGGAGGTGGAGACGGACCAGGAGGGGGAGTAGGAGAAGGAGTTGGAGAAGAAGCAGGAGGAGTAGCAGGAGCAGGAGGAGAAGAGGGACAAGGAAGTGGCGAAGGAGCAGGAGGAGGAGAAGGAGCAGGAGTGGAGAAGGAACAGGAGAAGAAGAAGGAGCAGGAGGGAGACAAGAAGCAGGAGGAAGACAAAGAGCAGGAGGTGGAGAAGGAGCAGGAGGAGGAGAAGGAGTAGAAGAAGGAGCAGGAAGTGGACAAGGAGCAGGAGTTGGACATGGAGCAGAAGGTGGACAATGATCAGGAGGTGGGCACAGAGCAGGAGGTGCACAATGAGAAGGAGGTGGACAAGGAGCAGGAAGTGGACAAGGAGCAGGAGGAGGAGAAGGAGGTGGAGGAGGAGAAGGAGGTGGAAAAGGAGCAGGAGGATGAGAGGGAACAGGAGGTGGAGAAGAAGCAATAGGTTGAGAAGGAGCAGGAGGCGGAGAAGGGCCAGGAGGGGGAGTAGTAGAAGGATTTGGAGAAGAAGCAGGAGGAGGAGCAGGAGGAGGAGGAGAAGAAGGAGCAGGATGTGGAGAAGGAGCAGGAGGTGGAGAAGGAGCAGGAGGTGGACAAGGAGCAGGAGGTTGAGAAGGAGCAGGAGGTGGACAAGGAGCAGAAGGTGGACAAGGAACAGGAGGAGGAGAAGGAGGTGGAGAAGGACCAGGAGGGCGATTAGGAGAAGGAGTTGGAGAAGAAGCAGGAGGAGGAGAAGGAGCAGGATAGAGAAGAAGGAGCAGGTGGTGGAGAAGGAGCAGGAGGTAGAGAAGGAGCAGGAGGCGGAGGAGGACCAGGAGGGCGATTAGGAGAAGGAGTTGCAGAAGAAGCAGGAGGAGGAGAAGGAGCAGGAGGAGAAGAAGGAGCAGGTGGTGGAGAAGGAGCAGGAGGTAGAGAAGGAGCAGGAGGGCGAGAAGGAGCATGAGGGCGAGAAGAAGCAGGAGGGCGAGAAGGAGCAGGAGGACGAGAAGGAGCTGGAGGACGAGAAGGAGCAGGAGGGCGAGAAGGAGCACCAGGTGGACAAGGATCAGGAGGTGGACACGGAGCAGGAGGTGGACAATGAGCAGGAGGTGGACATGGAGCCGGAGGTGGACAAGGAGTAGTTGGTGGACAAGGAGCAGGAGGTGGACAAGGAGCAGGAGGTGGACAAGGAGCAGGAGATGGAGGAGGAGAAGGAGATGGAGAAGGAGCAGAAGGAGGAGAAAGGATAGGACGTGGAGGAGAAGCAATTGGTGGAGAAGGAGCAGGAGGCGGAGACGGACCAGGAGGGGGAGTAGGAGAAGGAGTTGGAGAAGAAGCAGGAGGAGGAGCAGGAGCAGGAGGAGAAGAGGGAGCAGGAAGTGGCGAAGGAGCAGGAGGAGGAGAAGGAACAGGAGTGGAGAAGGAACAGGAGAAGAAGAAGGAGCAGGAGGAGGAGTACCAGCAGGAGGAGTAGAAGGAGCAGTAGATGGAGAGGGCGGAAGATGAGGAGATGGAGCAGGAGGTGGAGAAGGAGGTGGAGAAGGAGAAGGAGAAGGAGCAGTTGGTGCAGAAGGAGCAGGAGGAGGAGAAGGAGCAGGAGGAGGAGAAGGAGCAGAAGGTGAAGATGGAGCATGAGTGGAGAAGGAGATGGAGAAGAAGCAGGAGCAGGAGGAGGAGTAGGAGCAGGAGGAGGTGAAGGAGCAGGAGGTGGACAAGGAGCAGGAGGGGGAGTAGGAGAAGGAGATGGAGAAGAAGCAGGAGGAGGAGGAGGAGCAGGAGCAGGAGGAGAAGGAGGATCAGGAGGAGGAGAAGGTGCAGGAGGTGGAGAAGTAGCAGGAGGTGGAGATGGAGCAGGAGTGGCGAAGGAGCAGGAGAAGAAAAAGGAGCAAGATGAGGAGTTGAAGCAGGAGGAGGAGAAGAAGTAGGAGGTGGAGAAGGCGCAAGATGAGGAGAAGTAGCATGAGGTGAATAAGGAGCAGGAGAACGAGATGGAGCAGGAGGTGGAAAAGGAGTAGGAAGGAGACAAGGAGCAGGAGGGAGACATGCAGCAGGAGGTGGAGAAGGAGCAGGAATAGGAGAAGGAGGAGAAGAAGGAGCAGGAGGTGGTGAATGATCAGGAGTGGAGAAGGAGCAGGAGATGTAGAAGGAGCAGGAGGGCGAGAAGGAGCAGGAAGTCGAGAAGCAGCAGGTGGGCGAGATGGAGCAGAAGGGCGAGAAGGCGCAGGAGGTGGTCAAGGAGCAGGAGGTGGACAAGCAGGAGGAGGAGAAGGAGCTGGAGAAGGAGCAGGAGGAGGAGAAGGAGCAGGAGGTGGAGATGGGGCAAGGGGAGGAGAAGGAGAAGGAGGAGGAGGAGGAGGAGCTGGAGGAGGAGAATGAGCAGGAGGTGGAGAAGGCGCAAGACGAGGAGAAGGAGCAGGAGGTGGAGAAGGAGCAGGAGTGGAGAAGGAGCAGGAGGAGGAGAAGGAGCAGGAGAAGGAGGTGGAGAAGTAGTAACAGGAGCAGAAGAAGGAGCAGGAGGAGAAGTAGCAGCAGGTGGAGACGGAGCAGAAGCGGGAGAAGGAGCAGAAGCGGCAGTCGGAGCAGGAGCGGGAGCAGGAGCATGAAGTGGAGAAGGAGCAGGAGGAGGAGGTTGAGCAAAAGTGGAGAAGGAGCAAGAGGTGGAGAATGATGAGGAGGTGGAGAATGAGCAGGGGTGGAGAACAAGGAGGAGGAGGAGATTGATCAAGAGGGGTAGGGTTTGCTGGAGGAGCTGAAGGAGCAGGAGGAGGAGGAGAACGAGCAGGTGGAGGTTGATCAGCAGGTTGAGAAGGAGTAGGAGGTGGAGAAGGAGCAGGAGGAGGAGCTTGAGCAGGAGGGGGAGAAGGAGCAGGATGGGGAGAAGGAGCAGGAGGTGGACAAGGAGCAGGAGGTGGACAACGAGAAGGAGGTGGACAAGGAGCAGGATGTTGACAAGGAGCAGGAGGTGGACAAGGAGCAGGAGGTGGACAAGGAACAGGAGGAGGAGAAGGAGGTGGAGAAGGACCAGGAGGGCGATTAGGAGAAGGAGTTGGAGAAGAAGCAGGAGGAGGAGAAGGAGCAGGAGGAGAAGAAGGAGCAGGATGTGGAGAAGGAGCAGGAGGTGGAGAAGGAGCAGGAGGTGGACAAGGAGCAGGAGGTTGAGAAGGAGCAGTAGGTGGACAAGGAGCAGGAGGTGGACAAGGAACAGGAGGAGGAGAAGGAGGTGGAGAAGGACCAGGAGGGCGATTAGGAGAAGGAGTTGGAGAAGAAGCAGGAGGAGGAGAAGGAGCAGGATAGAGAAGAAGGAGCAGGTGGTGGAGAAGGAGCAGGAGGTAGAGAAGGAGCAGGAGGCGGAGGAGGACCAGGAGGGCGATTAGGAGAAGGAGTTGCAGAAGAAGCAGGAGGAGGAGAAGGAGCAGGAGGAGAAGAAGGAGCAGGTGGTGGAGAAGGAGCAGGAGGTAGAGAAGGAGCAGGAAGGCGAGAAGGAGCATGAGGGCGAGAAGAAGCAGGAGGGCGAGAAGGAGCAGGAGGACGAGAAGGAGCTGGAGGACGAGAAGGAGCAGGAGGGCGAGAAGGAGCACCAGGTGGACAAGGATCAGGAGGTGGACACGGAGCAGGAGGTGGACAATGAGCAGGAGGTGGAGAAGGAGCAGGAGGAGGAGAAGTAGAAGAAGAAGGAGCAGGAAGTGGACAAGGAGCAGGAGTTGGACATGGAGCAGAAGGTGGACAAGGAGCAGGAGGTGGACAAGGATCAGAAGGTGGGCACAGAGCAGGAGGTGCACAATGAGAAGGAGGTGGACAAGGGGAAGGAAGTGGACAAGGAGCAGGAGGAGGAGAAGGAGGTGGAGGAGGAGAAGGAGGATGAGAGGGAACAGGAGTTGGAGAAGAAGCAATAGGTTGAGAAGGAGCAGGAGACGGAGAAGGAGCAGGAGGTGGAGAAGGAGCAGGAGGTGGAGAAGGAGCAGGAGGGCGAGAAGGAGCAGGAGGGCGAGAAGAAGCAGGAGGGCGAGAAGGAGCAGGAGGACGAGAAGGAGCTGGAGGACGAGATGGAGCAGGAGGGCGAGAAGGAGCACCAGGTGGACAAGGAGCAGGAGGTGGTCAAGGAGCAGGAGGTGGACAATGAGCAGGAGGTGGACATGGAGCCGGAGGTGGACAAGGAGTAGGAGGAGTAGAAGGAGATGGAGGAGGAGAAGGAGGTGGAGACGGACCAGGAGGGGGAGTAGGAGAAGGAGTTGGAGAAGAAGCAGGAGGAGTAGCAGGAGCAGGAGGAGAAGAGGGACAAGGAAGTGGCGAAGGAGCAGGAGGAGGAGAAGGAGCAGGAGTGGAGAAGGAACAGGAGAAGAAGAAGGAGCAGGAGGGAGACAAGAAGCAGGAGGAAGACAAAGAGCAGGAGGTGGAGAAGGAGCAGGAGGAGGAGAAGGAGTAGAAGAAGGAGCAGGAAGTGGACAAGGAGCAGGAGTTGGACATGGAGCAGAAGGTGGACAATGATCAGGAGGTGGGCACAGAGCAGGAGGTGCACAATGAGAAGGAGGTGGACAAGGAGCAGGAAGTGGACAAGGAGCAGGAGGAGGAGAAGGAGGTGGAGGAGGAGAAGGAGGTGGAAAAGGAGCAGGAGGATGAGAGGGAACAGGAGGTGGAGAAGAAGCAATAGGTTGAGAAGGAGCAGGAGGCGGAGAAGGGCCAGGAGGGGGAGTAGTAGAAGGATTTGGAGAAGAAGCAGGAGGAGGAGCAGGAGGAGGAGGAGAAGAAGGAGCAGGATGTGGAGAAGGAGCAGGAGGTGGAGAAGGAGCAGGAGGTGGACAAGGAGCAGGAGGTTGAGAAGGAGCAGGAGGTGGACAAGGAGCAGAAGGTGGACAAGGAACAGGAGGAGGAGAAGGAGGTGGAGAAGGACCAGGAGGGCGATTAGGAGAAGGAGTTGGAGAAGAAGCAGGAGGAGGAGAAGGAGCAGGATAGAGAAGAAGGAGCAGGTGGTGGAGAAGGAGCAGGAGGTAGAGAAGGAGCAGGAGGCGGAGGAGGACCAGGAGGGCGATTAGGAGAAGGAGTTGCAGAAGAAGCAGGAGGAGGAGAAGGAGCAGGAGGAGAAGAAGGAGCAGGTGGTGGAGAAGGAGCAGGAGGTAGAGAAGGAGCAGGAGGGCGAGAAGGAGCATGAGGGCGAGAAGAAGCAGGAGGGCGAGAAGGAGCAGGAGGACGAGAAGGAGCTGGAGGACGAGAAGGAGCAGGAGGGCGAGAAGGAGCACCAGGTGGACAAGGATCAGGAGGTGGACACGGAGCAGGAGGTGGACAATGAGCAGGAGGTGGACATGGAGCCGGAGGTGGACAAGGAGTAGTTGGTGGACAAGGAGCAGGAGGTGGACAAGGAGCAGGAGGTGGACAAGGAGCAGGAGGTGGAGATGGGGCAAGGGGAGGAGAAGGAGAAGGAGGAGGAGGAGGAGGAGCTGGAGGAGGAGAATGAGCAGGAGGTGGAGAAGGCGCAAGACGAGGAGAAGGAGCAGGAGCTGGAGAAGGAGCAGGAGTGGAGAAGGAGCAGGAGGAGGAGAAGGAGCAGGAGAAGGAGGTGGAGAAGTACTAACAGGAGCAGAAGAAGGAGCAGGAGGAGAAGTAGCAGCAGGTGGAGACGGAGCAGAAGCGGGAGAAGGAGCAGAAGCGGCAGTCGGAGCTGAAGCGGGAGCAGGAGCATGAAGTGGAGAAGGAGCAGGAGGAGGAGGTTGAGCAAAAGTGGAGAAGGAGCAAGAGGTGGAGAATGATGAGGAGGTGGAGAATGAGCAGGGGTGGAGAACAAGGAGGAGGAGGAGATTGATCAAGAGGGGTAGGGTTTGCTGGAGGAGCTGAAGGAGCAGGAGGAGGAGGAGAACGAGCAGGTGGAGGTTGATCAGCAGGTTGAGAAGGAGTAGGAGGTGGAGAAGGAGCAGGAGGAGGAGCTTGAGCAGGAGGGGGAGAAGGAGCAGGATGGGGAGAAGGAGCAGGAGGGGGGGAAGGAGCAAGAGGTGGAGAAGGAGCTGGAGGGTGAGAAGGAGGAAATGGAGCAGGAGCTGAAGGAGGAGAAGGAGCAGGAGGTGGAGATGGAACGGAGTGGAGAAGGAGCAGGAGAAGAAGAAGGAGCAGGAGGAGGAGTAGGAGCAGGAGGTGGAGGTTGAGCAGGAGGAGAAGAAGGAGCAGGAGGAGCAGGTGGAGAAGGAGCAGTTGGTGGAGGTTGAGCAGGAGTTGGAGGAGGAACAGGAGGAGGAGGATGAAAAGGAGCAGGAGGTGGAGAAGGAGCTGGAGGGTGAGAAGGAGGAAATGGAGCAGGAGCTGAAGGAGGAGAAGGAGCAGGAGGAGGAGAAGGAGCAGGAGGTGGACAAGGAGCAGGAGGTGGACAACGAGCAGGAGGTGGACAAGGAGCAGGATGTTGACAAGGAGCAGGAGGTGGACAAGGAGCAGGAGGTGGACAAGGAACAGGAGGAGGAGAAGGAGGTGGAGAAGGACCAGGAGGGCGATTAGGAGAAGGAGTTGGAGAAGAAGCAGGAGGAGGAGAAGGAGCAGGATAGAGAAGAAGGAGCAGGTGGTGGAGAAGGAGCAGGAGGTAGAGAAGGAGCAGGAGGCGGAGGAGGACCAGGAGGGCGATTAGGAGAAGGAGTTGCAGAAGAAGCAGGAGGAGGAGAAGGAGCAGGAGGAGAAGAAGGAGCAGGTGGTGGAGAAGGAGCAGGAGGTAGAGAAGGAGCAGGAGGACGAGAAGGAGCTGGAGGACGAGAAGGAGCAGGAGGGCGAGAAGGAGCACCAGGTGGACAAGGATCAGGAGGTGGACACGGAGCAGGAGGTGGACAATGAGCAGGAGGTGGAGAAGGAGCAGGAGGAGGAGAAGTAGAAGAAGAAGGAGCAGGAAGTGGACAAGGAGCAGGAGTTGGACATGGAGCAGAAGGTGGACAAGGAGCAGGAGGTGGACAAGGATCAGAAGGTGGGCACAGAGCAGGAGGTGCACAATGAGAAGGAGGTGGACAAGGGGAAGGAAGTGGACAAGGAGCAGGAGGAGGAGAAGGAGGTGGAGGAGGAGAAGGAGGATGAGAGGGAACAGGAGTTGAGAAGAAGCAATAGGTTGAGAAGGAGCAGGAGACGGAGAAGGAGCAGGAGGTGGAGAAGGAGCAGGAGGTGGAGAAGGAGCAGGAGGGCGAGAAGGAGCAGGAGGGCGAGAAGAAGCAGGAGGGCGAGAAGGAGCAGGAGGACGAGAAGGAGCTGGAGGACGAGATGGAGCAGGAGGGCGAGAAGGAGCACCAGGTGGACAAGGAGCAGGAGGTGGTCAAGGAGCAGGAGGTGGACAATGAGCAGGAGGTGGACATGGAGCCGGAGGTGGACAAGGAGTAGGAGGAGTAGAAGGAGATGGAGGAGGAGAAGGAGGTGGAGACGGACCAGGAGGGGGAGTAGGAGAAGGAGTTGGAGAAGAAGCAGGAGGAGTAGCAGGAGCAGGAGGAGAAGAGGGACAAGGAAGTGGCGAAGGAGCAGGAGGAGGAGAAGGAGCAGGAGTGGAGAAGGAACAGGAGAAGAAGAAGGAGCAGGAGGGAGACAAGAAGCAGGAGGAAGACAAAGAGCAGGAGGTGGAGAAGGAGCAGGAGGAGGAGAAGGAGTAGAAGAAGGAGCAGGAAGTGGACAAGGAGCAGGAGTTGGACATGGAGCAGAAGGTGGACAATGATCAGGAGGTGGGCACAGAGCAGGAGGTGCACAATGAGAAGGAGGTGGACAAGGAGCAGGAAGTGGACAAGGAGCAGGAGGAGGAGAAGGAGGTGGAGGAGGAGAAGGAGGTGGAAAAGGAGCAGGAGGATGAGAGGGAACAGGAGGTGGAGAAGAAGCAATAGGTTGAGAAGGAGCAGGAGGCGGAGAAGGGCCAGGAGGGGGAGTAGTAGAAGGATTTGGAGAAGAAGCAGGAGGAGGAGCAGGAGGAGGAGGAGAAGAAGGAGCAGGATGTGGAGAAGGAGCAGGAGGTGGAGAAGGAGCAGGAGGTGGACAAGGAGCAGGAGGTTGAGAAGGAGCAGGAGGTGGACAAGGAGCAGAAGGTGGACAAGGAACAGGAGGAGGAGAAGGAGGTGGAGAAGGACCAGGAGGGCGATTAGGAGAAGGAGTTGGAGAAGAAGCAGGAGGAGGAGAAGGAGCAGGATAGAGAAGAAGGAGCAGGTGGTGGAGAAGGAGCAGGAGGTAGAGAAGGAGCAGGAGGCGGAGGAGGACCAGAAGGGCGATTAGGAGAAGGAGTTGCAGAAGAAGCAGGAGGAGTAGAAGGAGCAGGAGGAGAAGAAGGAGCAGGTGGTGGAGAAGGAGCAGGAGGTAGAGAAGGAGCAGGAGGGCGAGAAGGAGCATGAGGGCGAGAAGAAGCAGGAGGGCGAGAAGGAGCAGGAGGACGAGAAGGAGCTGGAGGACGAGAAGGAGCAGGAGGGCGAGAAGGAGCACCAGGTGGACAAGGATCAGGAGGTGGACACGGAGCAGGAGGTGGACAATGAGCAGGAGGTGGACATGGAGCCGGAGGTGGACAAGGAGTAGTTGGTGGACAAGGAGCAGGAGGTGGACAAGGAGCAGGAGGTGGACAAGGAGCAGGAGATGGAGGAGGAGAAGGAGGTGGAGAAGGAGCAGAAGGAGGAGAAAGGATAGGACGTGGAGGAGAAGCAATTGGTGGAGAAGGAGCAGGAGGCGGAGATGGACCAGGAGGGGGAGTAGGAGAAGGAGTTGGAGAAGAAGCAGGAGGAGGAGCAGGAGCAGGAGGAGAAGAGGGAGCAGGAAGTGGCGAAGGAGCAGGAGGAGGAGAAGGAGCAGGAGTGGAGAAGGAACAGGAGAAGAAGAAGGAGCAGGATGAGGAGTACCAGCAGGAGGAGTAGAAGGAGCAGTAGATGGAGAGGGCGGAAGATGAGGAGATGGAGCAGGAGGTGGAGAAGGAGGTGGAGAAGGAGAAGGAGAAGGAGCAGTTGGTGCAGAAGGAGCAGGAGGAGGAGAAGGAGCAGGAGGAGGAGAAGGAGCAGAAGGTGAAGATGGAGCATGAGTGGAGAAGGAGATGGAGAAGAAGCAGGAGCAGGAGGAGGAGTAGGAGCAGGAGGAGGTGAAGGAGCAGGAGGTGGACAAGGAGCAGGAGGGGGAGTAGGAGAAGGAGATGGAGAAGAAGCAGGAGGAGGAGGAGGAGCAGGAGCAGGAGGAGAAGGAGGATCAGGAGGAGGAGAAGGTGCAGGAGGTGGAGAAGTAGCAGGAGGTGGAGATGGAGCAGGAGTGGCGAAGGAGCAGGAGAAGAAAAAGGAGCAAGATGAGGAGTTGAAGCAGGAGGAGGAGAAGAAGTAGGAGGTGGAGAAGGCGCAAGATGAGGAGAAGTAGCATGAGGTGAATAAGGAGCAGGAGAACGAGATGGAGCAGGAGGTGGAAAAGGAGTAGGAAGGAGACAAGGAGCAGGAGGGAGACATGCAGCAGGAGGTGGAGAAGGAGCAGGAATAGGAGAAGGAGGAGAAGAAGGAGCAGGAGGTGGTGAATGATCAGGAGTGGAGAAGGAGCAGGAGATGTAGAAGGAGCAGGAGGGCGAGAAGGAGCAGGAAGTCGAGAAGCAGCAGGTGGGCGAGATGGAGCAGAAGGGCGAGAAGGCGCAGGAGGTGGTCAAGGAGCAGGAGGTGGACAAGCAGGAGGAGGAGAAGGAGCTGGAGAAGGAGCAGGAGGAGGAGAAGGAGCAGGAGGTGGAGATGGGGCAAGGGGAGGAGAAGGAGAAGGAGGAGGAGGAGGAGGAGCTGGAGGAGGAGAATGAGCAGGAGGTGGAGAAGGCGCAAGACGAGGAGAAGGAGCAGGAGGTGGAGAAGGAGCAGGAGTGGAGAAGGAGCAGGAGGAGGAGAAGGAGCAGGAGAAGGAGGTGGAGAAGTAGTAACAGGAGCAGAAGAAGGAGCAGGAGGAGAAGTAGCAGCAGGTGGAGACGGAGCAGAAGCGGGAGAAGGAGCAGAAGCGGCAGTCGGAGCAGGAGCGGGAGCAGGAGCATGAAGTGGAGAAGGAGCAGGAGGAGGAGGTTGAGCAAAAGTGGAGAAGGAGCAAGAGGTGGAGAATGATGAGGAGGTGGAGAATGAGCAGGGGTGGAGAACAAGGAGGAGGAGGAGATTGATCAAGAGGGGTAGGGTTTGCTGGAGGAGCTGAAGGAGCAGGAGGAGGAGGAGAACGAGCAGGTGGAGGTTGATCAGCAGGTTGAGAAGGAGTAGGAGGTGGAGAAGGAGCAGGAGGAGGAGCTTGAGCAGGAGGGGGAGAAGGAGCAGGATGGGGAGAAGGAGCAGGAGGGGGGGAAGGAGCAAGAGGTGGAGAAGGAGCTGGAGGGTGAGAAGGAGGAAATGGAGCAGGAGCTGAAGGAGGAGAAGGAGCAGGAGGTGGAGATGGAACGGAGTGGAGAAGGAGCAGGAGAAGAAGAAGGAGCAGGAGGAGGAGTAGGAGCAGGAGGTGGAGGTTGAGCAGGAGGAGAAGAAGGAGCAGGAGGAGCAGGTGGAGAAGGAGCAGTTGGTGGAGGTTGAGCAGGAGTTGGAGGAGGAACAGGAGGAGGAGGATGAAAAGGAGCAGGAGGTGGAGAAGGAGCTGGAGGGTGAGAAGGAGGAAATGGAGCAGGAGCTGAAGGAGGAGAAGGAGCAGGAGGAGGAGAAGGAGCAGGAGGTGGACAAGGAGCAGGAGGTGGACAACGAGCAGGAGGTGGACAAGGAGCAGGATGTTGACAAGGAGCAGGAGGTGGACAAGGAGCAGGAGGTGGACAAGGAACAGGAGGAGGAGAAGGAGGTGGAGAAGGACCAGGAGGGCGATTAGGAGAAGGAGTTGGAGAAGAAGCAGGAGGAGGAGAAGGAGCAGGATAGAGAAGAAGGAGCAGGTGGTGGAGAAGGAGCAGGAGGTAGAGAAGGAGCAGGAGGCGGAGGAGGACCAGGAGGGCGATTAGGAGAAGGAGTTGCAGAAGAAGCAGGAGGAGGAGAAGGAGCAGGAGGAGAAGAAGGAGCAGGTGGTGGAGAAGGAGCAGGAGGTAGAGAAGGAGCAGGAGGGCGAGAAGGAGCATGAGGGCGAGAAGAAGCAGGAGGGCGAGAAGGAGCAGGAGGACGAGAAGGAGCTGGAGGACGAGAAGGAGCAGGAGGGCGAGAAGGAGCACCAGGTGGACAAGGATCAGGAGGTGGACACGCAGCAGGAGGTGGACAATGAGCAGGAGGTGGAGAAGGAGCAGGAGGAGGAGAAGTAGAAGAAGAAGGAGCAGGAAGTGGACAAGGAGCAGGAGTTGGACATGGAGCAGAAGGTGGACAAGGAGCAGGAGGTGGACAAGGATCAGAAGGTGGGCACAGAGCAGGAGGTGCACAATGAGAAGGAGGTGGACAAGGGGAAGGAAGTGGACAAGGAGCAGGAGGAGGAGAAGGAGGTGGAGGAGGAGAAGGAGGATGAGAGGGAACAGGAGTTGGAGAAGAAGCAATAGGTTGAGAAGGAGCAGGAGACGGAGAAGGAGCAGGAGGTGGAGAAGGAGCAGGAGGTGGAGAAGGAGCAGGAGGGCGAGAAGGAGCAGGAGGGCGAGAAGAAGCAGGAGGGCGAGAAGGAGCAGGAGGACGAGAAGGAGCTGGAGGACGAGATGGAGCAGGAGGGCGAGAAGGAGCACCAGGTGGACAAGGAGCAGGAGGTGGTCAAGGAGCAGGAGGTGGACAATGAGCAGGAGGTGGACATGGAGCCGGAGGTGGACAAGGAGTAGGAGGAGTAGAAGGAGATGGAGGAGGAGAAGGAGGTGGAGACGGACCAGGAGGGGGAGTAGGAGAAGGAGTTGGAGAAGAAGCAGGAGGAGTAGCAGGAGCAGGAGGAGAAGAGGGACAAGGAAGTGGCGAAGGAGCAGGAGGAGGAGAAGGAGCAGGAGTGGAGAAGGAACAGGAGAAGAAGAAGGAGCAGGAGGGAGACAAGAAGCAGGAGGAAGACAAAGAGCAGGAGGTGGAGAAGGAGCAGGAGGAGGAGAAGGAGTAGAAGAAGGAGCAGGAAGTGGACAAGGAGCAGGAGTTGGACATGGAGCAGAAGGTGGACAATGATCAGGAGGTGGGCACAGAGCAGGAGGTGCACAATGAGAAGGAGGTGGACAAGGAGCAGGAAGTGGACAAGGAGCAGGAGGAGGAGAAGGAGGTGGAGGAGGAGAAGGAGGTGGAAAAGGAGCAGGAGGATGAGAGGGAACAGGAGGTGGAGAAGAAGCAATAGGTTGAGAAGGAGCAGGAGGCGGAGAAGGGCCAGGAGGGGGAGTAGTAGAAGGATTTGGAGAAGAAGCAGGAGGAGGAGCAGGAGGAGGAGGAGAAGGAGGAGCAGGATGTGGAGAAGGAGCAGGAGGTGGAGAAGGAGCAGGAGGTGGACAAGGAGCTGGAGGTTGAGAAGGAGCAGGAGGTGGACAAGGAGCAGGAGGTGGACAAGGAACAGGAGGAGGAGAAGGAGGTGGAGAAGGACCAGGAGGGCGATTAGGAGAAGGAGTTGGAGAAGAAGCAGGAGGAGGAGAAGGAGCAGGATAGAGAAGAAGGAGCAGGTGGTGGAGAAGGAGCAGGAGGTAGAGAAGGAGCAGGAGGCGGAGGAGGACCAGGAGGGCGATTAGGAGAAGGAGTTGCAGAAGAAGCAGGAGGAGGAGAAGGAGCAGGAGGAGAAGAAGGAGCAGGTGGTGGAGAAGGAGCAGGAGGTAGAGAAGGAGCAGGAGGGCGAGAAGGAGCATGAGGGCGAGAAGAAGCAGGAGGGCGAGAAGGAGCAGGAGGACGAGAAGGAGCTGGAGGACGAGAAGGAGCAGGAGGGCGAGAAGGAGCACCAGGTGGACAAGGATCAGGAGGTGGACACGGAGCAGGAGGTGGACAATGAGCAGGAGGTGGACATGGAGCCGGAGGTGGACAAGGAGTAGTTGGTGGACAAGGAGCAGGAGGTGGACAAGGAGCAGGAGGTGGACAAGGAGCAGGAGATGGAGGAGGAGAAGGAGGTGGAGAAGGAGCAGAAGGAGGAGAAAGGATAGGACGTGGAGGAGAAGCAATTGGTGGAGAAGGAGCAGGAGGCGGAGACGGACCAGGAGGGGGAGTAGGAGAAGGAGTTGGAGAAGAAGCAGGAGGAGGAGCAGGAGCAGGAGGAGAAGAGGGAGCAGGAAGTGGCGAAGGAGCAGGAGGAGGAGAAGGAGCAGGAGTGGAGAAGGAACAGGAGAAGAAGAAGGAGCAGGAGGGAGACAAGAAGCAGGAGGAAGACAAAGAGCAGGAGGTGGAGAAGGAGCAGGAGGAGGAGAAGTAGAAGAAGAAGGAGCAGGAAGTGGACAAGGAGCAGGAGTTGGACATGGAGCAGAAGGTGGACAAGGAGCAGGAGGTGGACAAGGATCAGAAGGTGGGCGAGAAGGAGCACCAGGTGGACAAGGAGCAGGAGGTGGTCAAGGAGCAGGAGGTGGACAATGAGCAGGAGGTGGACATGGAGCCGGAGGTGGACAAGGAGTAGGAGGAGTAGAAGGAGATGGAGGAGGAGAAGGAGGTGGAGACGGACCAGGAGGGGGAGTAGGAGAAGGAGTTGGAGAAGAAGCAGGAGGAGTAGCAGGAGCAGGAGGAGAAGAGGGACAAGGAAGTGGCGAAGGAGCAGGAGGAGGAGAAGGAGCAGGAGTGGAGAAGGAACAGGAGAAGAAGAAGGAGCAGGAGGGAGACAAGAAGCAGGAGGAAGACAAAGAGCAGGAGGTGGAGAAGGAGCAGGAGGAGGAGAAGGAGTAGAAGAAGGAGCAGGAAGTGGACAAGGAGCAGGAGTTGGACATGGAGCAGAAGGTGGACAATGATCAGGAGGTGGGCACAGAGCAGGAGGTGCACAATGAGAAGGAGGTGGACAAGGAGCAGGAAGTGGACAAGGAGCAGGAGGAGGAGAAGGAGGTGGAGGAGGAGAAGGAGGTGGAAAAGGAGCAGGAGGATGAGAGGGAACAGGAGGTGGAGAAGAAGCAATAGGTTGAGAAGGAGCAGGAGGCGGAGAAGGGCCAGGAGGGGGAGTAGTAGAAGGATTTGGAGAAGAAGCAGGAGGAGGAGCAGGAGGAGGAGGAGAAGAAGGAGCAGGATGTGGAGAAGGAGCAGGAGGTGGAGAAGGAGCAGGAGGTGGACAAGGAGCAGGAGGTTGAGAAGGAGCAGTAGGTGGACAAGGAGCAGGAGGTGGACAAGGAACAGGAGGAGGAGAAGGAGGTGGAGAAGGACCAGGAGGGCGATTAGGAGAAGGAGTTGGAGAAGAAGCAGGAGGAGGAGAAGGAGCAGGATAGAGAAGAAGGAGCAGGTGGTGGAGAAGGAGCAGGAGGTAGAGAAGGAGCAGGAGGCGGAGGAGGACCAGGAGGGCGATTAGGAGAAGGAGTTGCAGAAGAAGCAGGAGGAGGAGAAGGAGCAGGAGGAGAAGAAGGAGCAGGTGGTGGAGAAGGAGCAGGAGGTAGAGAAGGAGCAGGAGGGCGAGAAGGAGCATGAGGGCGAGAAGAAGCAGGAGGGCGAGAAGGAGCAGGAGGACGAGAAGGAGCTGGAGGACGAGAAGGAGCAGGAGGGCGAGAAGGAGCACCAGGTGGACAAGGATCGGGAGGTGGACACGGAGCAGGAGGTGGACAATGAGCAGGAGGTGGACATGGAGCCGGAGGTGGACAAGGAGTAGTTGGTGGACAAGGAGCAGGAGGTGGACAAGGAGCAGGAGGTGGACAAGGAGCAGGAGATGGAGGAGGAGAAGGAGGTGGAGAAGGAGCAGAAGGAGGAGAAAGGATAGGACGTGGAGGAGAAGCAATTGGTGGAGAAGGAGCAGGAGGCGGAGACGGACCAGGAGGGGGAGTAGGAGAAGGAGTTGGAGAAGAAGCAGGAGGAGGAGCAGGAGCAGGAGGAGAAGAGGGAGCAGGAAGTGGCGAAGGAGCAGGAGGAGGAGAAGGAGCAGGAGTGGAGAAGGAACAGGAGAAGAAGAAGGAGCAGGAGGGAGACAAGAAGCAGGAGGAAGACAAAGAGCAGGAGGTGGAGAAGGAGCAGGAGGAGGAGAAGTAGAAGAAGAAGGAGCAGGAAGTGGACAAGGAGCAGGAGTTGGACATGGAGCAGAAGGTGGACAAGGAGCAGGAGGTGGACAAGGATCAGAAGGTGGGCACAGAGCAGGAGGTGCACAATGAGAAGGAGGTGGACAAGGGGAAGGAAGTGGACAAGGAGCAGGAGGAGGAGAAGGAGGTGGAGGAGGAGAAGGAGGATGAGAGGGAACAGGAGTTGGAGAAGAAGCAATAGGTTGAGAAGGAGCAGGAGACGGAGAAGGAGCAGGAGGTGGAGAAGGAGCAGGAGGTGGAGAAGGAGCAGGAGGGCGAGAAGGAGCAGGAGGGCGAGAAGAAGCAGGAGGGCGAGAAGGAGCAGGAGGACGAGAAGGAGCTGGAGGACGAGATGGAGCAGGAGGGCGAGAAGGAGCACCAGGTGGACAAGGAGCAGGAGGTGGTCAAGGAGCAGGAGGTGGACAATGAGCAGGAGGTGGACATGGAGCCGGAGGTGGACAAGGAGTAGGAGGAGTAGAAGGAGATGGAGGAGGAGAAGGAGGTGGAGACGGACCAGGAGGGGGAGTAGGAGAAGGAGTTGGAGAAGAAGCAGGAGGAGTAGCAGGAGCAGGAGGAGAAGAGGGACAAGGAAGTGGCGAAGGAGCAGGAGGAGGAGAAGGAGCAGGAGTGGAGAAGGAACAGGAGAAGAAGAAGGAGCAGGAGGGAGACAAGAAGCAGGAGGAAGACAAAGAGCAGGAGGTGGAGAAGGAGCAGGAGGAGGAGAAGGAGTAGAAGAAGGAGCAGGAAGTGGACAAGGAGCAGGAGTTGGACATGGAGCAGAAGGTGGACAATGATCAGGAGGTGGGCACAGAGCAGGAGGTGCACAATGAGAAGGAGGTGGACAAGGAGCAGGAAGTGGACAAGGAGCAGGAGGAGGAGAAGGAGGTGGAGGAGGAGAAGGAGGTGGAAAAGGAGCAGGAGGATGAGAGGGAACAGGAGGTGGAGAAGAAGCAATAGGTTGAGAAGGAGCAGGAGGCGGAGAAGGGCCAGGAGGGGGAGTAGTAGAAGGATTTGGAGAAGAAGCAGGAGGAGGAGCAGGAGGAGGAGGAGAAGAAGGAGCAGGATGTGGAGAAGGAGCAGGAGGTGGAGAAGGAGCAGGAGGTGGACAAGGAGCAGGAGGTTGAGAAGGAGCAGGAGGTGGACAAGGAGCAGGATGTGGACAAGGTACTGGAGGAGGAGAAGGAGCAAGAGGTGGAGAAGGTGCAAGATGAGGAGAAGGAGCAGGAGGTGGAGAAGGAGCAGGAGGTGGAGAAGGAGCAGGAGAAGGAGAAGGAGCATGAGGTGGAGATGGAGCAGGAGGTGGAGAAGGAGGAGAAGAAGGAGCAGGGGATGCTGAATGAGCAGGAGTGGGGAAGGAGCAGGAGGTGGAGAAGGAGCAGGAGGGCAGGAAGTAGCAGGAGGGTGAGAAGGAGCAGGAGGAGAAGAAGGAGCACGAGGAGGAGTAGGAGCAGGTGGAGGAGAAGGAGCATTAGGTGGTGAAGGCGAAAGATGAGGAGAAGGAGCAGAAGGTGGAGAAGGAGCAGGAGGTGGAGAACGAGCACGAATGGAGAAGGAGCAGGAGGTGGAGAAGGAGCAGGAGGGCAGGAAGGATCTGGAGGGCGAGAAGGATCTGGAGGACGAGAAGTAGCAGGAGGGCGAGAAGGAGCACTAGGTGGACAAGGAGCAGGAGGTGGACAAGGAGCAGGAGGTGGACAAGGATCAGGAGTTGGACACAGAGCAGGAGGTGGATAATGAGAAGGAGGTGGACAAGGAGCAGGAGGTGGACAAGGAGCAGGACTAGGAGAAGGAGGTGGAGGAGGAGAAGAAGGTGGAGAAGGAGCAGGGGATGGTGAATGAGCAGGAGTGGGGAAGGAGCAGGAGGTGGAGAAGGAGCAGGAGGGCAGGAAGTAGCAGGAGGGGGAGAAGGAGCAGGAGGTGTAGAAGGAGCAGGAGGAGGATAAGGAGCAGGAGGAGTAGAACGAGCAGGAGTGGAGAAGGAGCAGGAGGAGAAGAAGGAGCACGAGGAGGAGTAGGAGCAGGTGGAGGAGAAGGAGCATTAGGTGGTGAAGGCGAAAGATGAGGAGAAGGAGCAGAAGGTGGAGAAGGAGCAGGAGGTGGAGATGGAGCACGAATGGAGAAGGAGCAGGAGGTGGAGAAGGAGCAGGAGGGCAGGAAGGAGCAGGAGGGCGAGAAGGATCTGGAGGACGAGAAGTAGCAGGAGGGCGAGAAGGAGCACTAGGTGGACAAGGAGCAGGAGGTGGACAAGGAGCAGGAGGTGGACAAGGATCAGGAGTTGGACACAGAGCAGGAGGTGGATAATGACAAGGAGGTGGACAAGGAGCAGGAGGTGGACAAGGAGCAGGAGTAGGAGAAGGAGGTGGAGGAGGAGAAGAAGGTGGAGAAGGAGCAGGAGGAGGAGAGGGAACAGGAGGTGGAGAAGAAGCAACAGGTGGAGAAGGAGCAGGAGGCGGAAAAGGACCAGGAGGGGTAGTGGTAGAAGGAGTTGGAGAAGAAGCAGGAGCAGGAGCAGGAGGAGGAGGAGAAGAAGAAGCAGGAGGTGGAGAAGGAGCAGGAGGTGTAGAAGGAGCAGGAGGAGGAGAAGGAGCAGGATGAGGAGAAGGAGCAGGAGTGGAGGAGGAGCAGTAGAAGAAGCAGGAGCAGGAGGAGGAGTAGGAGCAGGAGGAGGAGAAGGAGCATGAGGTGGAGATGGCGCAGGAGGTGGAGAAGGAGCAGGACAAGGAGAAGGAGCATGAGGTGGAGATGGCGCAGGAGGTGGAGAAGGAGCAGGAGGTGGAGAAGGAGCAGGAGGGAGACAAGGAGCAGTAGGAAGACAAAGAGCAGGAAGGTGGAGAAGGAGCAGGAGCATGAGAAGAAGGAGCAGGATGTGGTGAATGAGCAGGAGTGGGGAAGGAGCAGGAGGTGGAGAAGGAGCAGGAGGTGGAAAAGGAGCAGGAGGTGGACAAGGTGCACGAGGTGGACAAGGAGCAGGAGGTTGACAAGGAGCAGGAGGTGGACAAGGAGCAGGAGGTGGACAAGGAGCAGGAGGTGGACAAGGAACAGGAGGAGGAGAAGGAGGTGGAGGGGGAGAAGGAGGTGGAGAAGGAACAGGAGGAGGAGAAGGAACAGGAGGTTGAGAAGAAGCAACAGGTGGAGAAGGAGCAGGAGGCGGAGAAGGACCAGGAGGGCGATAGGAGAAGGAGTTGGAGAAGAAGCAGGAGGAGGAGAAGGAGCAGGAGGAGAAGAAGGAGCAGGAGGTGGAGAAGGAGCAGGAGGTGGAGAAGGAGCAGGAGGGCGAGAAGGAGCATGAGGGCGAGAAGAAGCAGGAGGGCGAGAAGGAGCAGGAGGACGAGAAGGAGCTGGAGGACGAGAAGGAGCAGGAGGGCGAGGAGGAGCACCAGGTGGACAAGGAGCAGGAGGTGGACACGGAGCAGGAGGTGGACAATGAGCAGGAGGTGGACAAGGATCAGGAGGTGGGCACAGAGCAGGAGGTGCACAATGAGAAGGAGGTGGACAAGGAGCAGAAAGTGGACAAGGAGCAGGAGGAGGAGAAGGAGGTGGAGAAGGAGTTGGAAAAGGAGCAGGAGGATGAGGGGGAACAGGAGTTGGAGAAGAAGCAATAGGTTGAGAAGGAGCAGGAGGCGGAGAAGGGCCAGGAGGGGGAGTAGTAGAAGGAGTTGGAGAAGAAGCAGGAGGAGGAGCAGGAGGAGGAGGAGAAGAAGGAGCAGGAGGTGGAGAAGGAGCAGGAGGTGGACAAGGAGCAGGAGGTTGACAAGGAGCAGGAGGTGGACAAGCACCTGGAGGTGGACAAGGAATAGGAGGAGGAGAAGGAGCAAGAGGTGGAGAAGGTGCAAGATGAGGAGAAGGAGCAGGAGGTGGAGAAGGAGCAGGAGGTGGAGAAGGAGCAGGAGAAGGAGAAGGAGCATGAGGTGGAGATGGAGCAGGAGGTGGAGAAGGAGCAGGAGGTGGAGACGGAGCAGGAGGGAGACAAGGAGCAGGAGGAAGACAAAGAGCAGGAAGGTGGAGAAGGAACAGGAGGAGGAGAAGGAGGAGAAGAAGGAACAGGGGATGGTGAATGAGCAGGAGTGGGGAAGGAGCAGGAGGTGTAGAAGGAGCAGGAGGAGGATAAGGAGCAGGAGGAGTAGAAGGATCAGGAGTGGAGAAGGAGCAGGACGAGAAGAAGGAGCAGGAGGAGGAGTAGGAGCAGCTGGAGGAGAAGGAGTAGGAGGTGGAGAAGGCGAAAGATGAGGAGAACGAGCAGGCGGTGGAGAAGGAGCAGGAGGTGGAGAAGGAGCACGAATGGAGAACGAGCAGGAGGTGGAGAAGGAGCAGGAGGGCAGGAAGGAGCAGGAGGGCGAGAAGGATCTGGAGGACGAGAAGTAGCAGGAGGGCGAGAAGGACCACTAGGTGGACAAGGAGCAGGAGGTGGACAAGCAGCAGGAGGTGGACAAGGATCAGGAGTTGGACACAGAGCAGGAGGTGGATAATGAGAAGGAGGTGGACAAGGAGCAGGAGGTGGACAAGGAGCAGGAGTAGGAGAAGGAGGTGGAGGAGGAGAAGAAGGTGGAGAAGGAGCAGGAGGAGGAGAGGGAACAGGAGGTGGAGAAGAAGCAACAGGTGGAGAAGGAGCAGGAGGCGGAAAAGGACCAGGAGGGGTAGTGGTAGAAGGAGTTGGAGAAGAAGCAGGAGCAGGAGGAGGAGGAGAAGAAGGAGCAGGGGGTGGAGAAGGAGCAGGAGGTGTAGAGGGAGCATGAGGAGGAGAAGGAGCAGGAGTGGAGGAGGAGCAGGAGAAGAAGCAGGAGCAGGAGGAGGAGTAGGAGCAGGAGGAGGAGAAGGAGCAGGAGGTGGAGAAGGTGCAAGATGAGGAGAAGGAGCAGGAGGTGGAGAAGGAGCAGGACAAGGAGAAGGAGCATGAGGTGGAGATTGAGCAGGAGGTGGAGAAGGAGCAGGAGGTGGAGAAGGAGCAGTAGGGAGACAAGGAGTAGTAGGAAGACAAAGAGCAGGAAGGTGTAGAAGGAGCTGGAGCATGAGAAGAAGGAGCAGGATGTGGTGAATGAGCAGGAGTGGGGAAGGAGCAGGAGGTGGAGAAGGAGCAGGAGGGCAGGAAGTAGCAGGAGGGGGAGAAGGAGCAGGAGGTGGAAAATGAGCAGGAGGTAGGAAAGGAGCAGGAGGTGTACAAGGAGCAGGAGGTGGACAAGGAACAGGAGGAGGAGAAGGAGGTGGAGGAGGAGAAGGAGGTGGAGAAGGAGCAGGAGGAGGAGAAGGAACAGGAGGTGGAGAAGGACCAGGAGGGCGATTAGGAGAAGGTGTTAGAGAAGAAGCAGGAGGAGGAGGAGCAGGAGGAGAAAAAGGAGCGGGAGGTGGAGAAGGACCAGGAGGTGGAGAAGGAGCAGGAGGCGGAGCAGAAGCAGGAAGAGGAGGAGGAGTAGGATCAGGGGGTTGAGATGGGGCAGGAGGTGTAGAAGGCGCAAGATGAGGAGAAGGAGCAGGAGGTGGAGAAGGAGCAGGAAGTGGCGAAGGAGTAGGAGGTGGAAAAGGAGCAGGAGGGAGACAAGGAGCGGGAGGGCGAGAAGAAGCTGGAGGGCGAGAAGGAGCAGGAGGGGGAGAAGGAGCAGGAGGACGAGAAGGAGCAGCAGGGCGAGAAGGAGCACTCGGTGGACAAGGAGCAGGAGGTGGATAAGGAGCAGGAGGTGGACAAGGAACAGGATGTAGACACGGAGCAGGAGGTGGACAACGAGCAGGAGGTGGTCAAGGAGCAGTTGGTGGACAAGGAACAGGAGGTGGACAATGAGCAGGAGGTGGACAGTCAGCAGGAGGAGGAGAAGGAGGTGGAGAATGAAGGAGTTGGAGAAGGAGCAGGAGGAGGAGAAGGAGCAGGAGGGCAGGAAGTAGCTGGAGCGTGAGAAGGAGCAGGAGGTGGACAAGGAGCAGGAGGTGGGCAAGGAGCAGGAGGTGTACAAGGAGCAGGAGGTGGACAAGGAACAGGAGGAGGTGAAGGAGGTGGAGGAGGAGAAGGAGGTGGAGAAGGAGCTGGAGGAGGAGAAGGAACAGGAGGTGGAGAAGTAGCAAGAGGTGGAGAAGGAGCAGGAGGCGGAGAAGGAGCAGGAAGAGGAGAATTAGTAGGAACAGGAGGTTGAGATGGAGCAGGAGGTGTAGAAGGCGCAAGATGAGGAGTAGGAGCAGGAGGTGGAGAAGGAGCAGGAGGTGGAGAAGGAGCAGGATGTGGAGATGGAGCTGGAGGAGGAAAAGGAGCAGGCGGAGGAGAAGGAGCAGAAGGTGGAGAAGGAGCAGGAGTGGAGAAGGAGAAGGAGAAGAAGAAGGAGCAGGAGGAGGAGAAGGAACAGGACGTGGAGAAGGCGCAAAATGAGGAGAAGGAGCAGGAGGTGGAGAAGGAGCAGGAGTTGGAGAAGGAGCAGGAGGTGGACAAGGAGCAGGAGGAGGAGAAGGAGGTGGAGGAGGAGAAGGAGGTGGAGAAGGAGCAGGAGGAGGAGAAGGAACTGGAGGTGGAGAAGGAATAGGAGGTGAAGAAGGAGTAGGAGGTGGAGAAGTAGCAGGAGGGTGAAAAGGAGCGGGAGGGCGAGAAGAAGCAGGAGAGCGAGAAGGAGCACTTGGTGGACAAGGAGCAGGAGGTGGACAAGGAGCAGGAGGTGGACAAGGAACAGGATGTAGACACGGAGCAGGAGGTGGACAAGGAGCAGGAGGAGGAGAAGTAGGAGGAGGAGGTGAAGGAGGAACAAGAGGTGGTGAATGAGCAGGAGAGGAGAAGGAGCAGGAGGTGGAGAAGGAACAGGAGAAGGAGGTGGAGAAGTTGCAGCAGGAGCAGATGAAGCAGCAGGAGTAGCAGTAGCACAGGAGGAGACGGAGCATAAGTGGAGAATGATGAGGAGGTGGAGAAGGAGCAGGGGTGGAGAACAAGGAGGAGGAGGAGATTGAGTAAGAGGAGGAGGGTGATCTGGAGGATCAGAAGGAGCAGGAGGAGGAGGAGGAGAATGAGCAGGTGGAGGTTGAGCAGCAGGTTGGGAAGGGGCAGGAGGTGGAGAAGGAGCAGGAGTGGGAGAAGGAGCAGGACGGGGAGAAGGTGCCAGAGGTGGAGAAGGTGCAGGAGGGGGAGGAAGAGGAGAAGGAGCAGGAGATGGAGGAGGCGAAGGTGCAGGAGGTGGCGATGGAGCAGGAGTGGAGAAGGAGCAGGAGAAGAAGAAGGAGCAGGAGGAAGAGTACGAGCAGGAGGAGGAGAAGGAGCAGGAGGTGGAGAAGGCGCAAGATGAGGACAAGGAGCAGGAGGTGGAGAAGGAGCAGGAGAAGGAGAAGGAGCAATTGGCGGAGAAGGAGCAAGAGGAGGAAACGGAGCAGACGGTGGAGATGGAGCAGAAGTGGAGAAGGAGAAGGAGAAGATGAAGGAGCAGGAGGAGGAGTGGGAGCAGGAGGAGTAGAAGGAGCAGGAGGTGGACAAGGAGCAGGAGGAGGACAAGGAGCAGGAGGAGGAGAAGGAGGAGGAGGAGGAGGAGAAGGAGGTGGAGGAGGAGGAGGAGGTTGAGAAGGAGCAGGAGGAGGAGAAGGAACAGGAGGTGGAGAAGAAGCAATAGGTCGAGAAGGAGCAGGAGGCAGAGAAGGACCAGGAGGAGGAGATGGTGCAGGAGGAGGAGAAGTGGAAGGAGGTGCAGATGGAGCAGGAGTGGCGAAGGAGCAGGAGAAGAAAAAGGAGCTAGAGGAGGAGTTGAAGCACGAGGAGGAGAAGAAGTAGGAGGTGGAGAATGCGCAAGATGAGGAGAAGGAGCAGGAGGTGGAGAAGGAGCAGGAGGTGGAGAAGGAGCAGAAGGGAGACAAGGAGCAGGAGGGAGTCAAGCAGCAGGAGGTGGAGAAGGAGCAGGAGGAGGAGAAGGAGGAGAAGAAGGAGCAGGAGGTGGTGAATGAGCAGGAGTGGTGAAGGAGCAGGAGATGGAAAAGGAGCAGGAAGGCGAGAAGGAGCAGGAAGTCGAGAAGCAGCAGGTGGGCGAGATGGAGCAGGAGGGCGAGAAGGCGCAGGAGTGGACAAGGAGCAGGAGGTGAACAAGCAGCAGGAGGGGGAGCAGGAGGTGGACAAGCAGCAGGAGGAGGAGCAGGAGGTGGAGAAGGAGCAGGAGGTGGAAAAAGAGCAGGAGGTGGAGAAGGATCAGAGGGAGACAAGGAGCATGAGGTGGATAAGGAGCAGGTGGAGGTGGATGTGAAGAACTAGCAGCAGGAGCAGAAGAAGCAGCAGGAGAAGTAGCAGCAGGAGGAGACGGAGCAGAAGCGGGAGAATGAGCAGAAGCGGGAGTAGGAGCAGGAGCAGGAGAAGGAGCATTAAGTGCAGAAGGAGCAGGAGGAGGAGGTTGAGCAAAAGTGGAGAAGGAGCAGGAGGTGGAGAATGATAAGGAGGTGGAGAAGGAGCAGGGGTGGAGAACAAGGAGGAGGAGGAGATTGGGCATGAGGAGGAGGGTGAGCTGGAGGAGCTGAAGGAGCAGGAGGAGGAGGAGCAGTAGGTGGAGATGGAGCAGGAGTGGAGAAGAAGCAGAAGGTGGAGATGGAGCAGGAGGAGGAGAAGGAGCAGGAGGAGGAGAAGGAGCAGGAGGAGGAGAAGGAGCAGGAGTAGGAGAAGGAGCAGAAGTTGGAGATGGAGCAGGAGTGCAGAAGGAGCAGGAGAAGAAAAAGGAGCAGGAGGTGGAGAAGGAGAAGGAGGGAGACAAGGAGCAGGAGGGAGACAAGCAGCAGGAGGTGGAGAAGGAGCGGGAGGAGGAGAAGGAGGAGAAGAAGGAGCAGGAGGTGGTGAATGAGCAGGAGTGGAGAAGGAGCCGGAGGTGCAGAAGGAGCAGGAGGGCGAGAAGGAGCAGGAGGTCGAGAAGCAGCAGGAGGGCGTGATGGAGCAGGAGGGCGAGAAGGCGCAGGAGTGGATAAGGAGCAGGAGGTGGACAAGCAGCAGGAGGAGGAGCAGGAGGTGGACAAGCAGCAGGAGGAGGAGCAGGAGGTGGAGAAGGAGCAGGAGGTGGAAAAGGAGCAAGAGGTGGAGAAGTATCAGAGGGAGACAAGGAGCATGAGGTGGAGAAGGAGCAGGTGGAGGAGGAGGTGAAGAAGTAGCAGCAGGAGCAGAAGAAGCAGCAGGAGGAGAAGTAGCAGCAGGAGGAGATGGAGCAGAAGCGGCAGAAGGAGCAGAAGCGGGAGCAGGAGCAGGAGCGGAAGAAGGAGCATTAAGTGTAGAAGGAGCAAGAGGAGGAGGTTGAGCAAAAGTGGAGAAGGAGCAGGAGGTGGAGAATGATAAGGAGATGGAGAAGGAGCAGGGGTGGAGAACAAGGAGGAGGAGGAGATTGGGCACGAGGAGGAGGGTGAGCTGGAGGAGCTGAAGGAGCAGGAGGAGGAGGAGGAGAACGAGCAGGAGGTGTTGAATGAGCAGGAGTGGAGAAGGAGCAGGAGGTGGATATGGAGCAGGAGGGCAGGAAGGAGCAGGAGGTGTTGAATGAGCAGGAGTGGAGAAGGAGCGGGAGGTGGATATGGAGCAGGAGGGAAGGAAGGAGCAGGAGTTGGACAAGGAGCAGGAGGTGGACAAGGAGCAGGAGGTGATCAAGGAGCAGGAGGTGGACAAGGAGCAGGAGGTAGACAAGGAGCAGGGGGTGGACAAGGAGCAGGAGGTGGAGAAGGAGGTGGAGGAGGAGAAGGATGTGTAGAAGGAGTAGGAGGAGGAGAAGGAAAAGGAGATGGAGAAGAATCAAGAGGTGGAGAAGGAGCATGAGGCGGAGAAGGACCAGGAGGGGGAGTAGGAGAATTAGTTGGAGAAGAAGCACGAGGAGGAGCAGGAGCAGGAGGAGAAGAAGGAGCAGGAGGTGGAGAAGCAGCAGGAGGTGGAGATGGAGCAGGATGAGGAGAAGGAGCAGGGGGAGGAGAAGGAGCAGGAGGAGGAGAAGGAGCAGGAGGTGGAGATGGAGCAGGAGGTAGGGAAGGAGATAGAGGATAAGAGGGAGGTGGAGAAGGAGCAGGAGGAGAAGGAAGAGGAGATGGAGAAGAATCAATCGGTGGAGAAGGAGCAGGAGGCTGAGAAGGACCAGGAGGGGGAGTAGGAGAATTAGTTGGAGAGGAAGCATGAGGAGGAGCAGGAGCAGGAGGAGAAGAAGGAGGTGGAGAAGGCGCAAGATGAGGAGAAGGAGCAGGAGGTGGAGAAGGTGCAGGAGAAGTAAAGGAGCAGGAGGTGGTGAATGAGCAACAGGTGGAGAAGGAGCAGGAGGCGGAGTTGGACCAGGATGGCGAGTGGGAGAAGGAGTTGGAGATGAAGCAGGAGGAGGAGGAGGAGCAGGAGGGGGAGAAGGAGCAGGAGGGGGAGCAGGAGCAGTAGGGGAAGAAGGAGACGGAGTTGGAGAAGGAGCAGGAGGTGGAGAAGGAGCAGGAGGGGGAGGAGGAGGAGAAGGAGCAGGAGCTGTAGATGGAGCAGGAATTGAGAAGGAGCAGGAGGAGAAGAAGGAGCCGGCGGAGAAGACGGAGCATGAGAAGGAGTGGGAGTAGGAGAAGGAGAAGGAGCAGGATATGTAGAAGGATTACGAGGAGGAGAAGGAGGTGGAGGAGGAGAAGGAGGTGGAGAAGAAACAATAGGTGGAGAAGGACCAGGAGGAGGAAAATGAGCAGGAGGAGCAGAAGGAGCAGGAGTGGAGAAGGAGCAGGAGAAGAAGAAGGAACAGGAGGAGGAGAAGGAGCAGGAGGAGGAGAAGGAGCAGGAGGTGGAGATGGCGCAAGATGAGGAGATGGAGCAGGAGGTGGAGAAGGAGGAGAAGGAGGAGCAGGAGGAGGAGAATGAGCAGAAATGGAGAAGGAGCAGGAGGTGGACAAGGAGCAGGAGGGCAGGATGGAGCAGGAGGGCGTGAAGGAGCTGGAGGACGAGAAGGAGCAGGAAGGCGAGAAGGAGCACTATGTGGACAAGGAGCAGGAGGTGCACAACGAGCAGGAGGTGGGCAAGGATCAGGAGATGGACACAGAGCAGGAGGTGGACAATGAGAAGGAGGTGGGGATGGAGCAGGAGATGGAGAAGGAGCAAGAGGTGGAGATGGAGCAGGAGGTGGAGAAGGAGCAGGAGGTGGAGAAGGAGCAGAAGGGAGACAAGGAGCAGGAGGGAGTCAAAGAGCAGGAGGTGGAAAAGGAGCAGGAGGTGGACAAGGAACAGGAGGAGGAGAAGGAGGTGGAGGACGAGAAGGAGGTGGAGAAGGAGCAGGAGGAGCAGAAGGAACAGGAGGTGGAGACGAAGCAACAGGTGGAGAACGAGCAGGAGGCAGAGAAGGAACAGGAGGGCGCGTCAGAGCAGGAGGGCGAGAAGGAGCAGTAGGGCGAGAAGGAGCTGGAGGACGAGATGGAGCAGGAGTGCGAGAAGGAGCAGGAGTGCGAGAAGGAGCACGAGGTGGACAAGGAGCAGGAGGTGTACAATGAGCAGGACGTGGACAAGGAGCCGGAGGAGGAGAAGGAGATGGAGGTGGACACGGAGCAGGAGGTGGACAATGAGCAGGATGTGGACATGGAGCCGGATGTGGACAAGGAGCAGGAGGTAGACAAGGAGAAGAAGGTGGACAAGGAGCATGAGGAGGAGAAGGATGTGGAGAAGGATCAGGAGGAGGAGAAGGAACAGGAGGTGGAGAAGAAGCAGGAGGAGGAGATGGAGCAGGAGGAGGAGAAGGAGCAGGAGGGGGAGAGGGAGCAGGAGAAGAAGAAGTAGCAGGAGGAGGAGAAGGAGGTGGAGGAGGAGAAGGAGGTGGAGAAGGAGCAGGAGGAAGAGAAGGAACAGGAGGTGGAAAAGAAGCAATAGGTGGAGAAGAAGCAGGAGGCGGAGAAGGACCAGCAGGGGGAGTAGGAGAAGGAGTTGGAGAAGAAGCTGGAGGGCGAGGATGAGAAGGAGGAGGAGGATGAGAAGGAGCAGGAGGAGGAGAAGGAGCAGGAGGAGGAGACGGAGCAGGATGTGGAGATGGAGCAGGAGTGGAGAACGAGCATGAGAAGAAGGAGGAGCAGGAGGAGGAGTAGGAGCAGGAGGAGGAGAAGGAGCAGGAGGTGGACATGGTGCAAGATGTGGAGAAGGAGCAGGAGGTTGAGAAGGAGCAGGAGGTGGAGAAGGAGCAGGAGGTGGAGAAGGAGCAGGAGGGAGACAAGGAGCAGGAGGTGGAGAAGGAGCAGGAGGAAGAGTACGAGCAGGAGGAGGAGAAGGAGCAGGAGGTGGAGAAGGCGCAAGATGAGGACAAGGAGCAGGAGGTGGAGAAGGAGCAGGAGAAGGAGAAGGAGCAGTTGGTGGAGAAGGAGCAAGAGGAGGAGACGGAGCAGACGGTGGAGATGGAGCAGAAGTGGAGAAGGAGAAGGAGAAGATGAAGGAGCAGGAGGAGGAGTGGGAGCAGGAGGAGGAGAAGGAGCAGGAGGTGGACAAGGAGCAGGAGGAGGACAAGGAGCAGGAGGAGGAGAAGGAGGAGGAGGAGGAGAAGGAGGTGGAGGAGGACGAGGAGGTTGAGAAGGAGCAGGAGGAGGAGAAGGAACAGGAGGTGGAGCAGAAGCAATAGGTCGAGAAGGAGCAGGAGGCAGAGAAGGACCAGGAGGGGGAGTAGAAGGAGTTGGAGAAGAAGCAGGAGGAGGAGCAGGAGCAGGAGGAGATGAAGGATCAGGAGGAGGAGAAGGTGCAGGAGGAGGAGAAGTGGAAGGAGGTGCAGATGGAGCAGGAGTGTCGAAGGAGCAGGAGAAGAAAAAGGAGCAAGAGGAGGAGTTGAAGCACGAGGAGGAGAAGAAGTAGGAGTTGGAGAATGCGCAAGATGAGGAGAAGGAGCAGGAGGTGGAGAAGGAGCAGGAGGGAGACAAGGAGCAGGAGGGAGTCAAGCAGCAGGAGGTGGAGAAGGAGCAAGAGGAGGAGAAGGAGGAGAAGAAGGAGCAGGAGGTGGTGAATGAGCAGGAGTGGAGAAGGAGCAGGAGATGGAAAAGGAGCAGGAAGGCGAGAAGGAGCAGGAAGTCGAGAAGCAGCAGGTGGGCGAGATGGAGCAGGAGGGCGAGAAGGCGCAGGAGTGGATAAGGAGCAGGTGGTGGACAAGCAGCAAGAGGAGGAGCAGGAGGTGGACAAGCTGCAGGAGGAGGAGCAGGAGGTGGAGAAAGAGCAGGAGGTGGAAAAGGAGCAGGAGGTGGAGAAGGATCAGAGGGAGACAAGGAGCATGAGGTGGAGAAGGAGCAGGTTGAGGAGGATGTGAAGAACTAGCAGCAGGAGCAGAAGAAGCAGCAGGAGAAGTAGCAGCAGGAGGAGACGGAGCAGAAGCGGGAGAAGGAGCAGAAGCGGGAGTAGGAGCAGGAGCAGGAGAAAGAGCATGAAGTGCAGAAGGAGCAGGAGGAGGAGGTTGAGCAAAAGTGGAGAAGGAGCAGGAGGTGGAGAATGATAAGGAGGTGGAGAAGGAGCAGGGGTGGAGAACAAGGAGGAGGAGGAGATTGGGCATGAGGAGGAGGGTGAGCTGGAGGAGCTGAAGGAGCAGGAGGAGGAGGAGGAGCAGTAGGTGGAGATGGAGCAGGAGTGGAGAAGGAGCAGAAGGTGGAGATGGAGCAGGAGGAGGAGAAGGAGCAGGAGGAGGAGAAGGAGCAGGAGGAGGAGGAGGAGCAGAAGTTGGAGATGGAGCAGGAGTGGAGAAGGAGCAGAAGGTGGAGATGGAGCAGGAGGAGGAGAAGGAGCAGGAGGAGGAGAAGGAGCAGGAGGAGGAGAAGGAGCAGGAGGAGGAGGAGGAGCAGAAGTTGGAGATGGAGCAGGAGTGCAGAAGGAGCAGGAGAAGAAAAAGGAGCAGGAGGTGGAGAAGGAGAAGGAGGGAGACAAGGAGCAGGAGGGAGACAAGCAGCAGGAGGTGGAGAAGGAGCAGGAGGAGGAGAAGGAGGAGAAGAAGGAGCAGGAGGTGGTGAATGAGCAGGAGTGGAGAAGGAGCCGGAGGTGCAGAAGGAGCAGGAGGGCGAGAAGGAGCAGGAGGTCGAGAAGCAGCAGGAGGGCGTGATGGAGCAGGAGGGCGAGAAGGCGCAGGAGTGGACAAGGAGCAGGAGGTGGACAAGCAGCAGGAGGAGGAGCAGGAGGTGGACAAGCAGCAGGAGGAGGAGCAGGAGGTGGAGAAGGAGCAGGAGGTGGAAAAGGAGCAGGAGGTGGAGAAGGATCAGAGGGAGACAAGGAGCATGAGGTGGAGAAGGAGCAGGTGGAGGAGGAGGTGAAGAAGTAGCAGCAGGAGCAGATGAAGCAGCAGGAGGAGAAGTAGCAGCAGGAGGAGATGGAGCAGAAGCGGCAGAAGGAGCAGAAGCGGGAGCAGGAGCAGGAGCGGAAGAAGGAGCATTAAGTGTAGAAGGAGCAAGAGGAGGAGGTTGAGCAAAAGTGGAGAAGGAGCAGGAGGTGGAGAATGATAAGGAGATGGAGAAGGAGCAGGGGTGGAGAACAAGGAGGAGGAGGAGATTGGGCATGAGGAGGAGGGTGAGCTGGAGGAGCTGAAGGAGCAGGAGGAGGAGGAGGAGAACGAGCAGGAGGTGTTGAATGAGCAGGAGTGGAGAAGGAGCAGGAGGTGGATATGGAGCAGGAGGGCAGGAAGGAGCAGGAGGTGTTGAATGAGCAGGAGTGGAGAAGGAGCAGGAGGTGGATATGGAGCAGGAGGGAAGGAAGGAGCAGGAGTTGGACAAGGAGCAGGAGGTGGACAAGGAGCAGGAGGTGATCAAGGAGCAGGAGGTGGACAAGGAGCAGGAGGTAGACAAGGAGCAGGGGGTGGACAAGGAGCAGGAGGTGGAGAAGGAGGTGGAGGAGGAGAAGGATGTGTAGAAGGAGCAGGAGGAGGAGAAGGAAAATGAGATGGAGAAGAATCAAGAGGTGGAGAAGGAGCATGAGGCGGAGAAGGACCAGGAGGGGGAGTAGGAGAATTAGTTGGAGAAGAAGCACGAGGAGGAGCAGGAGCAGGAGGAGAAGAAGGAGCAGGAGGTGGAGAAGCAGCAGGAGGTGGAGATGGAGCAGGATGAGGAGAAGGAGCAGGGGGAGGAGAAGGAGCAGGAGGAGGAGAAGGAGCAGGAGGTGGAGATGGAGCAGGAGGTAGGGAAGGAGATAGAGGATAAGAGGGAGGTGGAGAAGGAGCAGGAGGAGAAGGAAGAGGAGATGGAGAAGAATCAATCGGTGGAGAAGGAGCAGGAGGCTGAGAAGGACCAGGAGGGGGAGTAGGAGAATTAGTTGGAGAGGAAGCATGAGGAGGAGCAGGAGCAGGAGGAGAAGAAGGAGGTGGAGAAGGCGCAAGATGAGGAGAAGGAGCAGGAGGTGGAGAAGGTGCAGGAGAAGTAAAGGAGCAGGAGGTGGTGAATGAGCAACAGGTGGAGAAGGAGCAGGAGGCGGAGTTGGACCAGGAGGGCGAGTGGGAGAAGGAGTTGGAGATGAAGCAGGAGGAGGAGGAGGAGCAGGAGGGGGAGAAGGAGCTGGTGGGGGAGCAGGAGCAGTAGGGGAAGAAGGAGACGGAGTTGGAGAAGGAGCAGGAGGTGGAGAAGGAGCAGGAGGGGGAGGAGGAGGAGAAGGAGCAGGAGCTGTAGATGGAGCAGGAATTGAGAAGGAGCAGGAGGAGAAGAAGGAGCCGGCGGAGAAGACGGAGCATGAGAAGGAGTGGGAGTAGGAGAAGGAGAAGGAGCAGGATATGTAGAAGGATTACGAGGAGGAGAAGGAGCTGGAGGAGGAGAAGGAGGTGGAGAAGAAACAATAGGTGGAGAAGGACCAGGAGGAGGAAAATGAGCAGGAGGAGGAGAAGGAGCAGGAGTGGAGAAGGAGCAGGAGAAGAAGAAGGAACAGGAGGAGGAGAAGGAGCAGGAGGAGGAGAAGGAGCAGGAGGTGGAGATGGCGCAAGATGAGGAGATGGAGCAGGAGGTGGAGAAGGAGGTGGATGTCGAGAAGGAGCAGGAGGTGGAGAAGGTGCAGGAGGGAGAAAAGGAGCAGGAGGAAGACAAGAAGGAGGAGGTGGAGAAGGAGCTGGAGGAGGAGAAGGAGGAGAAGGAGGAGCAGGAGGTGGAGAATGAGCAGAAATGGAGAAGGAGCAGGAGGTGGACAAGGAGCAGGAGGGCAGGATGGAGCAGGAGGGCGTGAAGGAGCTGGAGGACGAGAAGGAGCAGGAAGGCGAGAAGGAGCACTATGTGGACAAGGAGCAGGAGGTGCACAACGAGCAGGAGGTGGGCAAGGATCAGGAGATGGACACAGAGCAGGAGGTGGACAATGAGAAGGAGGTGGGGATGGAGCAGGAGATGGAGAAGGAGCAGGAGGTGGAGATGGAGCAGGAGGTGGAGAAGGAGCAGGAGGTGGAGAAGGAGCAGAAGGGAGACAAGGAGCAGGAGGGAGTCAAAGAGCAGGAGGTGGAAAAGGAGCAGGAGGTGGACAAGGAACAGGAGGAGGAGAAGGAGGTGGAGGACGAGAAGGAGGTGGAGAAGGAGCAGGAGGAGCAGAAGGAAAAGGAGGTGGAGAAGAAGCAACAGGTGGAGAACGATCAGGAGGCGGAGAAGGAACAGGAGGGCGCGTCAGAGCAGGAGGGCGAGAAGGAGCAGTAGGGCGAGAAGGAGCTGGAGGACGAGATGGAGCAGGAGTGCGAGAAGGAGCAGGAGTGCGAGAAGGAGCACGAGGTGGACAAGGAGCAGGAGGTGTACAATGAGCAGGACGTGGACAAGGAGCAGGAGGAGGAGAAGGAGATGGAGGTGGACACGGAGCAGGAGGTGGACAATGAGCAGGATGTGGACATGGAGCCGGATGTGGACAAGGAGCAGGAGGTAGACAAGGAGAAGAAGGTGGACAAGGAGCAGGAGGAGGAGAAGGATGTGGAGAAGGATCAGGAGGAGGAGAAGGAACAGGAGGTGGAGAAGAAGCAGGAGGAGGAGATGGAGCAGGAGGAGGAGAAGGAGCAGGAGGGGGAGAGGGAGCAGGAGAAGAAGAAGTAGCAGGAGGAGGAGAAGGAGGTGGAGGAGGAGAAGGAGGTGGAGAAGGAGCAGGAGGAAGAGAAGGAACAGGAGGTGGAAAAGAAGCAATAGGTGGAGAAGAAGCAGGAGGCGGAGAAGGACCAGCAGGGGGAGTAGGAGAAGGAGTTGGAGAAGAAGCTGGAGGGCGAGGATGAGAAGGAGGAGGAGGATGAGAAGGAGCAGGAGGAGGAGAAGGAGCAGGAGGAGGAGACGGAGCAGGATGTGGAGATGGAGCAGGAGTGGAGAACGAGCATGAGAAGAAGGAGGAGCAGGAGGAGGAGTAGGAGCAGGAGGAGGAGAAGGAGCAGGAGGTGGACATGGTGCAAGATGTGGAGAAGGAGCAGGAGGTTGAGAAGGAGCAGGAGGTGGAGAAGGAGCAGGAGGTGGAGAAGGAGCAGGAGGGAGACAAGGAGCAGGAGGTGGAGAAGGAGCAGGAGGAAGAGTACGAGCAGGAGGAGGAGAAGGAGCAGGAGGTGGAGAAGGCGCAAGATGAGGACAAGGAGCAGGAGGTGGAGAAGGAGCAGGAGAAGGAGAAGGAGCAGTTGGTGGAGAAGGAGCAAGAGGAGGAGACGGAGCAGACGGTGGAGATGGAGCAGAAGTGGAGAAGGAGAAGGAGAAGATGAAGGAGCAGGAGGAGGAGTGGGAGCAGGAGGAGGAGAAGGAGCAGGAGGTGGACAAGGAGCAGGAGGAGGACAAGGAGCAGGAGGAGGAGAAGGAGGAGGAGGAGGAGAAGGAGGTGGAGGAGGACGAGGAGGTTGAGAAGGAGCAGGAGGAGGAGAAGGAACAGGAGGTGGAGCAGAAGCAATAGGTCGAGAAGGAGCAGGAGGCAGAGAAGGACCAGGAGGGGGAGTAGAAGGAGTTGGAGAAGAAGCAGGAGGAGGAGCAGGAGCAGGAGGAGATGAAGGATCAGGAGGAGGAGAAGGTGCAGGAGGAGGAGAAGTGGAAGGAGGTGCAGATGGAGCAGGAGTGGCGAAGGAGCAGGAGAAGAAAAAGGAGCAAGAGGAGGAGTTGAAGCACGAGGAGGAGAAGAAGTAGGAGTTGGAGAATGCGCAAGATGAGGAGAAGGAGCAGGAGGTGGAGAAGCAGCAGGAGGGAGACAAGGAGCAGGAGGGAGTCAAGCAGCAGGAGGTGGAGAAGGAGCAAGAGGAGGAGAAGGAGGAGAAGAAGGAGCAGGAGGTGGTGAATGAGCAGGAGTGGAGAAGGAGCAGGAGATGGAAAAGGAGCAGGAAGGCGAGAAGGAGCAGGAAGTCGAGAAGCAGCAGGTGGGCGAGATGGAGCAGGAGGGCGAGAAGGCGCAGGAGTGGAAAAGGAGCAGGAGGTGGAAAAAGAGCAGGAGGTTGAGAAGGAGCAGGAGGAGGAGAAGGAGATGGAGGTGGACACGGAGCAGGAGGTGGACAATGAGCAGGATGTGGACATGGAGCCGGATGTGGACAAGGAGCAGGAGGTAGACAAGGAGAAGAAGGTGGACAAGGAGCAGGAGGAGGAGAAGGATGTGGAGAAGGATCAGGAGGAGGAGAAGGAACAGGAGGTGGAGAAGAAGCAGGAGGAGGAGATGGAGCAGGAGGAGGAGAAGGAGCAGGAGGGGGAGAGGGAGCAGGAGAAGAAGAAGTAGCAGGAGGAGGAGAAGGAGGTGGAGGAGGAGAAGGAGGTGGAGAAGGAGCAGGAGGAAGAGAAGGAACAGGAGGTGGAAAAGAAGCAATAGGTGGAGAAGAAGCAGGAGGCGGAGAAGGACCAGCAGGGGGAGTAGGAGAAGGAGTTGGAGAAGAAGCTGGAGGGCGAGGATGAGAAGGAGGAGGAGGTTGAGAAGGAGCAGGAGGAGGAGAAGGAGCAGGAGGAGGAGACGGAGCAGGATGTGGAGATGGAGCAGGAGTGGAGAACGAGCATGAGAAGAAGGAGGAGCAGGAGGAGGAGTAGGAGCAGGAGGAGGAGAAGGAGCAGGAGGTGGACATGGTGCAAGATGTGGAGAAGGAGCAGGAGGTTGAGAAGGAGCAGGAGGTGGAGAAGGAGCAGGAGGTGGAGAAGGAGCAGGAGGGAGACAAGGAGCAGGAGGTGGAGAAGGAGCAGGAGGAAGAGTACGAGCAGGAGGAGGAGAAGGAGCAGGAGGTGGAGAAGGCGCAAGATGAGGACAAGGAGCAGGAGGTGGAGAAGGAGCAGGAGAAGGAGAAGGAGCAGTTGGTGGAGAAGGAGCAAGAGGAGGAGACGGAGCAGACGGTGGAGATGGAGCAGAAGTGGAGAAGGAGAAGGAGAAGATGAAGGAGCAGGAGGAGGAGTGGGAGCAGGAGGAGGAGAAGGAGCAGGAGGTGGACAAGGAGCAGGAGGAGGACAAGGAGCAGGAGGAGGAGAAGGAGGAGGAGGAGGAGAAGGAGGTGGAGGAGGACGAGGAGGTTGAGAAGGAGCAGGAGGAGGAGAAGGAACAGGAGGTGGAGCAGAAGCAATAGGTCGAGAAGGAGCAGGAGGCAGAGAAGGACCAGGAGGGGGAGTAGAAGGAGTTGGAGAAGAAGCAGGAGGAGGAGCAGGAGCAGGAGGAGATGAAGGATCAGGAGGAGGAGAAGATGCAGGAGGAGGAGAAGTGGAAGGAGGTGCAGATGGAGCAGGAGTGGCGAAGGAGCAGGAGAAGAAAAAGGAGCAAGAGGAGGAGTTGAAGCACGAGGAGGAGAAGAAGTAGGAGTTGGAGAATGCGCAAGATGAGGAGAAGGAGCAGGAGGTGGAGAAGCAGCAGGAGGGAGACAAGGAGCAGGAGGGAGTCAAGCAGCAGGAGGTGGAGAAGGAGCAAGAGGAGGAGAAGGAGGAGAAGAAGGAGCAGGAGGTGGTGAATGAGCAGGAGTGGAGAAGGAGCAGGAGATGGAAAAGGAGCAGGAAGGCGAGAAGGAGCAGGAAGTCGAGAAGCAGCAGGTGGGCGAGATGGAGCAGGAGGGCGAGAAGGCGCAGGAGTGGACAAGGAGCAGGAGGTGGAAAAAGAGCAGGAGGTTGAGAAGGAGCAGGAGGAGGAGAAGGAGATGGAGGTGGACACGGAGCAGGAGGTGGACAATGAGCAGGATGTGGACATGGAGCCGGATGTGGACAAGGAGCAGGAGGTAGACAAGGAGAAGAAGGTGGACAAGGAGCAGGAGGAGGAGAAGGATGTGGAGAAGGATCAGGAGGAGGAGAAGGAACAGGAGGTGGAGAAGAAGCAGGAGGAGGAGATGGAGCAGGAGGAGGAGAAGGAGCAGGAGGGGGAGAGGGAGCAGGAGAAGAAGAAGTAGCAGGAGGAGGAGAAGGAGGTGGAGGAGGAGAAGGAGGTGGAGAAGGAGCAGGAGGAAGAGAAGGAACAGGAGGTGGAAAAGAAGCAATAGGTGGAGAAGAAGCAGGAGGCGGAGAAGGACCAGCAGGGGGAGTAGGAGAAGGAGTTGGAGAAGAAGCTGGAGGGCGAGGATGAGAAGGAGGAGGAGGTTGAGAAGGAGCAGGAGGAGGAGAAGGAGCAGGAGGAGGAGACGGAGCAGGATGTGGAGATGGAGCAGGAGTGAAGAACGAGCATGAGAAGGAGGAGCAGGAGGAGGAGTAGGAGCAGGAGGAGGAGAAGGAGCAGGAGGTGGACATGGTGCAAGATGTGGAGAAGGAGCAGGAGGTTGAGAAGGAGCAGGAGGTTGAGAAGGAGCAGGAGGTGGAGAAGGAGCAGGAGGGAGACAAGGAGCAGGAGGTGGAGAAGGAGCAGGAGGAAGAGTACGAGCAGGAGGAGGAGAAGGAGCAGGAGGTGGAGAAGGCGCAAGATGAGGACAAGGAGCAGGAGGTGGAGAAGGAGCAGGAGAAGGAGAAGGAGCAGTTGGTGGAGAAGGAGCAAGAGGAGGAGACGGAGCAGACGGTGGAGATGGAGCAGAAGTGGAGAAGGAGAAGGAGAAGATGAAGGAGCAGGAGGAGGAGTGGGAGCAGGAGGAGGAGAAGGAGCAGGAGGTGGACAAGGAGCAGGAGGAGGACAAGGAGCAGGAGGAGGAGAAGGAGGAGGAGGAGGAGAAGGAGGTGGAGGAGGACGAGGAGGTTGAGAAGGAGCAGGAGGAGGAGAAGGAACAGGAGGTGGAGCAGAAGCAATAGGTCGAGAAGGAGCAGGAGGCAGAGAAGGACCAGGAGGGGGAGTAGAAGGAGTTGGAGAAGAAGCAGGAGGAGGAGCAGGAGCAGGAGGAGATGAAGGATCAGGAGGAGGAGAAGATGCAGGAGGAGGAGAAGTGGAAGGAGGTGCAGATGGAGCAGGAGTGGCGAAGGAGCAGGAGAAGAAAAAGGAGCAAGAGGAGGAGTTGAAGCACGAGGAGGAGAAGAAGTAGGAGTTGGAGAATGCGCAAGATGAGGAGAAGGAGCAGGAGGTGGAGAAGGAGCAGGAGGGAGACAAGGAGCAGGAGGGAGTCAAGCAGCAGGAGGTGGAGAAGGAGCAAGAGGAGGAGAAGGAGGAGAAGAACGAGCAGGAGGTGGTGAATGAGCAGGAGTGGAGAAGGAGCAGGAGATGGAAAAGGAGCAGGAAGGCGAGAAGGAGCAGGAAGTCGAGAAGCAGCAGGTGGGCGAGATGGAGCAGGAGGGCGAGAAGGCGCAGGAGTGGACAAGGAGCAGGAGGTGGAAAAAGAGCAGGAGGTTGAGAAGGATCAGAGGAAGACAAGGAGCATGAGGTGGAGAAGGAGCAGGTGGAGGAGGATGTGAAGAACTAGCAGCAGGAGCAGAAGAAGCAGCAGGAGAAGTAGCAGCAGGAGGAGACGGAGCAGAAGCGGGAGAAGGAGCAGAAGCGGGAGTCGGAGCAGGAGCAGGAGAAGGAGCATTAAGTGCAGAAGGAGCAGGAGGAGGAGGTTGAGCAAAAGTGGAGAAGGAGCAGGAGGTGGAGAATGATAAGGAGGTGGAGAAGGAGCAGGGGTGCAGAACAAGGAGGAGGAGGAGATTGGGCATGAGGAGGAGGGTGAGCTGGAGGAGCTGAAGGAGCAGGAGGAGGAGGAGGAGCAGTAGGTGGAGATGGAGCAGGAGTGGAGAAGGAGCAGAAGGTGGAGATGGAGCAGGAGGAGGAGAAGGAGCAGGAGGAGGAGAAGGAGCAGGAGGAGGAGAAGGAGCAGAAGTTGGAGATGGAGCAGGAGTGCAGAAGGAGCAGGAGAAGAAAAAGGAGCAGGAGGTGGAGAAGGAGACCGAGGGAGACAAGGAGCAGGAGGGAGACAAGCAGCAGGAGGTGGAGAAGGAGCAGGAGGAGGAGAAGGAGGAGAAGAAGGAGCAGGAGGTGGTGAATGAGCAGGAGTGGAGAAGGAGCCGGAGGTGCAGAAGGAGCAGGAGGGCGAGAAGGAGCAGGAGGTCGAGAAGCAGCAGGAGGGCGTGATGGAGCAGGAGGGCGAGAAGGCGCAGGAGTGGACAAGGAGCAGGAGGTGGACAAGCAGCAGGAGGAGGAGCAGGAGGTGGACAAGCAGCAGGAGGAGGAGAAGGATCAGAGTGAGACAAGGAGCATGAGGTGGAGAAGGAGCAGGTGGAGGAGGATGTGAAGAAGTTGCAGCAGGAGCAGAAGAAGCAGCAGGAGGAGAAGTAGCAGCAGGAGGAGATGGAGCAGAAGCGGCAGAAGGAGCAGAAGCGGGAGCAGGAGCAGGAGCGGAAGAAGGAGCATTAAGTGTAGACAGAGCAAGAGGAGGAGGTTGAGCAAAAGTGGAGAAGGAGAAGGAGGTGGAGAATGAGCAGGAGTGGAGAAGGAGCAGTAGGTGGATATGGAGCAGGAGGGAAGGAAGGAGCAGGAGTTGGACAAGGAGCAGGAGGAGGACAAGGAGCAGGAGGTGATCAAGGAGCAGGAGGTGGACAAGGAGCAGGAGGTAGACAAGGAGCAGGGGGTGGACAAGGAGCAGGAGGTGGAGAAGCAAAAGGAGATGGAGAAGAATCAAGAGGTGGAGAAGGAGCATGAGGGGGAGTAGGAGAATTAGTTGGAGAAGAAGCACGAGGAGGAGCAGGAGCAGGAGGAGAAGAAGGAGCAGGAGGTGGAGAAGGAGCAGGAGGTGGAGATGGAGCAGGATGAGGAGAAGGAGCAGGGGGAGGAGAAGGAGCAGGAGGAGGAGAAGGAGCAGGAGGTGGAGATGGAGCAGGAGGTAGGGAAGGAGATCGAGGATAAGAGGGAGGTGGAGAAGGAGCAGGAGGAGAAGGAAGAGGAGATGGAGAAGAATCAATCGGTGGAGAAGGAGCAGGAGGCTGAGAAGGACCAGGAGGGGGAGTAGGAGAATTAGTTGGAGAGGAAGCATGAGGAGGAGCAGGAGCAGGAGGAGAAGAAGGAGGTGGAGAAGGCGCAAGATGAGGAGAAGGAGCAGGAGGTGGAGAAGGTGCAGGAGAAGTAAAGGAGCAGGAGGTGGTGAATGAGCAACAGGTGGAGAAGGAGCAGAAGGCGGAGTTGGACCAGGAGGGCGAGTGGGAGAAGAAGTTGGAGATGAAGCAGGAGGAGGAGGAGGAGCAGGAGGGGGAGAAGGAGCAGGAGGGGGAGCAGGAGCAGTAGGGGAAGAAGGAGACGGAGTTGGAGAAGGAGCAGGAGGTGGAGAAGGATCAGGAGGGGGAGGAGGAGGAGAAGGAGCAGGAGCTGTAGATGGAGCAGGAATTGAGAAGGAGCAGGAGGAGAAGAAGGAGCCGGCGGAGAAGACGGAGCATGAGAAGGAGTGGGAGTAGGAGAAGGAGAAGGAGGAGGATATGTAGAAGGATTACGAGGAGGAGAAGGAGGTGGAGGAGGAGAAGGAGGTGGAGAAGAAACAATAGGTGGAGAAGGACCAGGAGGAGGAAAATGAGCAGGAGGAGGAGAAGGAGCAGGAGTGGAGAAGGAGCAGGAGAAGAAGAAGGAACAGGAGGAGGAGAAGGAGCAGGAGGAGGAGAAGGAGCAGGAGGTGGAGATGGCGCAAGATGAGGAGATGGAGCAGGAGGTGGAGAAGGAGGTGGAGGTCGAGAAGGAGCAGGAGGTGGAGAAGGTGCAGGAGGGAGAAAAGGAGCAGGAGGAAGACAAGAAGCAGGAGGTGGAGAAGGAGCAGGAGGAGGAGAAGGAGGAGAAGGAGGAGCAGGAGGTGGAGAATGAGCAGAAATGGAGAAGGAGCAGGAGGTGGACAAGTAGCAGGAGGGCAGGATGGAGCAGGAGGGCGTGAAGGAGCTGGAGGACGAGAAGGAGCAGGAAGGCGAGAAGGAGCACTATGTGGACAAGGAGCAGGAGATGCACAACGAGCAGGAGGTGGGCAAGGATCAGGAGATGGACACAGAGCAGGAGGTGGACAATGAGAAGGAGGTGGGGATGGAGCAGGAGATGGGGAAGGAGCAGGAGGTGGAGATGGAGCAGGAGGTGGAGAAGGAGCAGGAGGTGGAGAAGGAGCAGAAGGGAGACAAGGAGCAGGAGGGAGTCAAAGAGCAGGAGGTGGAAAAGGAGCAGGAGGTGGACAAGGAACAGGAGGAGGAGAAGGAGGTGGAGGACGAGAAAGAGGTGGAGAAGGATCAGGAAGAGGAGAAGGAACAGGAGGTGGAGAAGAAGCAGGAGGAGGAGATGGAGCAGGAGGAGGAGAAGGAGCAGGAGGGGCAGAGGGAGCAGGAGAAGAAGAAGTAGCAGGAGGAGAAGAAGGAGGTGGAGGAGGAGAAGGAGGTGGAGAAGGAGCAGGAGGAAGAGAAGGAACAGGAGGTGGAAAAGAAGCAATAGGTGGAGAAGAAGCAGGAGGCGGAGAAGGACCAGCAGGGGGAGTAGGAGAAGGAGTTGGAGAAGAAGCTGGAGGGCGAGGATGAGAAGGAGGAGGAGGATGAGAAGGAGCAGGAGTAGGAGAAGGAGCAGGAAGGCGAGAATGAGCACTATGTGGACAAGGAGCAGGAGATGCACAACGAGCAGGAGGTGGGCAAGGATCAGGAGATGGACACAGAGCAGGAGGTGGACAATGAGAAGGAGGTGGGGATGGAGCAGGAGATGGAGAAGGAGCAGGAGGTGGAGATGGAGCAGGAGGTGGAGAAGGAGTATTAAACTAGAAAGAGTGCAGAAAAGATTTACTAGGATGCTACCGGGACTTGATGGTTTGACTTACAGGGAGAGGTTGGACAGACTGGGACTTTTTTCCCTGGAGAGCAGGAGGTTAAGGGGTGATCTTATCGAAGTCTATAAAATAATGAGGGGCATAGATAAGGTCGATAGTCAAAATCTTTTCCCAAAGGTAGGGGAGTCTATAACGAGGGGGCACAGATTTAAGGTGAGAGGGGAGAGATACAAAAGGATCCAGAGGGGCAATTTTTTCACTCAAAGGGTGGTGAGTGTCTGGAACGAGCTGCCAGAGGCAGTAGTAGAGGCGGGTACAATTTTGTCTTTTAAAAAGCATTTGGACAGTTACATGGGTAAGATGGGTATGGAGGGATATGGGCCAAGTGCAGGCAATTGGGACTAGCTTAGCGGTATAAACTGGGCGACATGGACATGTTGGGCCGAAGGGCCTGTTTCCATGTTGTAACTTCTATGATTCTATGATTCTATAAGGAGCAGAAGGGAGACAAGGAGCAGGAGGGAGTCAAAGAGCAGGAGGTGGAAAAGGAGCAGGAGGTGGACAAGGAACAGGAGGAGGAGAAGGAGGTGGAGGACGAGAAGGAGGTGGAGAAGGAGCAGGAGGAGCAGAAGGAACAGGAGGTGGAGAAGAAGCAACAGGTGGAGAACGAGCAGGAGGCGGAGAAGGAACAGGAGGGCGCGTCAGAGCAGGAGGGCGAGAAGGAGCAGTAGGGCGAGAAGGAGCTAGAGGACGAGATGGAGCAGGAGTGCGAGAAGGAGCACGAGGTGGACAAGGAGCAGGAGGTGTACAATGAGCAGGACGTGGACAAGGAGCAGGAGGAGGAGAAGGAGATGGAGGTGGACACGGAGCAGGAGGTGGACAATGAGCAGGATGTGGACATGGAGCCGGATGTGGACAAGGAGCAGGAGGTAGACAAGGAGAAGAAGGTGGACAAGGAGCAGGAGGAGGAGAAGGACGTAGAGAAGGATCAGGAGGAGGAGAAGGAACAGGAGGTGGAGAAGAAGCAGGAGGAGGAGATGGAGAAGGAGGAGGAGAAGGAGCAGGAGGGGGAGAGGGAGCAGGAGAAGAAGAAGTAGCAGGAGGAGGAGAAGGAGGTGGAGGAGGAGAAGGAGGTGGAGAAGGAGCAGGAGGAAGAGAAGGAACAGGAGGTGGAAAAGAAGCAATAGGTGGAGAAGAAGCAGGAGGCGGAGAAGGACCAGCAGGGGGAGTAGGAGAAGGAGTTGGAGAAGAAGCTGGAGGGCGAGGATGAGAAGGAGGAGGAGGATGAGAAGGAGCAGGAGGAGGAGAAGGAGCAGGAGGAGGAGACGGAGCAGGATGTGGAGATGGAGCAGGAGTGGAGAACGAGCATGAGAAGAAGGAGGAGCAGGAGGAGGAGTAGGAGCAGGAGGAGGAGAAGGAGCAGGAGGTGGACATGGTGCAAGATGTGGAGAAGGAGCAGGAGGTGGAGAAGGAGCAGGAGGTGGAGAAGGAGCAGGAGGGAGACAAGGAGCAGGAGGTGGAGAAGGAGCAGGAGGAAGAGTACGAGCAGGAGGAGGAGAAGGAGCAGGAGGTGGAGAAGGCGCAAGATGAGGACAAGGAGCAGGAGGTGGAGAAGGAGCAGGAGAAGGAGAAGGAGCAGTTGGTGGAGAAGGAGGAGGAGGAGGAGAAGGAGGTGGAGGAGGAGGAGGAGGTTGAGAAGCAGCAGGAGGAAGAGAAGGAACAGGAGGTGAAAAGAAGCAATAGGTCGAGAAGGAGCAGGAGGCAGAGAAGGACCAGGAGGGGGAGTAGAAGGAGTTGGAGAAGAAGCAGGAGGAGGAGCAGGAGGAGATGAAGCATCAGGAGGAGGAGAAGGTGCAGGAGGAGGAGAAGTGGAAGGAGGTGCAGATGGAGCAGGAGTGGCGAAGGAGCAGGAGAAGAAAAAGGAGCAAGAGGAGGAGTTGAAGCACGAGGAGGAGAAGAAGTAGGAGGTGGAGAATGCGCAAGATGAGGAGAAGGAGCAGGAGGTGGAGAAGGTGCAGGAGAAGTAAAGGAGCAGGAGGTGGTGAATGAGCAACAGGTGGAGAAGGAGCAGGAGGCGGAGTTGGACCAGGAGGGCGAGTGGGAGAAGGAGTTGGAGATGAAGCAGGAGGAGGAGGAGGAGCAGGAGGGGGAGAAGGAGCAGGAGGGGGAGCAGGAGCAGTAGGGGAAGAAGGAGACGGAGTTGGAGAAGGAGCAGGAGGTGGAGAAGGAGCAGGAGGGGGAGGAGGAGCAGAAGGGAGACAAGGAGCAGGAGGGAGTCAAGCAGCAGGAGGTGGAGAAGGAGCAGGAGGAGGAGAAGGAGGAGAAGAAGGAGCAGGAGGTGGTGAATGAGCAGGAGTGGAGAAGGAGCAGGAGATGGAAAAGGAGCAGGAAGGCGAGAAGGTGCAGGAAGTCGAGAAGCAGCAGGTGGGCGAGATGGAGCAGGAGGGCGAGAAGGCGCAGGAGTGGACAAGGAGCAGGAGGTGGACAAGCAGCAGGAGGGGGAGCAGGACGTGGACAAGCAGCAGGAGGAGGAGCAGGAGGTGGAGAAGGAGCAGGAGGTGGAAAAAGAGCAGGAGGTGGAGAAGGATCAGAGGGAGACAAGGAGCATGAGGTGGAGAAGGAGCAGGTTGAGGAGGATGTGAAGAACTAGCAGCAGGAGCAGAAGAAGCAGCAGGAGAAGTAGCAGCAGGAGGAGACGGAGCAGAAGCGGGAGAAGGAGCAGAAGCGGGAGTAGGAGCAGGAGCAGGAGAAAGAGCATGAAGTGCAGAAGGAGCAGGAGGAGGAGGTTGAGCAAAAGTGGAGAAGGAGCAGGAGGTGGAGAATGATAAGGAGGTGGAGAAGGAGCAGGGGTGGAGAACAAGGAGGAGGAGGAGATTGGGCATGAGGAGGAGGGTGAGCTGGAGGAGCTGAAGGAGCAGGAGGAGGAGGAGGAGCAGTAGGTGGAGATGGAGCAGGAGTGGAGAAGGAGCAGAAGGTGGAGATGGAGCAGGAGGAGGAGAAGGAGCAGGAGGAGGAGAAGGAGCAGGAGGAGGAGGAGGAGCAGAAGTTGGAGATGGAGCAGGAGTGGAGAAGGAGCAGAAGGTGGAGATGGAGCAGGAGGAGGAGAAGGAGCAGGAGGAGGAGAAGGAGCAGGAGGAGGAGAAGGAGCAGGAGGAGGAGGAGGAGCAGAAGTTGGAGATGGAGCAGGAGTGCAGAAGGAGCAGGAGAAGAAAAAGGAGCAGGAGGTGGAGAAGGAGAAGGAGGGAGACAAGGAGCAGGAGGGAGACAAGCAGCAGGAGGTGGAGAAGGAGCAGGAGGAGGAGAAGGAGGAGAAGAAGGAGCAGGAGGTGGTGAATGAGCAGGAGTGGAGAAGGAGCCGGAGGTGCAGAAGGAGCAGGAGGGCGAGAAGGAGCAGGAGGTCGAGAAGCAGCAGGAGGGCGTGATGGAGCAGGAGGGCGAGAAGGCGCAGGAGTGGACAAGGAGCAGGAGGTGGACAAGCAGCAGGAGGAGGAGCAGGAGGTGGACAAGCAGCAGGAGGAGGAGCAGGAGGTGGAGAAGGAGCAGGAGGTGGAAAAGGAGCAGGAGGTGGAGAAGGATCAGAGGGAGACAAGGAGCATGAGGTGGAGAAGGAGCAGGTGGAGGAGGAGGTGAAGAAGTAGCAGCAGGAGCAGATGAAGCAGCAGGAGGAGAAGTAGCAGCAGGAGGAGATGGAGCAGAAGCGGCAGAAGGAGCAGAAGCGGGAGCAGGAGCAGGAGCGGAAGAAGGAGCATTAAGTGTAGAAGGAGCAAGAGGAGGAGGTTGAGCAAAAGTGGAGAAGGAGCAGGAGGTGGAGAATGAGCAGGAGTGGAGAAGGAGCAGGAGGTGGATATGGAGCAGGAGGGAAGGAAGGAGCAGGAGTTGGACAAGGAGCAGGAGGTGGACAAGGAGCAGGAGGTGATCAAGGAGCAGGAGGTGGACAAGGAGCAGGAGGTAGACAAGGAGCAGGGGGTGGACAAGGAGCAGAAGGTAGACAAGGAACAGGGGGTGGACAAGGAGCAGAAGGTGGAGAAGGAGGTGGAGGAGGAGAAGGATGTGTAGAAGGAGCAGAAGGAGGAGAAGGAAAAGGAGATGGAGAAGAATCAAGAGGTGGAGAAGGAGCATGAGGCGGAGAAGGACCAGGAGGGGGAGTAGGAGAATTAGTTGGAGAAGAAGCACGAGGAGGAGCAGGAGCAGGAGGAGAAGAAGGAGGTGGAGAAGGCGCAAGATGAGGAGAAGGAGCAGGAGGTGGAGAAGGTGCAGGAGAAGTAAAGGAGCAGGAGGTGGTGAATGAGCAACAGGTGGAGAAGGAGCAGGAGGCGGAGTTGGACCAGGAGGGCGAGTGGGAGAAGGAGTTGGAGATGAAGCAGTAGGAGGAGGAGGAGCAGGAGGGGGAGAAGGAGCAGGAGGGGGAGCAGGAGCAGTAGGGGAAGAAGGAGACGGAGTTGGAGAAGGAGCAGGAGGTGGAGAAGGAGCAGGAGGGGGAGGAGGAGGAGAAGGAGCAGGAGCTGTAGATGGAGCAGGAATTGAGAAGGAGCAGTAGGAGAAGAAGGAGCCGGCGGAGAAGATGGAGCATGAGAAGGAGTGGGAGTAGGAGAAGGAGAAGGAGCAGGATATGTGGAAGGATTACGAGGAGGAGATGGAGGTGGAGGAGGAGAAGGAGGTGGAGAAGAAGCAATAGGTGGAGAAGGACCAGGAGGAGGAAAATGAGCAGCAGGAGGAGAAGGAGCAGGAGTGGAGAAGGAGCAGGAGAAGAAGAAGGAACAGGAGGAGGAGAAGGAGCAGGAGGAGGAGAAGGAGCAGGAGGTGGAGATGGCGCAAGATGAGGAGATGGAGCAGGAGGTGGAGATGGAGGAGGAGGTCGAGAAGGAGCAGGAGGTGGAGAAGGTGCAGGAGGGAGAAAAGGAGCAGGAGGAAGACAAGAAGGAGGAGGTGGAGAAGGAGCAGGAGGAGGAGAAGGAGGAGAAGGAGGAGCAGGAGGTGGAGAATGAGCAGAAATGGAGAAGGAGCAGGAGGTGGACAAGGAGCAGGAGGGCAGGATGGAGCAGGAGGGCGTGAAGGAGCTGGAGGACGAGAAGGAGCAGGAAGGCGAGAAGGAGCACTGTGTGGACAAGGAGCAGGAGGTGCACAACGAGCAGGAGGTGGGCAAGGATCAGGAGATGGACACAGAGCAGGAGGTGGACAATGAGAAGGAGGTGGGGATGGAGCAGGAGATGGAGAAGGAGCAGGAGGTGGAGATGGAGCAGGAGGTGGAGAAGGAGCAGGAGGTGGAGAAGGAGCAGAAGGGAGACAAGGAGCAGGAGGGAGTCAAAGAGCAGGAGGTGGAAAAGGAGCAGGAGGTGGACAAGGAACAGGAGGAGGAGAAGGAGGTGGAGGACGAGAAGGAGTTGGAGAAGAAGCTGGAGGGCGAGGATGAGAAGGAGGAGGAGGATGAGAAGGAGCAGGAGGAGGAGAAGGAGCAGGAGGAGGAGACGGAGCAGGATGTGGAGATGGAGCAGGAGTGGAGAACGAGCATGAGAAGAAGGAGGAGCAGGAGGAGGAGTAGGAGCAGGAGGAGGAGAAGGAGCAGGAGGTGGACATGGTGCAAGATGTGGAGAAGGAGCAGGAGGTGGAGAAGGAGCAGGAGGTGGAGAAGGAGCAGGAGGTGGAGAAGGAGCAGGAGGGAGACAAGGAGCAGGAGGTGGAGAAGGAGCAGGAGGAGGAGAAGGAATAGAAGAAGGAGCAGGAGGTGGTGAATGAGCAGGAGTGGAGAAGGAGCAGCAGGTGGAGAAAGAGCAGGAGAATGAGGTGGAGAAGTAGCAGCAGTAGGAGAAGAAGCCGCAGGAGGAGAAGTAGCAGCATGTGGAGAAGGAGCAGAAGCGGGAGAAGGAGCTGAAGCGGGAGAAGGAGCAGAAGCGGGAGAAGGAGCACAAGCGGAAGTAGGAGCTGGAGCGGGAGAAGGAGCATGAAGAGGAGAAGGAACAGGTGGAGGAGGTTGAGCAAAAGTGGAGAAGGAGCAGGAGGGAGAGAATGATGAGGAGGTGGATAAGGAGCAGGGGTGGAGAACAAGAAGGAGGAGGCGATTGAGCAGGAGGTGGGGAAGGAGCATGATGTGGAGAAGGCGCATCAGCAGGAGGGTGAGCAAGAGGAGGAGGGTGAGCTGGAGGAGCTGAAGCAGCAGGAGGAGGAGGAGAAGGAGCAGATAGAGGTTGAGCTGCAGGTGGAGAAGGAGCAGGAGGTGGAGAACGAGCAGGAGGAGGAGTTTGAGCAGGAGGGGGAGAAGGAGCAGAAGGGGTAGAAGGAGCAGAAGTGCGTGCAGCAGCAGGAGGGGAAGAAGGTGCAGGAGTGGAAGAAGGAGCAGAAGGTGGAGAAGGAGCAGGAGGGGGAGGAGGAGGAGAAGGAGCAAGATGACGAGAAGGAGCAGGAAGTGGCGAAGGAGCAGGAGGTGGAGAAGGGGCAGGAGGTGGAGAAGGAGCAGGAGGTGGAGAAGGAGCAGGAGGGAGACAAGGAGCAGGAGGTGGAGAAGGAGCAGGAGTAGGAGCAGGAGCAGGAGCAGGATGTGGAGCAGGAGCAGGAGGAGGAGAAGGAGCTGGTGGTGGAGATGAAGCAGCAGTGGAGAAGGAGCAGGAGAAGAAGAATGAGCAGGAGGAGGAGTAGGAGCAGGAGGAGGAGAAGGAGCAGAAGGTGGAGAAGGCGCAAGATGAGGAGAAGGAGCAGGAGGTGGAGAAGGTGCAGGAGGTGGAGAAGGTCCAGGAGTGGAGAAGGAGCGGGAGAAGTAGCAGGTGCAGGAGGAGGAGTAGGAGCAGGAGGAGGAGAAGGAGCAGGAGGTGGAGAAGCCGCAAGATGAGGAGAAGGAGCAGCAGGTGGAGAAGGAGCAGGAGGTCGAGAAGGAGCAGGAGGTGGACAAGGAGCAGGAGGAGGATAAGGGGGTGGAGTAGAAGCAATAGGTCGAGAAGGAGCAGGAGGCGGAGAAGGACCAGAATGGGGGAGTACGAGTAGGAGTTTCAGAAGAGCAGGAGGAGGAGCAGGAGCAGGAGGAGAAGAAGGAGCAGGAGGTGGAGAAGGAACATGATGTGGAGAAGGAGCAGGAGGAGTAGAAGTAGCAGGAGGAGGAGTAGAAGCAGGGGGACGAGAAGAAGCAGGAGGTGGAGAAGGAGCAGCAGGTGAAAAAGGAGCAGGAGAAGGAGGTGGAGAAGTAGCAGCAGGAGGAGAAGAAGCCGCAGGAGGAGAATTCGTTGCAGGTGGAGAAGGAGCAGAAGCGGGAGAAGGAGCTGAAGGAGGAGAAGGAGGTGAAGCGGGAGAAGCAGCAGAAGCGGGAGTAGGAGCTGGAGCGGGAGAAGGAGCATGAAGTGGAGACGGAGCAGGAGGAGTAGAATGATGAGGAGGTAGAGAAGGAGCAGGGGTGGAGAACAAGAAGGAGGAGGCGATTGAGCAGGAGGTGGGGAAGGAGCAGTATGTGGAAAAGGAGCAGCAGCAGGAGGGTGAGCAAGAGAAGGAGGGTGAGCTGGAGCAGCTGAAGGAGCAGGAGGAGGAGGAGAAGGAGCAGATGGAGGTTGAGCTGCAGGTGGAGAAAGAGCAGGAGGTGGAGAAGGAGCAGGAGGAGGAGTTTGAGCAGGAGGGGGAGAAGGAGCAGAAGGGGGAGATGGAGCAGAAGTGGGAGGAGGAGCAGGAGGGGGAAGAGGAGCAGGAGGGGGAGAAGGAGCAGGAGCGGCTGCAGGAGCAGTAGGTGAAGAAGCAGCAGGAGTGGTAGGAGGAGCAGGAGGTGGAGAAGGAGCAGGAGCTGGAGATGGAGCAGGAATTGAGTAAGAGCAGGAGGAGAAGAAGGAGCAGGCGGAGAAGAAGGAGCAGGAGGAGGAGTAGGAGTAGGAGAAGGAGAAGGAGCAGGATGTGGAGAAGGATCAGGAGAAGAAGAACAGCAGGGGGAGGAGTAGGAGCAGGAGGAGGATCAGGAGCAGGAGGAGTAACAGGAGCAGGAGGTGGAGAAGGCGCAAGATGGGGAGAAGGAGCATGAAGTGGAGAAGGAGCAGGAGGAGGAGAAGGGGCACGAGGTGGAGAAGGAGCAGGAGGGAGACAAAGAGCAAGAGGTGGAGAAGGAGCAGGAGGAGGAGAAGGAGCAGGAGGAGAAGAAGGAGCAGGAGGTGGAGTAGGAGCAGGATAAGGAGAAGGAGCAGAAGGTGGAGAAGGCGCAAGATGAGGAGAAGGAGCAGGAGTGGAGAAGGAGCAGGAGAAGCAGAAGGAGCAGGAGGAAGAGGAGTAGCAGGAGGAGAAGGAGCAGGAGGTGGACAAGCCGCAAGATAAGGAGAAGGAGCAGTAGGTCGAGAAGGAGCAGGAGGTGGAGAAGGAGCAGGAGGTGGACAAGGAGCAAGAGGAGGAGATGGTGGTGGAAGAGGAGAAGGAGGTGGAGACGGAGCAGGAGGAGGAGAAGGAACAGGAGGCGGAGAAGAAGCAATAGGTCGACAAGGAGCAGGAGGCGGAGAAGGACCAGAGGGGGGAGTAGGAGAAGGAGTTCGAGAAGAAGCAGAAGGAGGAGCATGAGCAGGAGGAGAAGAAGGAGCAGGAGGTGGAGAAGGCGCAAGATGAGGACAAGGAGCAGGAGGTGGAGAAGGAGCAGGAGAAGGAGAAGGAGCAGTTGGTGGAGAAGGAGCAAGAGGAGGAGACGGAGCAGACGGTGGAGATGGAGCAGAAGTGGAGAAAGAGAAGGAGAAGATGAAGGAGCAGGAGGAGGAGTGGGAGCAGGAGGAGTAGAAGGAGCAGGAGGTGGACAAGGAGCAGGAGGAGGACAAGGAGCAGGAGGAGGAGAAGGAGGAGGAGGAGGAGAAGGAGGTGGAGGAGGAGGAGGAGGTTGAGAAGCAGCAGGAGGAGGAGAAGGAACAGGAGGTGGAGAAGAAGCAATAGGTCGAGAAGGAGCAGGAGGCAGAGAAGGACCAGGAGGGGGAGTAGAAGGAGTTGGAGAAGAAGCAGCAGGAGGAGCAGGAGGAGATGAAGCATCAGGAGGAGGAGAAGGTGCAGGAGGAGGAGAAGTGGAAGGAGGTGCAGATGGAGCAGGAGTGGCGAAGGAGCAGGAGAAGAAAAAGGAGCAAGAGGAGGAGTTGAAGCACGAGGAGGAGAAGAAGTAGGAGGTGGAGAATGCGCAAGATGAGGAGAAGGAGCAGGAGGTGGAGAAGGAGCAGGAGAAGTAAAGGAGCAGGAGGTGGTGAATGAGCAACAGGTGGAGAAGGAGCAGGAGGCGGAGTTGGACCAGGAGGGCGAGTGGGAGAAGGAGTTGGAGATGAAGCAGGAGGAGGAGGAGGAGCAGGAGGGGGAGAAGGAGCAGGAGGGGGAGCAGGAGCAGTAGGGGAAGAAGGAGACGGAGTTGGAGAAGGAGCAGGAGGTGGAGAAGGAGCAGGAGGGGGAGGAGGAGCAGAAGGGAGACAAGGAGCAGGAGGGAGTCAAGCAGCAGGAGGTGGAGAAGGAGCAGGAGGAGGAGAAGGAGGAGAAGAAGGAGCAGGAGGTGGTGAATGAGCAGGAGTGGAGAAGGAGCAGGAGATGGAAAAGGAGCAGGAAGGCGTGAAGGAGCAGGAAGTCGAGAAGCAGCAGGTGGGCGAGATGGAGCAGGAGGGCGAGAAGGCGCAGGAGTGGACAAGGAGCAGGAGGTGGACAAGCAGCAGGAGGGGGAGCAGGACGTGGACAAGCAGCAGGAGGAGGAGCAGGAGGTGGAGAAGGAGCAGGAGGTGGAAAAAGAGCAGGAGGTGGAGAAGGATCAGAGGGAGACAAGGAGCATGAGGTGGAGAAGGAGCAGGTGGAGGAGGATGTGAAGAACTAGCAGCAGGAGCAGAAGAAGCAGCAGGAGAAGTAGCAGCAGGAGGAGACGGAGCAGAAGCGGGAGAAGGAGCAGAAGCGGGAGTAGGAGCAGGAGCAGGAGAAGGAGCATTAAGTGCAGAAGGAGCAGGAGGAGGAGGTTGAGCAAAAGTGGAGAAGGAGCAGGAAGTGGAGAATGATAAGGAGGTGGAGAAGGAGCAGGGGTGGAGAACAAGGAGGAGGAGGAGATTGGGCATGAGGAGGAGGGTGAGCTGGAGGAGCTGAAGGAGCAGGAGGAGGAGGAGGAGCAGTAGGTGGAGATGGAGCAGGAGTGGAGAAGGAGCAGAAGGTGGAGATGGAGCAGGAGGAGGAGAAGGAGCAGGAGGAGGAGAAGGAGCAGGAGGAGGAGAAGGAGCAGGAGGAGGAGAAGGAGCAGAAGTTGGAGATGGAGCAGGAGTGCAGAAGGAGCAGGAGAAGAAAAAGGAGCAGCAGGTGGACAAGCAGCAGGAGGAGGAGCAGGAGGTGGACAAGCAGCAGGAGGAGGAGCAGGAGGTGGAGAAGGAGGAGAAGAAGGAGCAGGAGCTGGTGAATGAGCAGGAATGGAGAAGGAGCCGGAGGTGCAGAAGGAGCAGGAGGGCGAGAAGGAGCAGGAAGTCGAGAAGCAGCAGGAGGGCGTGATGGAGCAGGAGGGCGAGAAGGCGCAGGAGTGGACAAGGAGCAGGAGGTGGACAAGCAGCAGGAGGAGGAGCAGGAGGTGGACAAGCAGCAGGAGGAGGAGCAGGAGGTGGAGAAGGAGCAGGAGGTGGAAAAGGAGCAGGAGGTGGAGAAGGATCAGAGGGAGACAAGGAGCATGAGGTGGAGAAGGAGCAGGTGGAGGAGGAGGTGAAGAAGTAGCAGCAGGAGCAGATGAAGCAGCAGGAGGAGAAGTAGCAGCAGGAGGAGATGGAGCAGAAGCGGCAGAAGGAGCAGAAGCCGGAGCAGGAGCAGGAGCGGAAGAAGGAGCATTAAGTGTAGAAGGAGCAAGAGGAGGAGGTTGAGCAAAAGTGGAGAAGGAGCAGGAGGTGGAGAATGAGCAGGAGTGGAGAAGGAGCAGTAGGTGATCAAGGAGCAGGAGGTGGACAAGGAGCAGGAGGTGGACAAGGAGCAGGAGGTGATCAAGGAGCAGGAGGTGGACAAGGAGCAGGAGGTAGACAAGGAGCAGGGGGTGGAAAAGGAGCAGAAGGTGGAGAAGGAGGTGGAGGAGGAGAAGGATGTGTAGAAGGAGCAGAAGGAGGAGAAGGAAGAGGAGATGGAGAAGAATCAATCGGTGGAGAAGGAGCATGAGGCGGAGAAGGACCAGGAGGGGGAGTAGGAGAATTAGTTGGAGAAGAAGCACGAGGAGGAGCAGGAGCAGGAGGAGAAGAAGGAGGTGGAGAAGGCGCAAGATGAGGAGAAGGAGCAGGAGGTGGAGAAGGTGCAGGAGAAGTAAAGGAGCAGGAGGTGGTGAATGAGCAACAGGTGGAGAAGGAGCAGGAGGCGGAGTTGGACCAGGAGGGCGAGTGGGAGAAGGAGTTGGAGATGAAGCAGGAGGAGGAGGAGGAGCAGGAGGGGGAGAAGGAGCAGGAGGGGGAGCAGGAGCAGTAGGGGAAGAAGGAGACGGAGTTGGAGAAGGAGCAGGAGGTGGAGAAGGAGCAGGAGGGGGAGGAGGAGGAGAAGGAGCAGGAGCTGTAGATGGAGCAGGAATTGAGAAGGAGCAGGAGGAGAAGAAGGAGCCGGCGGAGAAGATGGAGCATGAGAAGGAGTGGGAGTAGGAGAAGGAGAAGGAGCAGGATATGTAGAAGGATTACGAGGAGGAGAAGGAGGTGGAGGAGGAGAAGGAGGTGGAGAAGAAGCAATAGGTGGAGAAGGACCAGGAGGAGGAAAATGAGCAGGAGGAGGAGAAGGAGCAGGAGTGGAGAAGGAGCAGGAGAAGAAGAAGGAACAGGAGGAGGAGAAGGAGCAGGAGGAGGAGAAGGAGCATGAGGTGGAGATGGCGCAAGATGAGGAGATGGAGCAGGAGGTGGAGAAGGAGGAGGAGGTCGAGAAGGAGCAGGAGGTGGAGAAGGTGCAGGAGGGAGAAAAGGAGCAGGAGGAAGACAAGAAGGAGGAGGTGGAGAAGGAGCAGGAGGAGGAGAAGGAGGAGAAGGAGGAGCAGGAGGTGGAGAATGAGCAGAAATGGAGAAGGAGCAGGAGGTGGACAAGGAGCAGGAGGGCAGGATGGAGCAGGAGGGCGTGAAGGAGCTGGAGGACGAGAAGGAGCAGGAAGGCGAGAAGGAGCACTATGTGGACAAGGAGCAGGAGGTGCACAACGAGCAGGAGGTGGGCAAGGATCAGGAGATGGACACAGAGCAGGAGGTGGACAATGAGAAGGAGGTGGGGATGGAGCAGGAGATGGAGAAGGAGCAGGAGGTGGAGATGGAGCAGGAGGTGGAGAAGGAGCAGGAGGTGGAGAAGGAGCAGAAGGGAGACAAGGAGCAGGAGGGAGTCAAAGAGCAGGAGGTGGAAAAGGAGCAGGAGGTGGACAAGGAACAGGAGGAGGAGAAGGAGGTGGAGGACGAGAAGGAGGTGGAGAAGGAGCAGGAGGAGGAGAAGGAACAGGAGGTGGAGAAGAAGCAACAGGTGGAGAACGAGCAGGAGGCGGAGAAGGAACAGGAGGGCGAGAAGGAGCTGGAGGACGAGATGGAGCAGGAGTGCGAGAAGGAGCACGAGGTGGACAAGGAGCAGGAGGTGTACAATGAGCACGACGTGGACAAGGAGCAGGAGGAGGAGAAGGAGATGGAGGTGGACACGGAGCAGGAGGTGGACAATGAGCAGGATGTGGACATGGAGCCGGATGTGGACAAGGAGCAGGAGGTAGACAAGGAGAAGAAGGTGGACAAGGAGCAGGAGGAGGAGAAGGACGTGGAGAAGGATCAGGAGGAGGAGAAGGAACAGGAGGTGGAGAAGAAGCAGGAGGAGGAGATGGAGCAGGAGGAGGAGAAGGAGCAGGGGGAGGAGAAGGAGCAGGAGGAGGAGAAGGAGCAGGAGGTGGAGATGGAGCAGGAGGTAGGGAAGGAGATAGAGGATAAGAGGGAGGTGGAGAAGGAGCAGGAGGAGAAGGAAGAGGAGATGGAGAAGAATCAATCGGTGGAGAAGGAGCAGGAGGCTGAGAAGGACCAGGAGGGGGAGTAGGAGAATTAGTTGGAGAGGAAGCATGAGGAGGAGCAGGAGCAGGAGGAGAAGAAGGAGGTGGAGAAGGCGCAAGATGAGGAGAAGGAGCAGGAGGTGGAGAAGGTGCAGGAGAAGTAAAGGAGCAGGAGGTGGTGAATGAGCAACAGGTGGAGAAGGAGCAGGAGGCGGAGTTGGACCAGGATGGCGAGTGGGAGAAGGAGTTGGAGATGAAGCAGGAGGAGGAGGAGGAGCAGGAGGGGGAGAAGGAGCAGGAGGGGGAGCAGGAGCAGTAGGGGAAGAAGGAGACGGAGTTGGAGAAGGAGCAGGAGGTGGAGAAGGAGCAGGAGGGGGAGGAGGAGGAGAAGGAGCAGGAGCTGTAGATGGAGCAGGAATTGAGAAGGAGCAGGAGGAGAAGAAGGAGCCGGCGGAGAAGACGGAGCATGAGAAGGAGTGGGAGTAGGAGAAGGAGAAGGAGCAGGATATGTAGAAGGATTACGAGGAGGAGAAGGAGGTGGAGGAGGAGAAGGAGGTGGAGAAGAAACAATAGGTGGAGAAGGACCAGGAGGAGGAAAATGAGCAGGAGGAGCAGAAGGAGCAGGAGTGGAGAAGGAGCAGGAGAAGAAGAAGGAACAGGAGGAGGAGAAGGAGCAGGAGGAGGAGAAGGAGCAGGAGGTGGAGATGGCGCAAGATGAGGAGATGGAGCAGGAGGTGGAGAAGGAGGAGAAGGAGGAGCAGGAGGAGGAGAATGAGCAGAAATGGAGAAGGAGCAGGAGGTGGACAAGGAGCAGGAGGGCAGGATGGAGCAGGAGGGCGTGAAGGAGCTGGAGGACGAGAAGGAGCAGGAAGGCGAGAAGGAGCACTATGTGGACAAGGAGCAGGAGGTGCACAACGAGCAGGAGGTGGGCAAGGATCAGGAGATGGACACAGAGCAGGAGGTGGACAATGAGAAGGAGGTGGGGATGGAGCAGGAGATGGAGAAGGAGCAGGAGGTGGAGATGGAGCAGGAGGTGGAGAAGGAGCAGGAGGTGGAGAAGGAGCAGAAGGGAGACAAGGAGCAGGAGGGAGTCAAAGAGCAGGAGGTGGAAAAGGAGCAGGAGGTGGACAAGGAACAGGAGGAGGAGAAGGAGGTGGAGGACGAGAAGGAGGTGGAGAAGGAGCAGGAGGAGGAGAAGGAACAGGAGGTGGAGAAGAAGCAACAGGTGGAGAACGAGCAGGAGGCGGAGAAGGAACAGGAGGGCGAGAAGGAGCTGGAGGACGAGATGGAGCAGGAGTGCGAGAAGGAGCACGAGGTGGACAAGGAGCAGGAGGTGTACAATGAGCACGACGTGGACAAGGAGCAGGAGGAGGAGAAGGAGATGGAGGTGGACACGGAGCAGGAGGTGGACAATGAGCAGGATGTGGACATGGAGCCGGATGTGGACAAGGAGCAGGAGGTAGACAAGGAGAAGAAGGTGGACAAGGAGCAGGAGGAGGAGAAGGACGTGGAGAAGGATCAGGAGGAGGAGAAGGAACAGGAGGTGGAGAAGAAGCAGGAGGAGGAGATGGAGCAGGAGGAGGAGAAGGAGCAGGAGGGGGAGAGGGAGCAGGAGAAGAAGAAGTAGCAGGAGGAGGAGAAGGAGGTGGAGCAGGAGAAGGAGGTGGAGAAGGAGCAAGAGGAAGAGAAGGAACAGGAGGTGGAAAAGAAGCAATAGGTGGAGAAGAAGCAGGAGGCGGAGAAGGACCAGCAGGGGGAGTAGGAGAAGGAGTTGGAGAAGAAGCTGGAGGGCGAGGATGAGAAGGAGGAGGAGGATGAGAAGGAGCAGGAGGAGGAGAAGGAGCAGGAGGAGGAGACGGAGCAGGATGTGGAGATGGAGCAGGAGTGGAGAACGAGCATGAGAAGAAGGAGGAGCAGGAGGAGGAGTAGGAGCAGGAGGAGGAGAAGGAGCAGGAGGTGGACATGGTGCAAGATGTGGAGAAGGAGCAGGAGGTGGAGAAGGAGCAGGAGGTGGAGAAGGAGCAGGAGGTGGAGAAGGAGCAGGAGGGAGACAAGGAGCAGGAGGTGGAGAAGGAGCAGGAGGAGGAGAAGGAATAGAAGAAGGAGCAGGAGGTGGTGAATGAGCAGGAGTGGAGAAGGAGCAGCAGGTGGAGAAAGAGCAGGAGAATGAGGTGGAGAAGTAGCAGCAGTAGGAGAAGAAGCCGCAGGAGGAGAAGTAGCAGCATGTGGAGAAGGAGCAGAAGCGGGAGAAGGAGCTGAAGCGGGAGAAGGAGCACAAGCGGAAGTAGGAGCTGGAGCGGGAGAAGGAGCATGAAGAGGAGAAGGAACAGGTGGAGGAGGTTGAGCAAAAGTGGAGAAGGAGCAGGAGGGAGAGAATGATGAGGAGGTGGATAAGGAGCAGGGGTGGAGAACAAGAAGGAGGAGGCGATTGAGCAGGAGGTGGGGAAGGAGCATGATGTGGAGAAGGAGCATCAGCAGGAGGGTGAGCAAGAGGAGGAGGGTGAGCTGGAGGAGCTGAAGTAGCAGGAGGAGGAGGAGAAGGAGCAGATGGAGGTTGAACTGCAGGTGGAGAAGGAGCAGGAGGTGGAGAACGAGCTGAAGGAGGAGTTTGAGCAGGAGGGGGAGAAGGAGCAGGAGGGGTAGAAGGAGCAGAAGTGCGTGCAGCAGCAGGAGGGGAAGAAGGTGCAGGAGTGGAAGAAGGAGCAGAAGGTGGAGAAGGAGCAGGAGGGGGAGGAGGAGGAGAAGGAGCAAGATGACGAGAAGGAGCAGGAAGTGGCGAAGGAGCAGGAGGTGGAGAAGGGGCAGGAGGTGGAGAAGGAGCAGGAGGTGGAGAAGGAGCAGGAGGGAGACAAGGAGCAGGAGGTGGAGAAGGAGCAGGAGGAGGAGCAGGAGCAGGAGCAGGATGTGGAGCAGGAGCAGGACGAGGAGAAGGAGCTGGTGGTGGAGATGAAGCAGCAGTGGAGAAGGAGCAGGAGAAGAAGAATGAGCAGGAGGAGGAGTAGGAGCAGGAGGAGGAGAAGGAGCAGAAGGTGGAGAAGGCGCAAGATGAGGAGAAGGAGCAGGAGGTGGAGAAGGTGCAGGAGGTGGAGAAGGTCCAGGAGTGGAGAAGGAGCGGGAGAAGTAGCAGGTGCAGGAGGAGGAGTAGGAGCAGGAGGAGGAGAAGGAGCAGGAGGTGGAGAAGCCGCAAGATGAGGAGAAGGAGCAGCAGGTGGAGAAGGAGCAGGAGGTCGAGAAGGAGCAGGAGGTGGACAAGGAGCAGGAGGAGGATAAGGGGGTGGAGTAGAAGCAATAGGTCGAGAAGGAGCAGGAGGCGGAGAAGGACCAGAATGGGGGAGTACGAGTAGGAGTTTCAGAAGAGCAGGAGGAGGAGCAGGCGCAGGAGGAGAAGAAGGAGCAGGAGGTGGAGAAGGAACATGATGTGGAGAAGGAGCAGGAGGAGTAGAAGGAGCAGGAGGAGGAGTAGAAGCAGGGGGACAAGAAGAAGCAGGAGGTGGAGAAGGAGCAGCAGGTGAAAAAGGAGCAGGAGAAGGAGGTGGAGAAGTAGCAGCAGGAGGAGAAGAAGCCGCAGGAGGAGAATTCGTTGCAGGTGGAGAAGGAGCAGAAGCGGGAGAAGGAGCTGAAGGAGGAGAAGGAGGTGAAGCGGGAGAAGCAGCAGAAGCGGGAGTAGGAGCTGGAGCGGGAGAAGGAGCATGAAGTGGAGACGGAGCAGGAGGAGTAGAATGATGAGGAGGTAGAGAAGGAGCAGGGGTGGAGAACAAGAAGGAGGAGGCGATTGAGCAGGAGGTGGGGAAGGAGCAGTATGTGGAAAAGGAGCAGCAGCAGGAGGGTGAGCAAGAGAAGGAGGGTGAGCTGGAGCAGCTGAAGGAGCAGGAGGAGGAGGAGAAGGAGCAGATGGAGGTTGAGCTGCAGGTGGAGAAAGAGCAGGAGGTGGAGAAGGAGCAGGAGGAGGAGTTTGAGCAGGAGGGGGAGAAGGAGCAGAAGGGGGAGATGGAGCAGAAGTGGGAGGAGGAGCAGGAGGGGGAAGAGGAGCAGGAGGGGGAGAAGGAGCAGGAGCGGCTGCAGGAGCAGTAGGTGAAGAAGCAGCAGGAGTGGTAGGAGGAGCAGGAGGTGGAGAAGGAGCAGGAGCTGGAGATGGAGCAGGAATTGAGTAAGAGCAGGAGGAGAAGAAGGAGCAGGCGGAGAAGAAGGAGCAGGAGGAGGAGTAGGAGTAGGAGAAGGAGAAGGAGCAGGATGTGGAGAAGGATCAGGAGAAGAAGAACAGCAGGGGGAGGAGTAGGAGCAGGAGGAGGATCAGGAGCAGGAGGAGTAACAGGAGCAGGAGGTGGAGAAGGCGCAAGATGGGGAGAAGGAGCATGAAGTGGAGAAGGAGCAGGAGGAGGAGAAGGGGCACGAGGTGGAGAAGGAGCAGGAGGGATACAAAGAGCAGGAGGAGGAGAAGGAGCAGGAGGAGAAGAAGGAGCAGGAGGTGGAGTAGGAGCAGGATAAGGAGAAGGAGCAGAAGGTGGAGAAGGCGCAAGATGAGGAGAAGGAGCAGGAGTGGAGAAGGAGCAGGAGAAGCAGAAGGAGCAGGAGGAAGAGGAGTAGCAGGAGGAGAAGGAGCAGGAGGTGGACAAGCCGCAAGATGAGGAGAAGGAGCAGTAGGTCGAGAAGGAGCAGGAGGTGGAGAAGGAGCAGGAGGTGGACAAGGAGCAAGAGGAGGAGATGGTGGTGGAAGAGGAGAAGGAGGTGGAGACGGAGCAGGAGGAGGAGAAGGAACAGGAGGCGGAGAAGAAGCAATAGGTCGACAAGGAGCAGGAGGCGGAGAAGGACCAGAGGGGGGAGTAGGAGAAGGAGTTCGAGAAGAAGCAGAAGGAGGAGCATGAGCAGGAGGAGAAGAAGGAGCAGTAGGTGGAGAAGGAGCATGAGGTGGAGAAGGAGCAGGGGGAGAAGAAGGAGCCGGAGGAGGAGTAGAAGCAGGAGGAGGAGAAGAAGCAGGAGGTGGAGAAGGAGCAGGAGGGAGACAAGGAGCAGGTGGTGCAGAAGGAGCAGGAGGTGGTGAAGGAGCAGAATGGAGACGAGGAGCAGGAGGTGGAGAAGGAGCAGGAGGAGGAGAAGGAGCAGGAGATGGAGATAAAGCAGGAGTGGAGAAGGAGCAGGAGAACAAGAAGGAGCAGGAGGAGGAGTAGGAGCAGGAGGAGGAGAAGGAGCAGAAGGTGAAGAAGGCTCAAGATGAGGAGAAAGAGCAGGTGTTGGAGAAGGAGCAGGAGTGGAGGAGGAGCAGGAAAAGTAGAAGCAGCGGGAGGAGGAGTGGGAGCAGGAGGAGGAGAAGGAGCATGAGATGGAGAAGGCGGAAAATGAGGAGAAGGGGCAGGAGGTGAAGAATGAGCAGGAGGTGGAGAAGGAGCAGGACGTGGACAAGGTGCAGGAGGAGGAGAAGGAGGTGGAGGAGGAGAAGGAGGTGCAGACAGAGCAGGAGGAGGAGAAGGAACAGGAGGTGGAGAAGAAGCAATAGGTCAAGAAGGAGCAGGAGGCCGAGAAGGACCAGAAGGGGGAGTAGCAGGAGGAGTTGGAGAAGAAGCAGGAAGAGGAGCATGAGCAGGAGGAGAAGAAGGAGCAATAGGTGGAGAAGGAGCATGAGGTGGAGAAGGATCAGGAGGAGGAGAAGGAGCAGGAGGAGGAGATGGAGCAGGAGGAGAAGAAGGAGCAGGAGGTGAAGATGGAGCCGGAGTGGAGAAGGAGCAGGAGAACAAAACGGAGCAGGAGGAGGAGTAGAAGCAGGAGGAGGAGAAGAAGCAGGAAGTGGAGAAGGATCAGGAGGCAGACAAGGAGCAGGAGGTGGAGAAGGAGCAGGAGTGGAGAAGGAGCAGGAGGTGGAGAAGGAGCAGGAGATGGAGAAGGCGGAAAATGAGGAGAAGGGGCAGGAGGTGGAGAATGAGCAGGAGGTGGAGAAGGAGCAGGAGGTGGACAAGGAGCAGGAGGAGGAGAAGGAGGTGGAGGAGGAGAAGAAGGTGCAGACGGAGCAGGAGGAGGAGAAGGAACAGGAGGTGGAGAAGAAGCAATCGGTCGCGAAGGAGCAGGAGGCGGAGAAGGACCAGAAGGGGGAGTAGGAGAAGGAGTTGGAGATGAAGCTGGAGGAGGAGCATGAGCAGGAGGAAAAGAAGGAGCAGGAGGTGGAGAAGGAGCAGGAGGTGTAGAAGGAGCAGGAGGAGGAGAATGAGCAGGAGGAGGAGAATGAGCAGGAGTGCTGAAGGAGCAGGAGAAGAAGAAAGAGCAGGAGGTGGAGAAGGCGCAAGAAGACGTGAAGGAGGAGGAGGTGGAGAAGGAGCAGGAGGTGGGGAAGGAGCAGGGGAAGGAACAGGAGCAGGAGGTGGAGATGCAGCAGGAGGTGGACAAGGAGCAGGAGGTGGAGAAGGAGCAGGAGGGAGAAAAGGAGGAGAAGAAGGAGCAGGAGGTGGTGAATGATCTGGAGTGGAGAAGGAGCAGGAGGTGGAGAAGGAGCAGGAGGTGGAGAAGGAGCAGGAGGAGGAGAAGGAGAAGGAGGAGGAGAAGGAGCACGAGGAGGAGAAGGAGCATGAGGAAGAAAAGGAGCAGAATGAAGACAAGGAGCAGGAGGTGGAGAAGGAGCAGGAAGAGGAGAAGGAGGAGAAGAAGGAGCAGGAGGTGGTGAATGAGCAGAAGTGGAGAATGAGCAGAAGGTGGAGAAGGAGCAGGAGGGCAGGAAGTAGCAGGAGGGCGAGAAGGAGCAGGAGGTGGACAAGGAGCAGGATGTGGACAAGGAGCAGGAGGTGGACAAGGAGCAGGAGGTGGACAAGGAGCAGGAGGTGGACAAGGAACAGCAGGAGGAGAAGAAGCAACCGGTGGAGAACGATCAGGTGGCGGAAAAGGACCAGGAGGGCGAGTAGGAGAATGAGTTGGAGAAGAAGCAGGAGGAGGAGCAGGAGCAGGAGGAGAAGAAGGAGCAGGACGTGGAGAAGAAGCAGGAGGTGGAGAAGGAGCAGGAGGTGGACAAGGAGAAGGAGGAGGAGAAGGATGTGGAGGAGGAGAAGGAGGTGGAGACGGAGCAGGAGGAGGAGAAGGAACAGGAGGTGGAGAAGAAGCAATCGGTCGAGAAGCAGCAGGAGGCGGAGAAGGACCAGAAGGGGGAGTAGGCGAAGGAGTTGGAGAAGAAGCAGGAGGAGGAGCATGAGCTGGAAGAGAAGAAGGAGCAGTCGGTGGAGAAGGAGCATGAGGTGGAGAAGGAGCAGGAGGAGGAGAAGGAGCAGGAGGAGGAGAAGGAGCAGGAGGAGAAGAAGGAGCCGGAGGTGATGATGGAGCCGGAGTGGAGAAGGAGCAGGAGAAGAAGAAGGAGCAGGAGGAGGAGTAGAAGCAGGAGGAGGAGAAGAAGCAGGAGGTGGAGAAGGAGCAGGAGGGAGACAAGGAGCAGGAGGTGGAGAAGGAGCAGGAGGTGGTGAAGGAGCAGGAGGGAGACAAGGAGCAGGAGATGGAGAAGGAGCAGGAGGAGGAGAAGGAGCAGGCGGAAGAGGAGGAGGAGGAGCAGGAGGTGGAGATGGAGCAGGAGGAGGAGAAGGAGCAGGAGGTGTAGATGAAGCCGGAGTGGAGAAGGAGAAGGAGAAGAAGAAGGAGCAGGAGGAGGACTATCAGCAGAAGGAGGAGAAGGAGCAGAAGGTGGAGAAGGCGCAAGATGAGGAGAAGGAGCAGGAGGTGGAGAAGGAGCAGGAGTGGAGGAGGAGCGGGAGAAGTAGAAGCAGCGCTAGGCGGAGTACGAGCAGGAGGAGGGGATGGAGCAGGAGATGGAGAAGGCGGAAAATGAGGAGAAGGCGCAGGAAGTGGAGAATGAGCAGGAGGTGGAGAAGGAGCAGGAGGTGGACAAGGATCAGGAGGAGGAGAAGGAGGTGGAGGAGGAGAAGGATGTGGAGACGTAGCAGGAGGAGGAATAGGAACAGGAGGTGGAGAAGAAGCAATCGGTCGAGAAGGAGCAGGAGGCGGAGAAGGACCAGAAGGGGGAGTAGGAGAAGGAGTTGGAGAAGAAGCAGGAGGAGGAGCATGAGCTGGAGGAGAAGATGGAGCAGTCGGGGGAGAAGGAGCATGAGGTGGAGAAGGAGCAGGAGGAGGAGAAGGAGCAGGAGGAGGAGAAGGAGCAGGAGGAGAAGAAGGAGCCGCAGGTGAAGATGGAGCCGAAGTGGAGAAGGCGCAGGAGAAGAAAGAGGAGCAGGAGGAGGAGTAGAAGCAGGAGGAGGAGAAGAAGCAGGAGGTGGAGAAGGAGCAGGAGGGAGACAAGGAGCAGGAGGTGGAGAAGGAGCAGGAGGTGGTGAAGGAGCAGGAGGGAGACAAGGAGCAGGAGGTGGAGAAGGAGGAGAAGGAGCAGGAGGAAGAGGAGGAGGAGGAGCAGGAGGTGGAGATGGAGCAGGTGGAGGAGAAGGAGCAGGCGGTGGAGATGATGCAGGAGTGGAGAAGGAGCAGGAGAAGAAGAGGGAGCATGAGGAGGACGAGCAGCAGAAGGAGGAGAAGGAGCAGAAGGTGGAGTAGGAGCAGGAGTGGAGGCGGAGCAGGAGAAGTAGAAGCAGCGCGAGGAGGAGTATGAGCAGGAGGAGGAGAAGGAGCAGGAGATGGAGAAGGCGGAAAATGAGGAGAAGGGGCAGGAGGTGGAGAATGAGCAATCGGTCGAGAAGGAGCAGGAGGCGGAGAAGGACCAGAAGGGGGAGTAGGAGAAGGAGTTGGAGAAGAAGCAGGAGGAGGAGCATGAGCTGGAGGAGAAGATGGAGCAGTAGGGGGAGAAGGAGCATGAGGTGGAGAAGGAGCAGGAGGAGAAGGAGCAGGAGGAGGAGAAGGAGCAGGAGGAGAAGAAGGAGCCGCAGGTGAAGATGGAGCCGGAGTGGAGAAGGCGCAGGAGAAGAAAGAGGAGCAGGAGGAGGAGTAGAAGCAGGAGGAGGAGAAGAAGCAGGAGGTGGAGAAGGAGCAGGAGGGAGACAAGGAGCAGGAGGTGGAGAATGAGCAGGAGGTGGTGAAGGAGCAGGAGGGAGACAAGGAGCAGGAGGTGGAGAAGGAGCAGGAGGAGGAGAAGGAGCAGGAGGAAGAGGAGGAGGAGGAGCAGAAGGTGGAGATGGAGCAGGAGGAGTAGAAGGAGCAGGAGGTGGAGATGAAGCCGGACTGGAGAAGGAGCAGGAGAAGAAGAAGGAGCAGGAGGAGGACAAGCAGCAGGAGGAGAAGGAGCAGAAGGTGGAGAAGGCGCATGATGAGGAGAAGGAGCAGGAGGTGGAGAAGCAGCAGGAGTGGAGGAGGAGCAGGAGAAGTAGAAGCAGCGCGAGGCGGAGTACGAGCAGGAGGAGGGGAAGGAGCAGGAGATGGATAAGGCGGAAAATGAGGAGAAGGCGCAGGAGGGGGAGAATGAGCAGGAGGTGGAGAAGGAGCAGGAGGTGAACAAGGATCAGGAGGAGGAGAAGGAGGTGGAGGAGGAGAAGGAGGTGGAGACGTAGCAGGAGGAGGAGAAGCAACAGGAGGTGGAGAAGAAGCAATAGGTCGAGAAGGAGCAGGAGGCGGAGAAGGACCAGAAGGGGGAGTAGGAGAACGAGTTGGAGAAGAAGCAGGAGGAGGAGCATGAGCAGGAGGAGAAGAAGGAGCAGGAAGTGGAGGAGGAGCAGGAGGAGGAGAAGGAGCAGGAGGAGGAGAAGGAGCAGGAATGGAGAAGGAGCAGGAGAAGAAGAAAGAGCAGGAGGTGGAGAAGGAGCAGGAGGTGGTGAAGGAGCAGGGGAAGGAGAAGGAGCGGGAGGTGGAGATGGAGCAGGAGGTGGAGAAGAGCAGGAGGTGGAGAAGGAGCAGGAGGCGGAGAAGGACCAGAAGGGGGAGTAGGAGACGGAGTTGGAGAAGAAGCAGGGAGGAGGAGCATGAGCAGGAGGAGAAGAAGGAGCAGGAGGTGGAGGAGGAGCAGGAGGAGGAGAAGGAGCAGGAGGAGGAGAAGGAGCAGGAATGGAGAAGGAGCAGGAGAAGAAGAAAGAGCAGGAGGTGGAGAAGGAGCAGGGGAAGGAGAAGGAGCGGGAGGTGGAGATGGAGCAGGAGGTGGAGAAGGAGCAGGAGGTGGTGAATGAGCAGGAGTGGAGAAGGAGCAGGAGGTGGAGAAGGAGCAGGAGGAGGAGAAGGAGAAGGAGGAGGAGAAGGAGCAGGAGGAGGAGAAGGAGCAGTAGGAAGAGGAGAAGAAGGAGCATGAGGTGGAGAAGGAGCAGGAGGTGGAGAAGGAGCAGGAGGAGGAGAAGGAGCAGGAGGAGGAGAAGGAGCATTAGTGCTGAAGGAGCAGGAGAAGAAGAAAGAGCAGGAGGTGGAGAAGGAGCAGGAGGTGGTGAAGGAGCAGGGGAAGGAGAAGGAGCGGGAGGTGGAGATGGAGCAGGAGGTGGAGAAGGAGCAGGAGGTGGAGAAGGAGCAGGAGGCGGAGAAGGACCAGAAGGGGGAGTAGGAGACGGAGTTGGAGAAGAAGCAGGAGGAGGAGCATGAGCAGGAGGAGAAGAAGAAGCAGGAGGTGGAGGAGGAGCAGGAGGAGGAGAAGGAGCAGGAGGAGGAGAAGGAGCAGGAATGGAGAAGGAGCAGGAGAAGAAGAAAGAGCAGGAGGTGGAGAAGGAGCAGGAGGTGGTGAAGGAGCTGGGGAAGGAGAAGGAGCGGGAGGTGGAGATGGAGCAGGAGGTGGAGAAGGAGCAGGAGGTGGTGAATGAGCAGGAGTGGAGAAGGAGCAGGAGGTGGAGAAGGAGCAGGAGGAGGAGAAGGAGAAGGCGGAGGAGAAGGAGCAGGAGGAGGAGAAGGAGCAGTAGGAAGAGGAGAAGAAGGAGCAGGAGGTGGAGAAGGAGCAGGAGGTGGAGAAGGAGCAGGAGGAGGAGAAGGAGCAGGAGGAGGAGAAGGAGCATTAGTGCTGAAGGAGCAGGAGAAGAAGAAAGAGCAGGAGGTGGAGAAGGCGCATGAAGACGAAAATGAGCAGGAGGTGGAGAAGGAGCAGGAGGTGGGGAAGGAGCAGGGGAAGGAGTAGGAGCAGGAGGTGGACAAGGAGCAGGAGGTGGACAAGGAGCAGGAGGTGGAGAAGGAGCAGGAGTGAGAAAAGGAGCAGGAAGAAGGCAAGGAGCAGGAGGTGGAGAAGGAGCAGGAGGAGGAGAAGGAGGAGAAGAAGGAGCAGGAGGTTGTGAATGAGCAGGAGTGGAGAAGGAGCAGGAGGTGGAGAAGGAGCAGGAGGAGGAGAAGGAGAAGGAGGAGAAGAAGGAGCAGGAGGAGGAGAAGGAGAAGGAGGAGGAGAAGGAGCACGAGGAGGAGAAGGAGCATGAGGGAGAAAAGGAGCAGGAGGAGGACAAGGAGCAGGAGGTGGAGAAGGAGCAGGAGTGAGAAAAGGAGCAGGAAGAAGGCAAGGAGCAGGAGGAGGAGAAGGAGGAGAAGAAGAAGCAGGAGGTGGTGAATGAGCAGGAGTGGAGAAGGAGCAGGAGGTGGAGAAGGAGCAGGAGGAGGAGAAGGAGAAGGAGGAGAAGAAGGAGCAGGAGGAGGAGAAGGAGCAGGAGGTGGGGAAGGAGCAGGGGAAGGAGAAAGAGCAGGAGGTGGAGATGGAGCAGGACGTGGACAAGGAGCAGGAGGTGGAGAAGGAGCAGGAGTGAGAAAAGGAGCAGGAGGAATACAAGGAGCAGGAGGTGGAGTAGGAGCAGGAGCAGGAGAAGAAGGAGCAGGAGGTGGTGAATGAGCAGGAGTGGAGAAGAAGCAGGAGGTGGAGAAGGAGCAGGAGGAGGAGAAGGAGAAGGAGGAGGAGAAGGAGCACGAGGAGGAGAAGGAGCATGAGGGAGAAAAGGAGCAGGAGGAAGACAAGGAGCAGGATGTGGAGAAGGATTAGGAGGAGGAGAAGGAGGAGAAGAAGTAGCAGGAGGTGGTGAATGAGCAGGAGTGGAGAAGGAGCAGGAGGTGGAGAAGGAGCAGGAGGGCAGGAAGTAGCAGGAGGGCGAGAAGGAGCAGGAGGTGGACAAGGAGCAGGATGTGGACAAGGAGCAGAAGGTGGACAAGGAGCAGGAGGTTGACAAGGAGCAGGAGGTGGACATGGAACAGGAGGAGGAGAAGAAGCAACAGGTGGAGAACGATCAGGTGGCGGAAAAGGACCAGGAGGCTGAGTAGGAGAATTTGTTGAAGAAGAAGCAGGAGGAGGAGCAGGAGCAGGAGGGGGAGTAGGAGAAGGAGTTGGAGAAGAAGCAGGAGGAGGAGCATGAGCAGGAGGAGAAGAATGAGCATGAGGTGGAGAAGGAGCGGGAGGTGGAGAAGGAGCAGGAGGAGGAGAACGAGCAGGAGGAGGAGAAGGAGCAGGAGTGCAGAAGGAGCAGGAGAAGAAGAAAGAGCAGGAGTTGGAGAAGGCGCAAGAAGAGGGGAAGGAGCAGGAGGTGGAGAAGGAACAGGAGGTGTGGAAGGAGCAGGGGTAGGAGAAGGAGCAGGAGTTGGAGAAGGAGCAGGAGGGAGAAAATGAGCAGGAGGAAGACAAGGAGCAGGCGGTGGAGAAGGAGTAGGAGGAGGAGAAGGAGGAGAAGAAGGAGCTGGAGGTGGTGAATGAGCAGGAGTGGAGAAGGAGCAGGAGGTGGAGAAGGAGCAGGAGGGCAGGAAGAAGCAGGAGGTGGACAAGGAGCAGGAGGTGGACAAGGAGCAGGATGTGGACAAGGAGCAGGAGGTGGTGAATGAGCAGGAGTGGAGAAGGAGCAGGAGGTGGAGAAGGAGCAGGAGGAGGAGAAGGAGAAGGAGGAGGAGATGGAGCAGGAGGAGGAGAAGGAGCAGGAGGAGGAGAAGGAGCAGGAGGTGGAGATGAAGCAGGAGTGGAGAAGGAGCAGGAGAAGAAAAAGGAGCAGGAGGAGGACTAGCAGCAGAAGGAGGAGAAGGAGCAGAAGGTGGAGAAGGCACAAGATGAGGAGAAGGAGCAGGAGGTGGAGAGGCAGCAGGAGAAGTAGAAGCAGCGCGAGGAGGTGTACGAGCAGGAGGAGGAGAAGGAGCAGGAGCTGGACAAGGAGCAGGTGGAGGAGAAGGAGGTGGAGGAGGAGAAGGAGGTGGAGACGGAGCAGGAGGAGGAGAAGGAACAGGAGGTGGAGAAGAAGCAATCGGTCGAGAAGGAGCGGGAGGCGGAGAAGGAGCAGGAGTGCAGAAAGAGCAGGAGAAGAAGAAACAGCAGGAGGTGGAGAAGGCGCAAGAAGAGGAGAAGGAGCAGGAGGTGGAGATGGAGCAGGAGGTGGAGAAGGAGCAGTAGGAGGAGAAGGAGCAGGAGGAGGAGAAGGAGCAGGAGTGCAGAAGGAGCAGGAGGAGGTGAAGGAGCAGGAGGAGGAGAAGGTGCAGGAGTGCAGAAGGAGCAGGAGAAGAAGAAAGAGCAGGAGGTGGAGAAGGCGCAAGAAGAGGAGAAGGAGCAGTCGGTGGAGAAGGAGTAGGAGGTGGGGAAGGAGCAGGGGAAGGAGAATGAGCAGTAGTTGGAGATGGAGCAGGAGGTGGAGAAAGAGCAGTCGGTGGAGAAGGAGCAGGAGGGAGAAAATCAGCAGGAGGAAGACAAGGAGCAGGAGGTGGTGAATGAGCAGGAGTGGAGAAGGAGCAGGAGGTGGAGAAGGAGCAGGAGGAGGAGAAGGAGAAGGAGGAGGATAAGGAGCAGGAGGAGGCGAGGGAGCAGGAGGAAGAGGAGGAGTAGGAGCAGGAGGTAGAGAATGATGAGGAGGTGGATAAGGAGCAGGAGGTGGAGAAGGAGCAGGAGAAGGAGAAGGAGCAGGAGAAGGAGAAGGAGCAGGAGGTGGGGAAGGAGCAGCGGAAGGAGAATGAGCAGGAGTTGGAGATGGAGCAGGAGGTGGAGAAAGAGCAGTACGTGGAGAAGGAGCAGGAGGGAGAAAATCAGCAGGAGGAAGACAAGGAGCAGGAGGTGGAGAAGGAGCAGCAGGAGGAGAAGGAGGAGAAGGAGGAGCAGGAGGTGGTGAATGAGCAGGAGTGGAGAAGGAGCAGGAGGTGGAGAAGGAGCAGGAGGAGGAGAAGGAGAAGGAGGAGGAGAAGGAGCAGGAGGAGGCGAAGGAGCAGGAGGAAGAGGAGGAGTAGGAGCAGGAGGTAGAGAATGATGAGGAGGTGGATAAGGAGCAGGAGGTGGAGATGAAGCAGGAGTGGAGACGGAGCAGGAGAAGAAGAAGGACCAGTAGGAGGACTAGCAGCAGAAGGAGGAGAAGGAGCAGAAGGTGGAGAAGGCTCAAGATGAGGAGAAGGAGCAGGAGGTGGAGAAGGAGCAGGAGTTGGAGAAGGAGCAGGAGAAGTAGAAGCAGCGCGCGGAGGTGTATGAGCAGGAGGAGGAGAAGGAGCAGGAGATGGAGAAGGCGGAAAATGAGGAGAAGGGACAGGAGGTGGAGAATGAGCAGGAAGTGGAGAAGGAGCAGGAGGTGGACAAGGAGCAGGTGGAGGAGAAGGAGGTGGAGGAGGAGAAGGAGGTGGAGACGGAGCAGGAGGAGGAGAAGGAACAGTAGGTGGAGAAGAAGCAATCGGTCGAGAAGGAGCAGGAGGCGGAGAAGGACCAGAAGGGGGAATAGGAGAAGGAGTTGGAGAACAAGCTGGAGGAGGAGCATGAGCAGGAGGAGAAGAAGGAGCAGGAGGTGGAGAAGGAGCAGGAGATGGAGAAGGAGCAGGAGGAGGAGAAGGAGCAGGAGGAGGAGAAGGAGCAGGAGTGCAGAAGGACCAGGAGAAGAAGAAACAGCAGGAGGTGGAGAAGGCGCAAGAAGAGGAGAAGGAGCAGGAGGTGGAGATGGAGCAGGAGGGAGAAAAGGAACAGGAGGAAGACAAGGAGCAGGAGGTGGAGAAGGAGCAGGAGGAGGAGAAGGAGGAGAAGAAGGAGCAGGAGATGGTGAATGAGCAGGAATGGAGAAGGAGCAGGAGTTGGAGAAGGAGCAGGAGGACAGGAAGTAGCAGGAGGGCGAGAAGTAGCAGGAGGGCGAGAAGGAGCAGGAGGTGGACAAGGAGCAGGAGATAGACAAGGAGCAGGAGGTGGACAAGGAACAGGAGGAGGAGAAGAAGCAACAGGTGGAGAACGAGCAGGTGGCGGAAAAGGACCAGGAGGGCGAGTATGAGAAGGATTTGGAGAAGAAGCAGGAGGAGGAGCAGTAGCAGGAGGAGAAGAAGCAGCAGGAGGTGTAGAAGGAGCAGGAGGGCGAGAAGGAGCAGGAGGGCGAGTAGGAGCAGGAGGGCGAGAAGGAGCTGGAGGACGAGATGGAGCAGGAGGGCGAGATGGAGCACTAGGTGGAAATGGAGCAGGAGGTGGATACGGAGCAGGAGGTGGATAATGAGCAGGAGGTGCACATGGAGACGAAGGTGGACAAGGAGCAGGAGGTAGATAAGGAGAAGGAGGTGGACAAGCAGCAGGAGGAGGAGAAGGAGATCGAGGAGGAGAAGGTCGTGGAGAAGGATCAGGAGGAGGAAAAGGAACAGGAGGTGGAGAAGAAGCAGGAGGAGGAGAAGGAGCAGGAGGAGGAGAAGGAGCAGGAGGAGGAGAAGGAGCAGGAGAAGAAGAAGTAGCAGGAGGAGGAGAAGGAGATGGAGGAGGAGAAGGAGGTTGAGAAGGAGCAGGAGGAAGAGAAGGAACAGGAAGTGGAAAAGAAGCAATAGGTGGAGAAGGAGCAGGAGGCGGAGTAGGAGAAGGTGGAGGAGAAGGAGGAGGGGCAGGAGGCGGAGAAGGTGCAGGAGGTGGAAAAGGAGCAGTCGGTGGAGAAGGAGCAGGAGGGAGACATGGAGCTGGAGGTGAAGAAGGAGCAGGTGGAGAAGCAGGAGGACGAGCAGGAGGAGGAGATGGATCAGGAGGTGGAGAACGAGCAGTAGGGAGAAAAGGAGCAGGAGGAAGACAATATCAAGGAGGTGGAGAAGGAGCAGGAGGAGGAGAAGGAGGAGAAGAAGGAGCAGGAGGTGGTGAATGAGCAGAAATGGAGAAGGAGCAGGAGGTGGAGAAGGAGCAGGAGGGCAGGAAGCAGCAGGAGGGCGTGAAGGAGCTGGAGGACGAGATGGAGCAGGAGGGCGAAAAGGAGCACTGGGTGAACAAGGAGCAGGAGGTGCACAAGGAGCAGGAGGTGGACAAGGATCAGGAGATGGACACAGAGCAGGAGGTGCACAATGAGAAGGAGTTGGACAAGGAGCAGGAGGTGGACAAGGAGCAGGAGGAGGAAAGGGAACAGGAGGTGGAGAAAAAGCAATAGGTGGAGAAGGACTAGGAGGCGGAGAAGGACCAGGAGGGGGAGTAGCAGAAGGAGTTTGAGAAGAAGCAGGAGGAGGAGCAGGAGCAGGAGGAGAAGAATGAGCAGGAGGTGGAGAAGGAGCAGGAGGTGGAGAAGGAGCAGGAGGAGGAGAAGGAGCAGGAGGAGGGGAAGGAGCAGGAGTGCAGAAGGAGCAGGAGAAGAAGAAACAGCAGGAGGTGGAGAAGGCGCAAGAAGAGGAGAAGGAGCAGGAGGTGGAGATGGAGCAGGAGGTGGAGAAGGAGCAGGAGGTGGAGAATTAGCAGGCGGGAGAAAAGGAGCAGGAGTAAGACAAGGAGCAGGAGGTGGAGAAGGAGCAGGAGGAGGAGAAGGAGGAGAAGAAGGAGCAGGAGGTGGTGAATGAGCTTGAGTGGAGAACGAGCAAGAGGTGGAGTAGGAGCAGGAGGAGGAGAAGGAGGAGGAGGAGGAGAAGGAGCACGAGGAGGAGAAGAAGCAGGAGGGAGAAAAGGAGCAGGAGGAAGATAAGTAGCAGGAGGTGGAGAAGGAGCAGGAGGAGGAGAAGGAGGAGAAGAAGGAGCAGGAGGTGGTGAATGAGGAGGAATGGAGCAGGAGCGGGAGGTGGAGAAGGAGCAGGAATTGGACAAGGAGCAGGAGGTGGACAACGAACAGGAGGAGGAGAAGAAGCAACAGGTGGAGAATGAGCAGGTGGCGGAAAAGGACCAGGAGGGCGAGTATGAGAAGGATTTGGAGAAGAAGCAGGAGGAGGAGCAGGAGCAGGAGGTGGAGAAGGAGCAGGAGGTGGAGAAGGAGCAGGAGGGCGAGAAGGAGCAGGAGGGCGAGAAGGAGCACTAGGTGGACAAGGAGCAGGAGGTGTACAATGAGCAGGAGGTGGACAAGAATCAGGAGTTGGATACGGAGCAGGAGGTGGATAATGAGCAGGAGGTGGACATGGAGACGGAGGTGGACAAGGAGCAGGAGGTAGATAAGGAGAAGTAAGTGGACAAGGAGCAGGAGGAGGAGAAGGAGATGGAGGAGGAGAAGGACGTGGAGAAGGATCAGGAGGAGGAGAAGGAACAGGAGTAGGAGAAGGAGCAGGAGGTGGAGAAGGAGCAGGAGGTGGGGAAGGAGCAGGGGAAGGAGATGGAGCAGGAGGGCGAGATGGAGCACTAGGTGGACAAGGAGCAGGAGGTGTACAATGAGCAGGAGGTAGACAAGGATCAGGAGGTGGACACGGAACAGGAGGTGGACAATGAGCAGGAGGTAGACATGGAGCCGGAGGTGGACAAGGAGCAGGAGGTAGATAAGGAGTAGGAGGTGGACAAGGTGCAGGAGGAGGAGAAGGAAATGGAGGAGGAGAAGGACGTGGAGAAGGATCAGGAGGAGGAGAAGGAACAGGAGGTGGAGTAGAAGCAGGAGGAGGAGAAGGAGCAGGAGGATGAGAAGGAGCAGGAGGAGGAGAAGGAGCAGGAGAAGAAGAAGTAGCAGGAGGAGGAGAAGGAAGTGGAGGAGGAGAAGGAGGTGGAGAAGGAGCAGGAGGAAGAGAAGGAACAGGAGGTGGAAAAGAAGCAGTAGGTGGAGAAGGAGCAGGAGGGGGAGACGGACGTGGAGAAGGATCAGGAGGATGAGAAGGAACAGGAGGTGGAGAAGAAGCAGGAGGAGGAGAAGGAGCAGGAGCAGGTGAAGGAGCAGGAGGAGGAGAAGGAGCAGGAGAAGAAGAAGTAGCAGGAGGAGGAGAAGGAGGTGGAGGAGGAGAAGGAGGTGAAGAAGGAGCAGGAGGAAGAGAAGGAACGGGAGGTGGAAAAGAAGCAGTCGGTGGAGAAGGAGTAGGAGAAAGAGGTGAAGAAGTAGCAGCAGGAGCAGAAGAAGCAGCAGGAGGAGAAGTAGCAGCAAGAGGAGACGGAGCAGGAGCGGGAGAAGGAGCAGAAGCGGGAGTAGGAGCAGGAGCATGAGAAGGAGCATGAAGTGGAGAAGGAGCAGGAGGAGGAGGTTGAGCAAAAGTGGAGAAGGAGCACGAGTTGGAGAATGAAGAGGAGGTGGAGAAGGAGCAGGAGGAGGAGATGGAGCCGGAGTGGAGAAGGAGGAGGAGAAGGAGGTGGAGGAGGAGAAGGAGGTGGAGAAAGATCAGGAGGAGGAGAAGGAACAGGAGGTGGAGAAGAAGCAGGAGGAGGAGAAGGAGCAGGAGGAGGAGAAGGAGCAGGAGGAGGAGAAGGAGCAGGAGAAGAAGAAGTAGCAGGAGGAGGAGAAGAAGGTGGCGGAGGAACAGAAGGTGGAAAAGAAGCAATAGGTGGAGAAGGAGCAGCAGGCGGAGAAGGAGTAGGTGGAGGAGAAGGAGGAGGAGCAGGAGGCGGAGAAGGTGCAGGAGGTGGAAAAGGAGCAGTAGGTGGAGAAGGAGCAGGAGGGAGACATGGAGCAGGAGGTGGAGAAGGAGCAGGTGGAGGAGAAGGAGGAGGAGCACGAGGCGGAGAAGGAGCAGGAGGTGGAAAAGGAGCAGGAGGTCGAGAAGGAGCAGGAGGGCGAGATGGAGCAGGAGGGCGAGAAGGCGCAGGAGTGGACAATGCGCAGGAGATGTACAAGCAGCAGGAGTAGGAGCAGGAGGAGGAGGAGGAGCCGGAGAAGGAGCAGGAGAAGGAAAAGGAGCAGGAGGAGGAGAAGGAGCAGGAGTGGAGAAGAAGCAGGAGAAGAAGAAGGAACAGGAGGAGGAGAAGGAGCAGGAGGAGGAGAAGGAGCAGGAGGTGGAGATGGCGCAAGATGAGGAGATGGAGCAGGAGGTGGAGAAGGAGGAGGAGGTCGAGAAGTAGCAGGATGTGGAGAAGGAGCAGGAGGGAGAAACGGAGCAGGGGGAAGACAAGAAGCAGGAGGTGGAGAAGGAGCAGGAGGAGGAGAAGGAGGAGAAGAAGGAGCAGGAGGTGGTGAATGAGCAGAAATGGAGAAGGAGCAGGAGGTGGACAAGGAGCAGGAGGGCAGGAAGGTGCTGGAGGGCGTGAAGGAGCTGGAGGACGAGAAGGAGCAGGAAGGCGAGAAGGAGCACTATGTGGACAAGGAGCAGGAGGTGCACAAGGAGCAGGAGGTGGACAAGGATCAGGAGATGGACACAGAGCAGGAGGTGGACAATGAGAAGGAGGTGGGGAAGGAGCAGGAGAAGGAGAAGGAGCGGGAGGTGGAGCTGGAGCAGGAGGTGGAGAAGGAGCAGGAGGTGGAGAAGGAGCAGAAGGGAGACAAGGAGCAGGAGGGAGTCAAAGAGCAGGAGGTGGAGAAGGAGCAGGAGGAGGAGAAGGAGGAGAAGAAGGAGCAGGAGGTGGTGAATGAGCAGGAGTCGAGAAGGAGCAGGAGGTGGACAAGGAGCAGGAGTTGGACAAGGAGCAGGAGGTGGACAAGGAGCAGGAGGTGGACATGGAGGAGGAGGTGGACAAGGAACAGGAGGAGGAGAAGGAGGAGGAGGAGGAGGAGAAGGAGGTGGAGAAGGAGCAGGAGGAGGAGAAGGAACAGGAGGTGGAGAAGAAGCAACAGGTGGAGAACGAGCAGGAGGCGGAGAAGGACCAGGAGGGCGAGTAGGAGCAGGAGGGCGAGAAGGAGCTGGAGGACGAGATGGAGCAGGAGGGCGAGAAGGAGCACTAGGTGGACAAGGAGCAGGAGGTGTACAATGATCAGGAGGTGGACATGGAGCAGGAGGAGGAGAAGCAGATGGAGGTGGACACGGAGCAGGAGGTGGACAATGATCAGGAGGTGGACATGGAGCCGGAGGTGGACAAGGAGCAGGAGGAGGAGAAGTAGCAGGAGGAGGAGAAGGAGGTGGAGGAGGAGGAGGAGGTGGAGAAGGAGCAGGTGGAAGAGAAGGAACAGGAGGTGGAAAAGAAGCAATAGGTGGAGAAGAAGCAGGAGGCGGAGAAGGACCAGCAGGGGGAGTAGGAGAAGGAGTTGGAGAAGAAGCTGGAGGACGAGGATTAGGAGGAGGAGGATGAGAAGGAGCAGGAATTGGAGAAGGAGCAGGAGGAGGAGAAGGAGCAGAAGGAGGAGAAGGAGCAGGATGTGGGGATGGAGCAGGAGTGGAGAAGGAGCAGGAGAAGAAGAAGGAGCAGGAGGAGGAGTAGGAGCAGGAGAAGAAGAAGTAGCAGGAGGAGGAGAAGGAGGTGGAGGAGGAGGAGGAGGTGGAGAAGGAGCAGGAGGAAGAGAAGGAACAAGAGGTGGAAAAGAAGCAATAGGTGGAGAAGAAGCAGGAGGCGGAGAAGGACCAGCAGGGGGAGTAGGAGGAGGAGTTGGAGAAGAAGCTGGAGGACGAGGATGAGGAGGAGGAGGATGAGAAGGAGCAGGAATTGGAGCAGGAGCAGGAGGAGGAGAAGGAGCAGAAGGAGGAGAAGGAGTAGGATGTGGGGATGGAGTATGAGTGGAGAAGGAGCAGGAGAAGAAGAAGGAGCAGGAGGAGGAGTAGGAGCAGGAGGAGGAGAAGGAGCAGGAGGTGGAGAAGGAGCAAGATGTGGAGAAGGAGCAGGAGGTGGAGATGGAGCAGGAGGAGGAGGTGGAGAAGTAACAGCAGGAGGAGAAGAAGCCGGAGGAGGAGAAGTAGCAGCAGGTGGAGAAGGAGCAGAAGCGGGAAAGGAGCTGAAGCGGGAGAAGGAGCAGAAGCGGGAGAAGGAGCAGAAGCGGGAGTAGGAGCTGGAGCGGGAGAAGGAGAATGAAGAGGAGAAGAAGAAGGAGCAGAAGGAGGACTAGAAGCAGAAGGAGGAGAAGGAGCAGAAGGTGGAGAAGGCGCAAGATGAGGAGAAGGAGCAGGAGGTGGAGAAGGAGCAGGAGTGGAGGAGGAGCAGGAGAAGTAGAAGCAGCGCGAGGAGGTGTCCGAGCAGGAGGAGGAGAAGGAGCAGGAGATGGAGAAGGCGGAAAATGAGGAGAAGGGGCAGGAGGTGGAGAATGAGCAGGAGGTGGAGAAGGAGCAGGAGGTGGACAAGGAGCAGGTGGAGGAGAAGGAGGTGGAGGAGGAGAAGGAGCTGGAGACGGAGCAGGAGGAGGAGAAGGAACAGGAGGTGGAGAAGAAGCAATCGGTCGAGAAGGAGCAGGAGGCGGAGAAGGACCAGAAGGGGGAGTAGGAGAAGGAGTTGGAGAAGAAGCTGGAGGAGGAGCATGAGCAGGAGGAGAAGAAGGAGCAGGAGGAGGAGAAGGAGCAGGAGGAGGAGAAGGATCAGGAGTGCAGAAGGAGCAGGAGAAGAAGAAACAGCAGGAGGTGGAGAAGGCGCAAGAAGAGGAGAAGGAGCAGGAGGTAGAGTTGGAGCAGGAGGTGGAGATGGAGCAGAAGTGGAGAAGTAGCAGGCGGGAGAAAAGGAGCAGGAGGAGGACAAGGAGCAGGAGGTGGAGAAGGAGCAGGAGGAGGAGAAGGAGGAGAAGAATGAGCAGGAGGTGGAGAAGGAGCAGGAGGTGGAGAAGGAGCAGGAGGAGGAGAAGGAGCAGGAGGAGGAGAATGAGCAGGAGTGCAGAAGGAGCAGGTGAAGAAGAAAGAGCAGGAGGTGGAGAAGGCGCAACAAGAGGAGAAGGAGCAGTAGGTGGAGAAGGAGCAGGAGGTGGGGAAGGAGCAGGAGGAGGAGAAGGAGGAGAAGAAGGAGCAGGAGATGGTGAATGAGCAGGAGTGGAGAAGGAGCAGGAGGTGGAGGAGGAGCAGGTGGAGGAGAAGGAGAAGGAGGAGGAGAAGGAGCAGGAGGAGGAGAACGAGCAGGAGGAAGTGGACGAGGAGGAGCAGGAGGTGGAGATGGAGCAGGAGGAGGAGAAGGAGCAGGAGGTGGAGATGAAGCAGGAGTGGAGAACGAGCAGGAGAAGAAGAAGGAGCAGGAGGAGGAGGTTGAGCAGGTGGAGGAGAAGGAGAAGGAGGAGGAGAAGGAGCAGGAGGAGGAGAACGAGCAGGAGGAGGAGGATGAGAAGGAGCAGGAATTGGAGAAGGAGCAGGAGGAGGAGAAGGAGCAGAAGGAGGAGAAGGAGCAGGATGTGGGGATGGAGTAGGAGTGGAGAAGGAGCAGGAGAAGAAGAAGGAGCAGGAGAAGGACTAGCAGCAGAAGGAGGAGAAGGAGCAGAAGGTGGAGAAGGCGCAAGATGAGGAGAAGGAGCTGGAGGTGGAGAAGGAGCAGGACGAGGAGAAGGAGGAGAAGAAGGAGCAGGAGGTGGTGAATGAGCAGGAATGGAGAAGGAGCAGGAGGTGGAGAAGGAACAGTAGGGCAGGAAGTAGCAGGAGGGCGAGAAGGAGCAGGAGGTGAACAAGGAGCAGGATGTGGAGAAGGAGCAGGAGGAGGAGACGTAGCAGGAGGAGGAGAAAGAGCAGGAGGTGGAGAAGGAGCAGGAGGTGGAGAAGGAGCAGGAGGTGGAGGTGGTGTTGGATATGGAAAAGGAGCAGGAGGTGGAGAAGGAGCAGGAGATGAAGGAGGAGGAGCAGGAGGTGGAGAAGGAGCAGGAGATGAAGGAGGAGGAGCAGGAGGTGGAGAAGGAGCAGGAGGTGGAGAAGGAGCAGGAGGTGGAGAAGGAGCAGGAGGAGGAGAAGGAGCAGGAGGAGGAGGTTGAGCGGGACGAGGAGAAGGAGCAGGAGGGGGTGAGTGAGCTTGATTGGGAGAGTGAGCAGGAGGTGGAGACGGATCAGGAGGTTGAAAAGGAGCTGGAGGTAGAGATGGAGCGGGAGGGGGAGAATGAGCAGAAGGCGGAGGTAGAGGTGGAGCGGGAGGCATAGAAGGAGCAGGAGGCAGAGAAGGAGCAGTAGATGGAGAAGGAGCAGTCGTTGGAGAAGGAGCATGAGGTGGAGTAGGAGCAGGATGTGGAGGTGGAGCTGGATGTGGAAAAGGAGCAGGAGGTGGAGAAGGAGCAGGAGGTGGAGAAGGAGCAGGAGGTGGAGAAGGAGCAGGAGGTGGAGAAGGAGCAGGAGGAGGAGAAGGAGCAGGAGGAGGAGGTTGAGCGGGACGAGGAGAAGGAGCAGGAGGGGGAGAGTTAGCAGGAGGGGGAGAGTGAGCATGAGGTGGAGAAGGAGCAGGACGGGAAAAAGGAGCAGGAGCAGGAGGGGGTGAAGGAGCAGGAGGGGAGAAGGAGCAGGAGGCAAGGCAGGAGCAGGAGGGGGAGAAGGAGCAGGAGGAGAAGTTTTGACCAGGAAGTGGAGAAGGAGCAGGAGGGGTAGGTTGAGCAGAAAGAGGAGAAAGAGCAGGTGGAGGGGAAGCAGCAGGAGCTGAAGGTGGAGCAGGATGTGGTGGAGGGGCATGAGGTGGAGAAGGAGCAGGAGGCGGAGAAGGAGCAGGAGTTGAAGAAGGAGCAGGAGGTGGAGAAGGAGAAGGAGGCGGAGGAGGAGCTGCAGGTGAAGAAGGAGCAGGACGGGAAGAAGGAGCTGGAGGAGGAGAAGGAGCTGGAGGAGGAGAAGGAGCAGGAGGGGTAGAAGGTGCATGAGGGGTAGAAGGAGCAGGAGGTGTCGGAGGAGCAGAAGGAGGAGAAGGAGCAGAAGGTGGAGAAGGAGCTGGAAGAGGAGAGAAGGAGCAGGACGAGGAGAAGCAGCAGGAGGAGGAGAAGGAGCACGAAGAGAAGAAGGAGCAGGAGGAGATGGAGCCAGACGTTGAGAAGGAGCAGGAGGTGGAGAAGGAGCAGGAGGTGGAGAAGGAGCAGGAGGCGGAGAAGGAGCAGGAGGAGGAGAAGGAGCAGGAGGTGGAGAAGGAGCGGGAGGTGGAGAAGGAGCAGGAGGTGGAGAAGGAGCATGAGGCGGAGAAGGAGCAGGAGGAGGAGTTTGATCGGGACGAGGAGAAGGAGCAGGAGGGGGAGAGCGAGCAGGAGGGTAAGGGTGAGCAGAAGGTGGAGAAGGTGCAGGACGGGGAAAAGGAGCAGGAGGTAGAGATGGAGCGGGAGGGGGAGAAGGAGCAGGAGGCGGAGAAGGAGTGGGATGCAGAGCGAGAGCAAGAGGGGTCAAAGGAGCAGGAGGACGAGAATGATCAGGAGGGCGAGAAGGAGCAGGAGGAGGGGAAGAAGCAGGAGGAGGAGAAGGAGCATGTGGGGTGAACGAGCAGGATGCAGAGAAGGAGCTGGATGCATCGAAGGAGCAGGGGGCGTTGAAGCAGCAGGAGATGGAGAAGGAGCCGGAGGTGGAGAAGGAGCAAGAGGTGGGGAATGACCAGTTGGAGGAGAAGGAGGAGGAGGAGGCGATGGAGCAGGAGGTGGAGAATGAACATGAGTTGTGGAAGGAGCTTCAGTTGGAGAAGGAGCTGGAGGTGAAGAAGGAGCAGGACGGGGAGTTGGAGGTGGAGGAGGAGAAGGAGCAGGACGTGGAGATGGAGCATGAGGAGGAGGAGGAGAAGGAGCTGGAGGTGGAGTAGGAATAGGCGGTGCAGAAGGAGCAGGAGGTGGAGAAGTAGCAGAAGATGGAGAAGGAGCACAAGGTGGAGAAGGAGCAGAAGGTGGAGATGGAGCAGGAACTGGCGAAGGAGCAGAAGGTGGAGAAGGAGCAGAAGATGGAGAAGGAGCAGAAGGTGGAGAAGGAGCAGGAGGTGGAGAAGGAGCAGGAGGTGGAGAAGGAGCAGGAGGAGGAGAAGGAGCAGGAGGAGGAGAAGGAGCATGAAGAGAAGAATGAGCAGGAGGAGGAGATGGAGCCAGACGTTGAGATGGAGCAGGAGGTGGAGAAGGAGCAACAGGAGGAGAAGGAGCAGGAGAGGGAGGAGCAGGAGGTGGAGATGAAGCAGGAGTGGAGAAGGAGCAGGAGAAGAAGAAGGAGCAGGAGGAGGACTAGCAGCAGAAGGTGGAGAAGGAGCAGAAGGTGGAGGAGGAGCAGGAGTGGAGGAGGAGCAGGAGAACTAGAAACAGCAGGAGGTGGAGATTGCGCAAGAAGAGGAGAAGGAGCAGGAGGTGGAGAAGGAGCAGGAGGTGGAGAAGGAGCAGGAGGAGGAGATGGAGCCAGACGTTGAGATGGAGCAGGAGGTGGAGAAGGAGCAACAGGAGGAGAAGGAGCAGGAGAGGGAGAAGGAGCAGGAGGTGGAGATGAAGCAGGAGTGGAGTAGGAGCAGGAGAAGAAGAAGGAGCAGGAGGAGGACTAGCAGCAGAAGGAGGAGAAGGAGCAGAAGGTGGAGGAGGCGCAAGATGAGGAGAAGGAGCTGGAGGTGGAGAAGGAGCAGGAGGTGGAGAAGGAACAGGAGGAGGAGAAGGAGCAGGAGGAGGAGAAGGAGCAGGAGTGCAGAAGGAGCAGGAGAAGAAGAAACAGCAGGAGGTGGAGAAGGCGCAAGAAGAGGAGAAGGAGCAGGAGGAGTAGGAGGTGGAGATGGTGCAGGAGGTGGAGAAGGAGCAGGAGGTGGAGAAGTAGCAGGCGGGGGAAAAGGAGCAGGAGGAAGACAAGGAGCAGGAGGTGGAGAAGGAGCAGGAGGAGGAGAAGGAGGAGAAGAAGGAGCTGGAGGTGGTGAATGAGCAGGAATGGAGAAGGAGCAGGAGGTGGAGAAGGAGCAGGAGGTGAACAAGGAGCAGGATGTGGAGAAGGAGCAGGAGGAGGAGACGTAGCAGGAGGAGGAGAAAGAGCAGGAGGTGGAGGTGGAGTTGGATATGGAAAAGAAGCAGGAGGTGGAGAAGGAGCAGGAGATGAAGGAGGAGGAGCAGGAGGTGGAGAAGGAGCAGGAGGAGGAGAAGGAGAAGGAGGAGGAGAAGGAGCACGAGGAGGAGAAGGAGCAGGAGGGAGAAAAGGAGCAGTAGGAAGACAAGGAGCAGGAGATGGAGAAGGAGCAGGAGGAGGAGAAGGAGGAGAAGAAGGAGCAGGAGGAGGAATAGGAGCAGGAATGGAGAAGGAGCAGGAGAAGAAGAAAGAGCAGGAGGTGGAGAAGGAGCAGGAGGTGGTGAAGGAGCAGGGGAAGGAGAAGGAGCGGGAGGTGGAGATGGAGCAGGAGGTGGAGAAGGAGCAGGAGATGGAGAAGGAGCAGGAGGCGGAGAAGGACCAGAAGGGGGAGTAGGAGACGGAGTTGGAGAAGAAGCAGGGAGGAGGAGCATGAGCAGGAGGAGAAGAAGGAGCAGGAGGTGGAGAAGGAGCACGAGGAGGAGAAGGAGCAGGAGGAGGAGAAGGAGCAGGAATGGAGAAGGAGCAGGAGAAGAAGAAAGAGCAGGAGGTGGAGAAGGAGCAGGAGGTGGTGAAGGAGCAGGGGAAGGAGAAGGAGCGGGCGGTGGAGATGGAGCAGGAGGGGAGAAGGAGCAGGAGGTGGTGAATGAGCAGGAGTGGAGAAGGAGCAGGAGGTGGAGAAGGAGCAGGAGGAGGAGAAGGAGAAGGAGGAGGAGAAGGAGCAGGAGGAGGAGAAGGAGCAGTAGGAAGAGGAGAAGAAGGAGCAGGAGGTGGAGAAGGAGCAGGAGGTGGAGAAGGAGCAGGAGGAGGAGAAGGAGCAGGAGGAGGAGAAGGAGCATTAGTGCTGAAGGAGCAGGAGAAGAAGAAAGAGCAGGAGGTGGAGAAGGCGCAAGAAGACGAAAAGGAGCAGGAGGTGGAGAAGGAGCAGGAGGTGGGGAAGGAGCAGGGGAAGGAGTAGGAGCAGGAGGTGGAGATGGAGCAGGAGGTGGACAAGGAGCAGGAGGTGGAGAAGGAGCAGGAGTGAGAAAAGGAGCAGGAGGAAGGCAAGGAGCAGGAGGTGGAGAAGGAGCAGGAGGAGGAGAAGGAGGAGAAGAAGGAGCAGGAGGTTGTGAATGAGCAGGAGTGGAGAAGGAGCAGGAGGTGGAGGAGGAGCAGGAGGAGGAGAAGGAGAAGGAGGAGGAGAAGGAGCACGAGGAGGAGAAGGAGCATGAGGGAAAAAAGGAGCAGGAGGAAGACAAGGAGCAGGAGGTGGAGAAGGAGCAGGAGGAGGAGAAGGAGGAGAAGAAGGAGCAGGAGGTGGTGAATGAGCAGGAGTGGAGAAGGAGCAGGAGGTGGAGAAGGAGCAGGAGGAGGAGAAGGAGAAGGAGGAGAAGAAGGAGCAGGAGGAGGAGAAGGAGCAGGAGGTGGAGAAGGAGCAGGAGGAGGAGAAGGAGCAGGAGGAGGAGAAGGAGCAGGAGTGCTGAAGGAGCAGGAGAAGAAGAAAGAGCAGGAGGTGGAGAAGGCGCAAGAAGACGAGAAGGAGCAGGAGGTGGAGAAGGAGCAGGAGGTGGGGAAGGAGCAGGGGAAGGAGAAGGAGCAGGAGGTGGAGAAGGAGAAGGAGTGAGAAAAGGAGCAGGAGGAATACAAGGAGCAGGAGGTGGAGAAGGAGCAGGAGGAGGAGAAGAAGGAGAAGAAGGAGCAGGAGGTGGTGAATGAGCAGGAGTGGAGAAGGAGCAGGAGGTGGAGAAGGAGCAGGAGGAGGAGAAGGAGAAGAAGGAGGAGAAGGAGCACGAGGAGGAGAAGGAGCATGAGGTAGAAAAGGAGCAGGAGGAAGACAAGGAGCAGGAGGTGGAGAAGGAGTAGGAGGAGGAGAAGGAGGAGAAGAAGGAGCAGGAGGTGGTGAATGAGCAGGAGTGGAGAAGGAGCAGGAGGTGGAGAAGGAGCAGGAGGGCAGGAAGTAGCAGGAGGGCGAGAAGGAGCAGGAGGTGGACAAGGAGCAGGATGTGGCCAAGGAGCAGAAGGTGGACAAGGAGCAGGAGGTGGACAAGGAGCAGGAGGTGGACATGGCACAGGAGGACGAGAAGAAGAAACAGGTGGAGAACGAACAGGTGGCGGAAAAGGACCAGGAGGATGAGTAGGAGAATTAGTTGAAGAAGAAGCAGGAGGAGGAGCAGGAGCAGGAGGAGAAGAAGGAGCAGGATGTGGAGAAAAGCAATCGTCGAAAAGGAGCAGGAGGCGGAGAAGGACCAGAAGGGGGAGTAGGAGAAGGAGTTGGAGAAGAAGCAGGAGGAGGAGCATGAGCAGGAGGAGAAGAATGAGCAGGAGGTGGAGAAGGAGCGGGAGGTGGAGAAGGAGCAGGAGGAGGAGAACGAGCAGGAGGAGGAGAAGGAGCAGGAGTGCAGAAGGAGCAGGAGAAGAAGAAAGAGCAGGAGTTGGAGAAGGCGCAAGAAGAGGGGAAGGAGCAGGAGGTGGAGAAGGAACAGTAGGTGGGGAAGGAGCAGGGGAAGGAGAAGGAGCAGGAGGTGGAGAAGGAGCAGGAGGGAGAAAAGGAGCAGGAGGAAGACAAGGAGCAGGAGGTGGAGAAGGAGTAGGAGGAGGAGAAGGAGGAGAAGAAGGAGCAGGAGGTGGTGAATGAGCAGGCGTGGAGAAGGAGCAGGAGGTGGAGAAGGAGCAGGAGGGCAGGAAGTAGCAGGAGGGCGAGAAGGAGCAGGAGGTGGACATGGAGCAGGATGTGGACAAGTAGCAGGAGGTGGTGAATGAGCAGGAGTGGAGAAGGAGCAGAAGGTGGAGAAGGAGCAGGAGGAGGAGAAGGAGAAGGAGGTGGAGATGAAGCAGGAGTGGAGAAGGAGCAGGAGAAGAAGAAGGAGCAGGAGGAGGACTAGCAGCAGAAGGAGGAGAAGGAGCAGAAGGTGGAGAAGGCACAAGATGAGGAGAAGGAGCAGGAGGTGGAGAGGCAGCAGGAGTGGAGGAGGAGCTGGAGAAGTAGAAGCAGCGCGAAGAGGTGTACGAGCAGGAGGAGGAGAAGGAGCAGGAGGTGGACAAGGAGCAGGTGGAGGAGAAGGAGGTGGAGGAGGAGAAGGAGGTGGAGACGGAGCAGGAGGAGGAGAAGGAACAGGAGGTGGAGAAGAAGCAATCGGTCGAGAAGGAGCGGGAGGTGGAGAAGGACCAGAAGGGGGAGTAGGGGAAGGAGTTGGAGAAGAAGCTGGAGGAGGAGCATGAGCAGGAGGAGAAGAAGGAGCAGGATGTGGAGAAGGAGCAGGAGGTGGAGAAGGAGCAGGAGGAGGAGAAGGAGCAGGAGATGGAGAAGGCGGAAAATGAGGAGAAGGGACAGGAGGTGGAGAATGAGCAGGAGGTGGAGAAGGAGCAGGAGGTGGACAAGGAGCAGGTGGAGGAGAAGGAGGTGGAGACGGAGCAGGAGGAGGAGAAGGAACAGGAGGTGGAGAAGAAGCAATCGGTCGAGAAGGAGCAGGAGGCGGAGAAGGACCAGAAGGGGGAATAGGAGAAGGAGTTGGAGAAGAAGCTGGAGGAGGAGCATGAGCAGGAGGAGAAGAAGGAGCAGGAGGTGGAGAAGGAGCAGGAGGTGGAGAAGCAGCAGGAGGAGGAGAAGGAGCAGGAGGAGGAGAAGGAGCAGGAGTGCAGAAGGACCAGGAGAAGAAGAAACAGCAGGTGGTGGAGAAGGCGCAAGAAGAGGAGAAGGAGCAGGAGGTGGAGATGGAGCAGGAGGGAGAAAAGGAACAGGAGGAAGACAAGGAGCAGGAGGTGGAGAAGGAGCAGGAGGAGGAGAAGGAGGAGAAGAAGGAGCAGGAGATGGTGAATGAGCAGGAATGGAGAAGGAGCAGGAGGTGGAGAAGGAGCAGGAGGGCATGAAGTAGCAGGAGGGCGAGGAGGAGCAGGAGGTGAACGAGGAGCAGGAGGTGGACAAGGAGCAGGAGATGGACAAGGAGCAGGAGGTGGACAAGGAACAGGAGGAGGAGAAGAAGCAACAGGTGGAGAACGAGCAGGTGGCGGAAAAGGACCAGGAGGGCGAGTATGAGAAAGATTTGGAGAAGAAGCAGGTGGAGGAGCAGTAGCAGGAGGAGAAGAAGGAGCAGGAGGTGTAGAAGGAGCAGGAGGTGGAGTAGGAGCAGGAGGAGGAGAAGGATAGGAGGAGGAGAAGGAGCACGAGGAGGAGAAGGAGCAGGATGGAGAAAAGGAGCAGTAGGAAGACAAGGAGCAGGAGGTGGAAAAGGAGCAGGAGGAGGAGAAGGAGGAGAAGAAGGAGCAGGAGGTGGTGAATGAGCAGGAATGGAGAAGGAGCAGGAGGTGGAGAAGGAGCAGTAGGGCAGGAAGTAGCAGGAGGGCGAGAAGGAGCAGGAGGTGAACAAGGAGCAGGATGTGGAGAAGGAGCAGGACGGGGTGACGTAGCAGGAGGAGGAGAAAGAGCAGGAGGTGGAGAAGGAGCAGGAGATGGAGAAAGAGCAGGAGGTGGAGGTGGAGTTGGATATGGAAAAGGAGCAGGAGGTGGAGAAGGAGTAGGAGATGAAGGAGGAGGAGCAGGAGGTGGAGAAGGAGCAGGAGATGAAGGAGGAGGAGCAGGAGGTGGAGAAGGAGCAGGAGGTGGAGAAGGAGCAGAGGTGGAGAAGGAGCACGAGGAGGAGAAGGAGCATGAGGGAGAAAAGGAGCAGGAGGAAGACAAGGAGCAGGAGGTGGAGAAGGAGCAGGAGGAGGAGAAGGAGGAGAAGAAGGAGCAGGAGGTGGTGAATGAGCAGGAGTGGAGAATGAGCAGGAGGTGGAGAAGGAGCAGGAGGAGGAGAAGGAGAAGGAGGAGAAGAAGGAGCAGGAGGAGGAGAAGGAGCAGGAGGTGGAGAAGGAGCAGGAGAAGGAGAAGGAGCAGGAGGAGGAGAAGGAGCAGGAGTGCTGAAGGAGCAGGAGAAGAAGAAAGAGCAGGAGGTGGAGAAGGCGCAAGAAGACGAGAAGGAGCAGGAGGTGGAGAAGGAGCAGGAGGTGGGGAAGGAGCAGGGGAAGGAGAAGGAGCAGGAGGTGGAGAAGGAGAAGGAGTGAGAAAAGGAGCAGGAGGAATAAAAGGAGCAGGAGGTGGAGAAGGAGCAGGAGGAGGAGAAGGAGGAGAAGAAGGAGCAGGAGGTGGTGATTGAGCAGGAGTGGAGAAGTAGCAGGAGGTGCAGAAGGAGCAGGAGGAGGAGAAGGAGAAGGAGGAGGAGAAGGAGCACGAGGAGGAGAAGGAGCATGAGGGAGAAAAGGAGCAGGAGGAAGACAAGGAGCAGGAGATGGAGAAGGAGCAGGAGGAGGAGAAGGAGGAGAAGAAGGAGCAGGAGGTGGTGAATGAGCAGGAGGGCAGGAAGTAGCAGGAGGGCGAGAAGGAGCAGGAGGTGGACAAGGAGCAGGATGTGGCCAAGGAGCAGAAGGTGGACAAGGAGCAGGAGGTGGACAAGGAGCAGGAGGTGGACATGGAACAGGAGGAGGAGAAGAAGCAACAGGTGGAGAACGATCAGGTGGCGGAAAAGGACCAGGAGGCTGAGTAGGAGAATTAGTTGAAGAAGAAGCAGGAGGAGGAGCAGGAGCAGGAGGAGAAGAAGGAGCAGGAGGTGGAGAAGGAGCGGGAGGTGGAGAAGGAGCAGGAGGAGGAGAACGAGCAGGAGGAGGAGAAGGAGCAGGAGTACAGAAGGAGCAGGAGAAGAAGAAAGAGCAGGAGTTGGAGAAGGCGCAAGAAGAGGGGAAGGAGCAGGAGGTGGAGAAGGAACAGTAGGTGGGGAAGGAGCAGGGGAAGGAGAAGGAGCAGGAGGTGGAGAAGGAGCAGGAGGGAGAAAAGGAGCAGGAGGAAGACAAGGAGCAGGAGGTGGAGAAGGAGTAGGAGGAGGAGAAGGAGGAGAAGAAGGAGCAGGAGGTGGTGAATGATCAGGCCTGGAGAAGGAGCAGGAGGTGGAGAAGGAGCAGGAGGGCAGGAAGTAGCAGGAGGGCGAGAAGGAGCAGGAGGTGGACAAGGAGCAGGATGTGGACAAGGAGCAGGAGGTGGTGAATGAGCAGGAGTGGAGAAGGAGCAGGAGGTGGAGAAGGAGCAGGAGGAGGAGAAGGAGAAGGAGGAGGAGATGGAGCAGGAGGAGGAGAAGGAGCAGGAGGAGGAGAAGCAGCAGGAGGTGGAGATGAAGCAGGAGTGGAGAAGGAGCAGGAGAAGAAGAAGGAGCAGGAGGAGGACGAGCAGCAGAAGGAGGAGAAGGAGCAGAAGGTGGAGAAGGCACAAGATGAGGAGAAGGAGCAGGAGGTGGAGAGGCAGCAGGAGTGGAGGAGGAGCTGGAGAAGTAGAAGCAGCGCGAGGAGGTGTACGAGCAGGAGGAGGAGAAGGAGCAGGAGGTGGACAAGGAGCAGGTGGAGGAGAAGGAGGTGGAGGAGGAGAAGGAGGTGGAGATGGAGCAGGAGGAGGAGAAGGAACAGGAGGTGGAGAAGAAGCAATCGGTCGAGAAGGAGCGGGAGGCGGAGAAGGACCAGAAGGGGGAGTAGGGGAAGGAGTTGGAGAAGAAGCTGGAGGAGGAGCATGAGCAGGAGGAAGAGAAGGAGCAGGAGGTGGAGAAGGAGCAGGAGGTGGAGAAGGAGCAGGAGGAGGAGAAGGAGAAGGAGGAGGAGAAGGAGCAGGAGTGCAAATGGAGCAGGAGAAGAAGAAACAGCAGGAGGTGGAGAAGGCGCAAGAAGAGGAGAAGGAGCAGGAGGTGGAGAAGGAGCAGGATGAGGAGAAGGAGAAGGAGGAGGAGAAGGAGCAGGAGGAGGAGAAGGAGCAGGAGGAAGAGGAGGAGTAGGAGCAGGAGGTAGAGAATGATGAGGAGGTGGATAAGGAGCAGGAGGTGGAGATGAAGCAGGAGTGGAGACGGAGCAGGAGAAGAAGAAGCACCAGTAGGAGGACTAGCAGCAGAAGGAGGAGAAGGAGCAGAAGGTGGAGAAGGCTGCAGATGAGGAGAAGGAGCAGGAGGTGGAGAAGAAGCAGGAGTGGAGTAGGAGCAAGAGAAGTAGAAGCAGCGCGAGGAGGTGTCCGAGCAGGAGGAGGAGAAGGAGCAGGAGATGGAGAAGGCGGAAAATGAGGAGAAGGGACAGGAGGTGGAGAATGAGCATGAGGTGGACAAGGAGCAGGTGGAGGAGAAGGAGGTGGAGGAGGAGAAGGAGGTGGAGACGGAGCAGGAGGAGGAGAAGGAACAGGAGGTGGAGAAGAAGCAATCGGTCGAGAAGGAGCAAGAGGCGGAGAAGGACCAGAAGGGGGAATAGGAGAAGGAGTTGGAGAAGAAGCTGGAGGAGGAGCATGAGCAGGAGGAGAAGAAGGAGCAGGAGGTGGAGAAGGAGCAGGAGGTGGAGAAGGAGCAGGAGGAGGAGAAGGAGACGGAGGAGGAGAAGGAGCAGGAGTGCAGAAGGACCAGGAGAAGAAGAAACAGCAGGTGGTGGAGAAGGCGCAAGAAGAGGAGAAGGAGCAGGAGGTGGAGATGGAGCAGGAGGGAGAAAAGGAACAGGAGGAAGACAAGGAGCAGGAGGTGGAGAAGGAGCAGGAGGAGGAGAAGGTGGAGAAGAAGGAGCAGCAGATGGTGAATGAGCAGGAATGGAGAAGGAGCAGGAGGTGGAGAAGGAGCAGGAGGGCAGGAAGTAGCAGGAGGGCGAGGAGGAGCAGGAGGTGAACGAGGAGCAGGAGGTGGACAAGGAGCAGGAGATGGACAAGGAGCAGGAGGTGGACAAGGAACAGGAGGAGGAGAAGAAGCAACAGGTGGAGAACGAGCAGGTGGCGGAAAAGGACCAGGAGGGCGAGTATGAGAAGGATTTGGAGAAGAAGCAGGAAGAGGAGCAGTAGCAGGAGGAGAAGAAGGAGCAGGAGGTGTAGAAGGAGCAGGAGGTGGAGTAGGAGCAGGAGGAGAAGAAGGAGCACGAGGAGGAGAAGGAGCACGAGGAGGAGAAGGAGCAGGACGGAGAAAAGGAGCAGTAGGAAGACAAGGAGCAGGAGGTGGAAAAGGAGCAGGAGGAGGAGAAGGAGGAGAAGAAGGAGCAGGAGGTGGTGATTGAGCAGGAATGGAGAAGGAGAAGGAGGTGGAGAAGGAGCAGTAGGGCAGGAAGTAGCAGGAGGGCGAGAAGGAGCAGGAGGTGAACAAGGAGCAGGATGTGGAGAAGGAGCAGGAGGAGGAGACGTCGCAGGAGGAGGAGAAAGAGCAGGAGGTGGAGAAGGAGCAGGAGGTGGAGAAAGAGCAGGAGGTGGAGGTGGAGTTGGATATGGAAAAGGAGCAGGAGGTGGAGAAGGAGCAGGAGATGAAGGAGGAGGAGCAGGAGGTGGAGAAGGAGCAGGAGATGAAGGAGGAGGAGCAGGAGGTGGAGAAGGAGCAGGAGGTGGAGAAGGAGCAGGAGGTGGAGAAGGAGCAGGAGGAGGAGAAGGAGCAGGAGGAGGAGGTTGAGCGGGACGAGGAGAAGGAGCAGGAGGGGGTGAGTGAGCTTGAGTCGGAGAGTGAGCAGGAGGTGGAGACGGATCAGGAGGTTGAAAAGGAGCTGGAGGTAGAGATGGAGCGGGAGGGGGAGAATGAGCAGAAGGCGGAGGTAGAGGTGGAGCGGGAGGCATAGAAGGAGCAGGAGGCAGAGAAGGAGCAGTAGATGGAGAAGGAGCAGGAGGTGGAGAAGGAGCACGAGGTGGAGAATGAACAGTTGGAGGAGAAGGAGGAGGAGGAGAAGGAGCAGTCGTTGGAGAAGGAGCATGAGGTGGAGAAGGAGCAGGATGTGGAGGTGGAGCTGGATATGGAAAAGGAGCAGGAGGTGGAGAAGGAAAGCAGATGAAGGAGGAGGAGCAGGAGGTGGAGAAGGAGCAGGAGGTGGAGAAGGAGCAGGAGGTGGAGAAGGAGCAGGAGGTGGAGAAGGAGCAGGAGGAGGAGAAGGAACAGGAGGAGGAGGTTGAGCGGGACGAGGAGAAGGAGCAGGAGGGGGAGAGTTAGCAGGAGGGGGAGAGTGAGCATGAGGTGGAGAAGGAGCAGGAGGCGGAGAAGGAGCAGGAGTTGGAGAAGGAGCAGGAGGTGGAGAAGGAGAAGGAGGCGGAGGAGGAGCTGCAGGTGAAGAAGGAGCAGGACGGGGAGAAGGAGCTGGAGGAGGAGAAGGAGCAGGAGGGGTAGAAGGTGCATGAGGGGTAGAAGGAGCAGGAGGTGTCGGAGGAGCAGAAGGAGGAGAAGGAGCAGAAGGTGGAGAAGGAGCTGGAAGAGAAGAAGGAGCAGGAGGAGGGGATTGAGCAGAGGAAGAGAAGGAGCAGGAGGAGGAGAGAAGGAGCAGGACGAGGAGAAGCAGCAGGAGGAGGAGAAGGAGCACGAAGAGAAGAATGAGCAGGAGGAGATGGAGCCAGACGTTGAGAAGGAGCAGGAGGTGGAGAAGGAGCAGGAGATGGAGAAGGAGCATGAGGCGGAGAAGGAGCAGGAGGAGGAGAAGGAGCAGGAGGTGGAGAAGGAGCGGGAGGTGGAGAAGGAGCAGGAGGTGGAGAAGGAGCATGAGGCGGAGAAGGAGCAGGAGGAGGAGTTTGATCGGGACGAGGAGAAGGAGCAGGAGGGGGAGAGCGAGCAGGAGGGTAAGGGTGAGCAGAAGGTGGAGAAGGTGCAGGACGGGGAAAAGGAGCAGGAGGTAGAGATGGAGCGGGAGGGGGAGAAGGAGCAGGAGGCGGAGAATGAGCAGCAGGTGGAGAAGGAGCAGGATGTGGAGAAGGAGCAGGAGGAGGAGAAGGAGCAGGAGGAGGAGGTTGAGCGGGACGAGGAGAAGGAGCAGGAGGGGGAGAGTTAGCAGGAGGGGGAGAGTGAGCATGAGGTGGAGAAGGAGCAGGACTGGAAAAAGGAGCAGGAGCAGGAGGGGGTGAAGGAGCAGGAGGGGAGAAGGAGCAGGAGGCAAGGCAGGAGCAGGAGGGGGAGAAGGAGCAGGAGGAGGAGTTTTGACCAGGAAGTGGAGAAGGAGCAGGAGGGGGAGGTTGAGCAGAAAGAGGAGAAAAAGCAGGTGGAGGGGAAGCAGCAGGAGGTGAAGTTGGAGCTTGATGTGGTGGAGGAGCATGAGGTGGAGAAGGAGCAGGAGGCGGAGAAGGAGCAGGAGTTGGAGAAACAGCAGGAGGTGGAGAAGGAGAAGGAGGCGGAGGAGGAGCTGCAGGTGAAGAAGGAGCAGGACGGGGAGAAGGAGCTGGAGGAGGAGAAGGAGCTGGAGGAGGAGAACGAGCTAGAGGAGGAGAAGGAGCAGGACGGGTAGAAGGTGCATGAGGGGTAGAAGAAGCAGGAGGTGTCGGAGGAGCAGAAGGAGCAGAAGGTGGAGAAGGAGCAGGAAGAGAAGAAGGGTCAGGAGGAGGGGGTTGAGCAGAGGAAGAGAAGGAGCAGGAGGAGGAGAGAAGGAGCAGGACGAGGAGAAGCAGCAAGAGGAGGAGAAGGAGCACGAAGAGAAGAAGGAGCAGGAGGAGATGGAGCCAGACGTTGAGAAGGAGCAGGAGGTGGAGAAGGAGCAACAGGAGGAGAAGGAGCAGGAGAGGGAGAAGGAGCAGGAGAGGGAGATGGAGCAGGAGAGGGAGAACGAGCAGGAGGGGGAGAAGGAGCAGGAGGTGGAGAAGGAGCAGGAGGTGGAGAAGGAGCAGGAGGTGGAGAAGGACCAGGAGGTGGAGAAGGAGCATGAGGAGGAGAAGGAGCAGGAGGAGGAGAAGGAGCAGGGGGAGGAGTTTGATCGGGACGAGGAGAAGGAGCAGGAGGGGGAGAGCGAGCAGGAGGGTGAGGGTGAGCAGAAGGTGGAGAAGGTGCAGGACAGGGAAAAGGAGCAGGAGGTAGAGATGGAGCGGGAGGGGGAGAAGGAGCAGGAGGCGGAGAAGGAGTGGGATGCAGAGCGAGAGCAAGAGGGGTCAAAGGAGCAGGAGGACGAGAATGATCAGGAGGGCGAGAAGGAGCAGGAGGAGGGGAAGAAGCAGGAGGAGGAGAAGGAGCATGTGGGGGTGAACGAGCAGGATGCAGAGAAGGAGCTGGATGCATCGAAGAAGCAGGAGGCGTTGAAGCAGCAGGAGATGGAGAAGGAGCCGGAGGTGGAGAAGGAGCAAGAGGTGGGGAATGACCAGTTGGAGGAGAAGGAGGAGGAGGAGGCGATGGAGCAGGAGGTGGAGAATGAACATGAGTTGTGGAAGGAGCTTCAGTTGGAGAAGGAGCTGGAGGTGAAGAAGGAGCAGGACGGGGAGTTGGAGGTGGAGGAGGAGAAGGAGCAGGACGTGGAGATGGAGCATGAGGAGGAGGAGGAGAAGGAGCTGGAGGTGGAGTAGGAATAGGCGGTGGAGAAGGAGCAGGAGGTGGAGAAGGAGCAGGAACTTGCGAAGGAGCAGAAGGTGGAGAAGGAGCAGAAGATGGAGAAGGAGCAGAAGGTGGAGAAGGAGCAGAAGGTGGAGAAGGAGCAGGATCTGGCGAAGGAGCAGAAGGTGGAGAAGGAGCAGAAGATGGAGAAGGAGCAGGAGAAGGAGAAGGAGCACGAAGAGAAGAATGAGCAGGAGGAGGAGATGGAGCCAGACGTTGAGATGGAGCAGGAGGTGGAGAAGGAGCAACAGGAGGAGAATGAGCAGGAGAGGGAGAAGGAGCAGGAGAGGGAGAAGGAGCAGGAGGGGGAGAAGGAGCAACAGGAGGAGAAGGCGCAGGAGGACGAGAAGGAGCAGGAGGACGAGAAGGAGCAGAAGGACGAGAAGCAGCAGGAAGACGAGAAGGATCAGGAAGACGAGAAGGATCAGGAAGACGAGAAGGATCAGGAAGACGAGAAGGATCAGCAGGAGTGAAAGAAGCAGGAGACGGAGAAGGAGCAGTTGAGGGAGAGGGAGCAGGAGGTGGAGGAGGGGCTCGACGGCGAGAATGATCAGGAGGGTGTGAACGAGCATCAGGCGGAGGAGGAGCGGGAGGCATAGAAGCAGCAGGAGGCGGAGAAGGAGCAGGAGGTGGAGAAGGAGCAGGAGGTGGAGGTGGAGCTGGATATGGAAAAGGAGCAGGAGGTGGAGAAGGAGCAAGAGATGAAGGACGAGGAGCAGGAGGTGGAGAAGGAGCAGGAGGTGGAGAAGGAGCAGGAGGTGGAGAAGGAGCAGGAGGTGGAGAAGGAGCAGGAGGTGGAGAAGGAGCAGGAGGTGGAGAAGGAGCAGGAGGAGGAGAAGGAACAGGAGGATTAGTTTGAGCGGGACGAGGAGAAGGAGCAGGCCGTGGAGATGGAGCATGAGGAGGAGGAGGAGAAGGAGCTGGAGGTGGAGAAGTAGCAGGAACTGGCGAAGGAGCAGAAGGTGGAGAAGGAGCAGAAGATGGAGAAGGAGCAGAAGGTGGAGAAGGAACAGAAGGTGGAGAAGGAGCAGGAGGTGGAGAAGGAGCAGGAGGTGGAGAAGGAGCGGAAGGTGGAGAAGGAGCAGAAGTTGGTAAAGGAGCAGAAGGTGGAGAAGGAGCAGAAGGTAGTGAAGGAGCAGGAGGTGGAGAAGGAGCAGGAGGTGGAGAAGGAGCAGCAGGAGGAGAAGGAGCAGCAGGAGGAGACGTCGCAGGAGGAGGAGAAAGAGCAGGAGGTGGAGAAGGAGCAGGAGGTGGAGAAGGAGCAGGAGGTGGAGGTGGAGTTGGATCTGGAAAAGGAGCAGGAGGTGGAGAAGGAGCAGGAGTTGAAGGAGGAGGAGCAGGAGGTGGAGAAGGAGCAGGAGGTGGAGAAGGAGCAGGAGGTGGAGAAGGAGCAGGAGGTGGAGAAGGAGCAGGTGGAGGAGAAGGAGCAGGAGGAGGAGGTTGAGCCGGACGAGGAGAAGGAGCAGGAGGGGGTGAGTGAGCAGGAGTGGGAGAGTGAGCAGGAGGTGGAGACGGATCAGGAGGGGGAAAAGGAGCTGGAGGTAGAGATGGAGCGCGAGGGGGAGAATGAGCAGGAGGCGGAGGGAGAGGTTGAGCGGGAGGCATAGAAGGAGCAGGAGGCGGAGAAGGAGCAGTAGATGGAGAAGGAGCAGGAGGTGGAGAAGGAGCACGAGGTGGAGAATGAACAGTTGGAGGAGAAGGAGGAGGAGAAGGAGCAGTCGTTGGAGAAGGAGCATGAGGTGGAGAAGGAGCAGGATGTGGAGGTGGAGCTGGATATGGAAAAGGAGCAGGAGGTGGAGAAGGAAAGCAGATGAAGGAGGAGGAGCAGGAGGTGGAGAAGGAGCAGAAGGTGGAGAAGGAGCAGGAGGTGGAGAAGGAGCAGGAGGAGGAGAAGGAGCAGGAGGAGGAGGTTGAGCGGGACGAGGAGAAGGAGCAGGAGGGGGAGAGTTAGCAGGAGTGGGAGAGTGAGCATGAGGTGGAGAAGGAGCAGGACGGGAAAAAGGAGCAGGGGCAGGAGGGGGTGAAGGAGCATGAGGGGAGAAGGAGCAGGAGGCAAGGCAGGAGCAGGAGGTTGAGCGGGATGAGGAGAAGGAGCAGGAGGGGGAGAGTTAGCAGGAGGGGGAGAGTGAGCATGAGGTGGAGAAGGAGCAGGACGGGAAAAAGGAGCAGGAGCAGGAGGGGGAGAAGGAGCAGGAGGAGGAGGTTGAGCGGGACGAGGAGAAGGAGCAGGAGGGGGAGAGTTAGCAGGAGGGGTAGAGTGAGCATGAGGTGGAGAAGGAGCAGGGCGGGAAAAAGGAGCAGGAGCAGGAGGGGGTGAAGGAGCAGGAGGGGAGAAGGAGCAGGAGGCAAGGCAGGAGCAGGAGGGGGAGAAGGAGCAGGAGGAGAAGTTTTGACCAGGAAGTGGAGAAGGAGCAGGAGGGGGAGGTTGAGCAGAAAGAGGAGAAAGAGCAGGTGGAGGGGAAGCAGCAGGAGCTGAAGGTGGAGCTGGATGTGCTGGAGGAGCATGAGGTGGAGAAGGAGCAGGAGGCGGAGAAGGAGCAGGAGTTGGAGAAGGAGCAGGAGGTGGAGAAGGAGAAGGAGGCTGAGGAGGAGCTGCAGGTGAAGAAGGAGCAGGACGGGGAGAAGGAGCTGGAGGAGGAGACGGAGCTGGAGGAGAAGGAGGAGGAGGAGGGGGTTGAGCAGAGGAAGAGAAGGAGCAGGAGGAGGAGAGAAGGAGCAGGACGAGGGAGAAGGAGCAGGAGAGGGAGAAGGAGCAGGAGGGGGAGAAGGAGCAACAGGAGGAGAAGGAGCAGGAAGACGAGAAGGAGCAGGAGGACTAGAAGGAGCAGAAGGACGAGAAGGAGCAGGAAGACGAGAAGGATCAGGAAGACGAGAAGGATCAGGACGACGAGAAGGATCAGCAGGAGTAAAAGAAGCAGGAGACGGAGAAGGAGCAGTTGAGGGAGAGGGAGCAGGAGGTGGAGGAGGGGCTCGATGGCAAGAATGATCAGGAGGGTGTGAACGAGCAGCAGGCGGAGGAGGAGCGGGAGGCATAGAAGGAGCAGGAGGCGGAGAATGAGCAGGAGGCGGAGAAGGAGCAGGAGGTGGAGAAGGAGCAGGAGGAGGAGAAGGAGCAGGAGGAGGAGAATGAGCAGGAGGTGGAGAAGGAGCAGAAGGTGGAGAAGGAGCAGGAGGTGGAGAAGGAGCAGGAGGTGGAGAAGGAGCAGGAGGTGGAGAATGAGCAGGAGGCGGAGAAGGAGCAGGAGGTGGAGAAGGAGCAGGAGGCGGAGAATGAGCCGGAGGTGGAGAAGGAGCAGGAGGTGGAGAAGGAGCAGGAGGTGGAGAAGGAGCAGGAGGAGGAGGAGAAGGAGCAGGAGGAGGAGGTTGAGCGTGACGAGGAGAAGGAGCAGGATGGGGTGAGTGAGCAGAAGTGGGAGAGAGAGCAGGAGGTGGAGAAGGATCAGGACGGGGAAAGGAGCAGGAGCTTTAGATGGAGCGGGAGGGGGAGAATGAGCAGGAGGCGGAGGTAGAGATGGAGCGGGAGGCATCGAAGGAGCAGGAGGCGGAGAAGGAGCAGGAGGCGGAGATGGAGCAGGAGGCGGAGAAGGAGCAGGAGGTGGAGAAGGAGCAGGAGGTGGAGAAGGAGCAGAAGATGGAGAAGGAGCAGGAGAAGGAGAAGGAGCACGAAGAGAAGAATGAGCAGGAGGAGGAGATGGAGCCAGACGTTGAGATGGAGCAGGACGTGGAGAAGGAGCAACAGGAGGAGAATGAGCAGGAGAGGGAGAAGGAGCAGGAGAGGGAGAAGGAGCAGGAGGGGGAGAAGGAGCAACAGGTGGAGAAGGAGCAGGAACTGGCGAAGGAGCAGAAGCTGGAGAAGGAGCAGAAGATGGAGAAGGAGCAGGAGAAGGAGAAGGAGCACGAAGAGAAGAATGAGCAGGAGGAGGAGATGGAGCCAGACGTTGAGATGGAGCAGGAGGTGGAGAAGGAGCAACAGGAGGAGAATGAGCAGGAGAGGGAGAAGGAGCAGGAGAGGGAGAAGGAGCAGGAGAGGGAGAAGGAGCAGGAGGGGGAGTTGGAGGTGGAGGAGGAGAAGGAGCAGGACGTGGAGATGGAGCATGAGGAGGAGGAGGAGAAGGAGCTGGAGGTGGAGTAGGAATAGGCGGTGGAGAAGGAGCAGGAGGTGGAGAAGGAGCAGGAACTTGCGAAGGAGCAGAAGGTGGAGAAGGAGCAGAAGATGGAGAAGGAGCAGAAGGTGGAGAAGGAGCAGAAGGTGGAGAAGGAGCAGGAACTGGCGAAGGAGCAGAAGGTGGAGAAGGAGCAGGAGGTGGAGAAGGAGCATGAGGCGGAGAAGGAGCAGGAGTAGGAGTTTGATCGGGACGAGGAGAAGGAGCAGGAGGGGGAGAGCGAGCAGGAGGGTAAGGGTGAGCAGAAGGTGGAGAAGGTGCAGGACGGGGAAAAGGAGCAGGAGGTAGAGATGGAGCGGGAGGGGGGGAAGGAGCAGGAGGTGGAGAAGGAGCAGTAGGTGGAGAAGGAGCAGGAGGTGGAGAAGGAGCAGGAGGTGGAGAAGGAGCAGGAGGTGGAGAAGGAGCAGGAACTGGCGAAGGAGCAGAAGGTGGAGAAGGAGCAGAAGATGGAGAAGGAGCAGGAGAAGGAGAAGGAGCACGAAGAGAAGAATGAGCAGGAGGAGGAGATGGAGCCAGACGTTGAGATGGAGCAGGAGGTGGAGAAGGAGCAACAGGAGGAGAATGAGCAGGAGAGGGAGAAGGAGCAGGAGAGGGAGAAGGAGCAGGAGAGGGAGAAGGAGCAGGAGGGGGAGAAGGAGCAACAGGTGGAGAAGGAGCAGGAACTGGCGAAGGAGCAGAAGGTGGAGAAGGAGCAGAAGATGGAGAAGGAGCAGGAGAAGGAGAAGGAGCACGAAGAGAAGAATGAGCAGGAGGAGGAGATGGAGCCAGACGTTGAGATGGAGCAGGAGGTGGAGAAGGAGCAACAGGAGGAGAATGAGCAGGAGAGGGAGAAGGAGCAGGAGAGGGAGAAGGAGCAGGAGAGGGAGAAGGAGCAGGAGGGGGAGTTGGAGGTGGAGGGGGAGAAGGAGCAGGACGTGGAGATGGAGCATGAGGAGGAGGAGGAGAAGGAGCTGGAGGTGGAGTAGGAATAGGCGGTGGAGAAGGAGCAGGAGGTGGAGAAGGAGCTGGAACTTGCGAAGGAGCAGAAGGTGGAGAAGGAGCAGAAGATGGAGAAGGAGCAGAAGGTGGAGAAGGAGCAGAAGGTGCAGAAGGAGCAGGAACTGGCGAAGGAGCAGAAGGTGGAGAAGGAGCAGAAGATGGAGAAGGAGCAGGAGAAGGAGAAGGAGCACGAAGAGAAGAATGAGCAGGAGGAGGAGATGGAGCCAGACGTTGAGATGGAGCAGGAGGTGGAGAAGGAGCAACAGGAGGAGAATGAGCAGGAGAGGAAGAAGGAGCAGGAGAGGGAGAAGGAGCAGGAGAGGGAGAAGGAGCAGGAGGGGGAGAAGGAGCAACAGGAGGAGAAGGCGCTGGAGGACGAGAAGGAGCAGGAGGACGAGAAGGAGCAGAAGGACGAGAAGCAGCAGGAAGACGAGAAGGATCAGGAAGACGAGAAGGATCAGGAAGACGAGAAGGATCAGGAAGACGAGAAGGATCAGCAGGAGTGAAAGAAGCAGGAGACGGAGAAGGAGCAGTTGAGGGAGAGGGAGCAGGAGGTGGAGGAGGGGCTCGACGGCGAGAATGATCAGGAGGGTGTGAACGAGCAGCAGGCGGAGGAGGAGCGGGAGGCATAGAAGGAGCAGGAGGCGGAGAAGGAGTAGGAGGTGGAGAAGGAGCAGGAGGTGGAGGTGGAGCTGGATATGGAAAAGGAGCAGGAGGTGGAGAAGGAGCAAGAGATGAAGGACGAGGAGCAGGAGGTGGAGAAGGAGCAGGAGGTGTAGAAGGAGCAGGAGGTGGAGAAGGAGCAGGAGGTGGAGAATGAGCAGGAGGTGGAGAAGGAGCAGGAGGTGGAGAAGGAGCAGGAGGAGGAGAAGGAACAGGAGGATTAGTTTGAGCGGGACGAGGAGAAGGAGCAGGCCGTGGAGATGGAGCATGAGGAGGAGGAGGAGAAGGAGCTGGAGGTGGAGTAGGAATAGGAGGTGGAGAAGGAACAGGAGGTGGAGAAGTAGCAGGAACTGGCGAAGGAGCAGAAGGTGGAGAAGGAGCAGAAGATGGAGAAGGAGCAGAAGGTGGAGAAGGAACAGAAGGTGGAGAAGGAGCAGGAGGTGGAGAAGGAGCAGGAGGTGGAGAAGGAGCGGAATGTGGAGAAGGAGCAGAAGTTGGTAAAGGAGCAGAAGGTGGAGAAGGAGCAGAAGGTGGTGAAGGAGCAGGAGGTGGAGAAGGAGCAGGAGGTGGAGAAGGAGCAGCAGGAGGAGAAGGAGCAGCAGGAGGAGACGTAGCCGGAGGAGGAGAAAGAGCAGGAGGTGGAGAAGGAGCAGGAGGTGGAGAAGGAGCAGGAGGTGGAGGTGGAGTTGGATCTGGAAAAGGAGCAGGAGGTGGAGAAGGAGCAGGAGATGAAGGAGGAGGAGCAGGAGGTGGAGAAGGAGTAGGAGGTGGAGAAGGAGCAGGAGGTGGAGAAGGAGCAGGAGGTGGAGAAGGAGCAGGTGGAGGAGAAGGAGCAGGAGGAGGAGGTTGAGCGGGACGAGGAGAAGGAGCAGGAGGGGGTGAGTGAGCAGGAGTGGGAGAGTGAGCAGGAGGTGGAGACGGATCAGGAGGGGGAAAAGGAGCTGGAGGTAGAGATGGAGCGCGAGGGGGAGAATGAGCAGGAGGCGGAGGTAGAGGTGGAGCGGGAGGCATAGAAGGAGCAGGAGGCGGAGAAGGAGCATAGAATCATAGAAGTTACAACATGGAAACAGGCCCTTCGGCCCAACATGTCCATGTCGCCCAGTTTATACCACGAAGCTAGTCCCAATTGCCTGCACTTGGCCCATATCCCTCGATACCCATCTTCCCCATGTAACTGTCCAAATGCTTTTTAAAAGACAAAATTGTACCCGCCTCTACTACTGCCTCTGGCAGCTCGTTCCAGACACTCACCACCCTTTGAGTGAAAAAATTGCCCCTCTGGATCCTTTTGTATCTCTCCCCTCTCACCTTAAATCTGTGCCCCCTCGTTATAGACTCCCCTACCTTTGGGAAAAGATTTTGACTATCGACCTTATCTATGCACCTCATTATTTTATAGACTTCTATAAGATCACCCCTTAACCTCCTACTCTCCAGGGAATAAAGTCCCAGTCTGTCTAACCTCTCCCTGTAAGTCAAACCATCAAGTCCCGGTAGCATCCTAGTAAATCTTTTCTGCACTCTTTCTAGTTTAATAATATCCTTTCTATAATAGGGTGACCAGAACTGTACACAGTACTCCAAGTGTGGCCTCACCAATGCCCTGTACAACTTCAACAAGACATCCCAACTCCTGCATTCAATGTTCTGACCAATGAAACCAAGCATGCTGAATGCCTTCTTCACCACCCTATCCACCTGTGACTCCACTTTCAAGGAGCTATGAATGTGTACTCCTAGATCTCTTTGTTCTATAACTCTCCCCAACGCCCTACCATTAACGGAGGAGGTCCTGGCCCGATTCGATCTACCAAAATGCATCACCTCACATTTATCTAAATTAAACTCCATCTGCCATTCATCGGCCCACTGGCCCAATTTATCAAGATCCCGTTGCAATCCTAGATAACCTTCTTCACTGTCCACAATGCCACCAATCTTGGTGTCATCTGCAAACTTACTAACCATGCCTCCTAAATTCTCATCCAAATCATTAATATAAATAACAAATAACAGCGGACCCAGCACCGATCCCTGAGGCACACCGCTGGACACAGGCATCCAGTTTGAAAAACAACCCTCGACAACCACCCTCTGTCTTCTGTCGTCAAGCCAATTTTGTATCCAATTGGCTACCTCACCTTGGATCCCATGAGATTTAACCTTATGTAACAACCTACCATGCGGTACCTTGTCAAATGCTTTGCTGAAGTCCATGTAGACCACGTCTACTGCACAGCCCTCATCTATCTTCTTGGTTACCCCTTCAAAAAACTCAATCAAATTCGTGAGACATCATTTTCCTCTCACAAAACCATGCTGACTGTTCCTAATTAGTCCCTGCCTCTCCAAATGCCTGTAGATTCTGTCCCTCAGAATACCCTCTAACAACTTACCCACTACAGATGTCAGGCTCACTGGTCTGTAGTTCCCAGGCTTTTCCCTGCCGCCCTTCTTAAACAAAGGCACAACATTTGCTACCCTCCAATCTTCAGGCACCTCACCTGTAGCGGTGGATGACTCAAATATCTCTGCTAGGGGACCCGCAATTTCCTCCCTAACCTCCCATAACGTCCTGGGATACATTTCATCAGGTCCCGGAGATTTATCTACCTTGATGCGCGTTAAGACTTCCAGCACCTCCCTCTCTGTAATATGTACACTCCTCAAGACATCACTATTTATTTCCCCAAGTTCCCTAACATCCATGCCTTTCTCAACCGTAAATACCGATGTGAAATATTCATTCAGGATCTCACCCATCTCTTGTGGTTCCGTACATAGATGACCTTGTTGATCCTTAAGAGGCCCTACTCTCTCCCTAGTTACCCTTTTGCCCTTTATGTATTTGTAGAAGCTCTTTGGATTCACCTTTGCCTGATCTGCCAAAGCAATCTCATATCCCCTTTTTGCCCTCCTGATTTCTCTCTTAACTCTACTCCGGCAATCTCTATACTCTTCAAGGGATCCACTTGATCCCAGCTGCCTATGCATGTCATATGCCTCCTTCTTATTTTTGACTAGTGCCTCAATCTCCCGAGTCATCCAAGGTTCCCTACTTCTACCAGCCTTGCCCTTCACTTTATAAGGAATGTGCTTACCCTGAACCCTGGTTAACACACTTTTGAAAGCCTCCCACTTACCAGACGTCCCTTTGCCTGCCAACAGACTCTCCCAATCAACTTCTGAAAGTTCCTGTCTAATACCATCAAAATTGGCCTTTCCCCAATTTAGAATTTTAACTTTTGGGCCAGACCTATCCTTCTCCATAGCTATCTTAAAACTAATGGAATTATGATCACTGGTCCCAAAGTGATCCCTCACTAACACTTCTGTCACCTGCCCTTCCTTATTTCCCAAGAGGAGGTCAAGTTTTGCCCCCTCTCTAGTCGGGCCATCCACATACTGAATGAGAAATTCCTCCTGAATACACTCAACAAATTTCTCTCCATCCAAGCCCCTAATGCTATGGCTGTCCCAGTCAATGTTGGGAAAGTTAAAGTCCCCTACTATTACCACCCTATTTTTCTTGCAGCTGTCTGTAATCTCCTTACATATTTGCTCCTCAATTTCCCGTTGACTATTTGGGGGTCTGTAGTACAATCCTATCAAAGTGATCTCTCCCTTCTTATTTTTCAGTTCTACCCATATGGACTCAGTGGGCGAACCCTCGGATATATCCCCTCTCACTACTGCCGTGATGTTCTCCCTAATCAAGAACGCAACTCCCCCTCCTCTCTTACCTCCTGCTCTATCTTTCCTATAGCATCTGTACCCTGGAACATTGAGCTGCCAGTCCTGCCCCTCCCTTAGCCATGTTTCAGTAATAGCTATAACATCCCAGTCCCATGTACCCATCCATGCCCTGAGTTCATCTGCCTTGCCCATCAGACTTCTTGCATTGAAATAAATGCAGTTTAATCTAGACTTCCCTTGGTCTTTGCCCTGCTTTCTCAGACCATCTGTCCGGTCATGTTCTGTACACTCTCCCTTACTGCCTTTTGTTTCTGTCACCACTTTATTTCCCACTGACTTCCTGCATCGGTTCCCATCCCCCTGCCACATTAGTTTAAACCCTCCCCAACAGCACTGGCAAACACTCCCCCTAGGACATTGGTTCCAGTCCTGCCCAGATGCAGACCGTCCAATTTGTACTGGTCCCACCTCCCCCAGAACCGGTTCCAATGGCCCAGGAATTTGAATCCCTCCAGCTTGCACCATCTCTCAAGCCACGTATTCATCTTAGCTATCCTGTCATTCCTACTCTGACTAACCCGTGGCACTGGTAGCAATCCTGAGATTACTACCTTTGAGGTCCTACTCTTTAGTTTAACTCCTAACTCCCTAAATTCAGCTTGTAGGACCTCATCCTGTTTTTTACCTATATCGTTGGTGCCTATATGCACCACGACAACTGGCTGTTCACCCTCCCCCTCCAGAATGTCCTGCAGCCGCTCCGAGACATCCTTGACCCTTGCACCAGGGAGGCAACATACCATCCTGGAGTCTCGGTTGCGTCCGCAGAAACGCCTGTCTATTCCCCTTACAATCGAGTCCCCTATCACTATAGCTCTGCCACTCTTTTTCCTGCCCTCCTGTGCAGCAGAGCCAGCCACGGTGCCATGAACCTGGCCACTGCCACCTTCCCCTGGTGAGCCATCTCCGCCAACAGTATCCAAAACGGTATACCTGTTTTGGAGGGAGATGACCGCAGGGGACCCCTGCACTGCCTTCCTACTCTTCCTCTGTCTGTTGGTCACCCATTCACTATCTCCCTCAGTAATTTTTATCTGCGGTGTGACCAACTCACTGAACGTGCTATCCACGACTTTCTCAGCATCGCGGATGCTCCAAAGTGAGTCCATCCGCAGCTCCAGAGCCGTCAAGCGGTCAAACAATAGCTGCAGCTGGACACACTTCCCGCAGGTGAAGGAATCAGGGATACAGGAAGGAGCCCTGAATTCCCACATCCCACAAGAGGAACATGACACGGCGCTGGGATCTCCTGCCATGACTTAACCCTTAAATTAGCTTAAGAACAACTACAATGTCAAGAGAAAAAAAAAGGAAAGAAAAACTACTTACCACTCCCTTTAAGGAGTTTACTCCTTTAAATTGTTCTCAATTTAGAGAATGTTAACTACACTAGGGACCTTGATTCACTGAAAAATAAACGCTACTTCCTATAAGACCTGCAGACCTTCCCTTTCCTTTTACTTCAGTTCCTGTAGATAAGGAGAAATACTCACCTGAACCTACTCACCAATCAGGTGCCTCCCCTGTGTCGCGTCCCGATCTGATTCCTGACGTCACTTCGAACTCGGTCGCAGCTCCGCTCGGCTCGGCTCCTCTCAGCGCTCTGAAATCCCTCCTTTTATCGGACGCTCCCTCCGCTCGGCTCGGCTCCTCTCAGCTGTTCTCAGCGCTCTGAAATCCCGCCTTTTATCGGACGCTCCCTCCGCTCGGCTCGGCTCCTCTCAGCTGTTCTCAGCGCTCTGAAATCCCGCCTTTTATCGGACGCTCCCTCCGCTCGGCTCGGCTCCTCTCAGCTGTTCTCAGCGCTCTGAAATCCCGCCTTTTATCGGACGCTCCCTCCGCTCGGCTCGGCTCCTCTCAGCGCTCTGAAATCCCGCCTTTTATCGGACGCTCCCTCCGCTCGGCTCGGCTCCTCTCAGCTGTTCTCAGCGCTCTGAAATCCCGCCTTTTATCGGACGCTCCCTCCGCTCGGCTCGGCTCCTCTCAGCAGTAGATGGAGAAGGAGCAGGAGGTGGAGAAGGAGCACGAGGTGGAGAATGAACAGTTGGAGGAGAAGGAGGAGAAGGAGGAGGAGAAGGAGCAGTCGTTGGAGAAGGAGCATGAGGTGGAGAAGGAGCAGGATGTGGAGGTGGAGCTGGATATGGAAAAGGAGCAGGAGGTGGAGAAGGAAAGCAGATGAAGGAGGAGGAGCAGGAGGTGGAGAAGGAGCAGGAGGTGGAGAAGGAGCAGGAGGTGGAGAAGGAGCAGGAGGTGGAGAAGGAGCAGGAGGAGGAGAAGGAGCAGGAGGAGGAGGTTGAGCGGGACGAGGAGAAGGAGCAGGAGGGGGAGAGTTAGCAGGAGGGGGAGAGTGAGCATGAGGTGGAGAAGGAGCAGGACGGGAAAAAGGAGCAGGAGCAGGAGGGGGTGAAGGAGCAGGAGGGGAGAAGGAGCAGGAGGCAAGGCAGGAGCAGGAGGTTGAGCGGGACGAGGAGAAGGAGCAGGAGGGGAAGAGTTAGCAGGAGGGGGAGAGTGAGCATGAGGTGGAGAAGGAGCAGGACGGGAAAAAGGAGCAGGAGCAGGAGGGGGAGAAGGAGCAGGAGGAGGAGGTTGAGCGGGACGAGGAGAAGGAGCAGGAGGGGGAGAGTTAGCAGGAGGGGGAGAGTGAGCATGAGGTGGAGAAGGAACAGGACGGGAAAAATGAGCAGGAGCAGGAGGGGGTGAAGGAGCAGGAGGGGAGAAGGAGCAGGAGGCAAGGCAGGAGTAGGAGGGGGAGAAGGAGCAGGAGGAGGAGTTTTGACCAGGAAGTGGAGAAGGAGCAGGAGGGGGAGGTTGAGCAGAAAGAGGATAATGAGCAGTAGGAGGGGAATCAGCAGGAGCTGAAGGTGGAGCTGGATGTGCTGGAGGAGCATGAGGTGGAGAAGGAGCAGGAGGCGGAGAAGGAGCAGGAGTTGGAGAAGGAGCTGCAGGTGAAGAAGGAGCAGGACGGGGAGAAGGAGCTGGAGGAGGAGACGGAGCTGGAGGAGAAGGAGCAGGAGGAGGGGGTTGAGCAGAGGAAGAGAAGGAGCAGGAGGAGGAGAGAAGGAGCAGGACGAGGGAGAAGGAGCAGGAGAGGGAGAAGGAGCAGGAGGGGGAGAAGGAGCAACAGGAGGAGAAGGAGCAGGAAGACGAGAAGGAGCAGGAGGACTAGAAGGAGCAGAAGGACGAGAAGGAGCTGGAAGACGAGAAGGATCAAGAAGACGAGAAGGATCAGGAAGACGAGAAGGATCAGGAAGACGAGAAGGATCAGGACGACGAGAAGGATCAGCAGGAGTGAAAGAAGCAGGAGACGGAGAAGGAGCAGTTGAGGGAGAGGGAGCAGGAGGTGGAGGAGGGGCTCGACGGCAAGAATGATCAGGAGGGTGTGAACGAGCAGCAGGCGGAGGAGGAGCGGGAGGCATAGAAGGAGCAGGAGGCGGAGAAGGAGCAGGAGATGAAAGAGGAGGAGCAGCAGGTGGAGAAGGAGCAGGAGGTGGAGAAGGAGCAGGAGGTGGAGAAGGAGCAGGAGGTGGAGAAGGAGCAGGAGGTGGAGAAGGAGCAGGAGGAGGAGAAGGAGCAGTAGGAGGAGGTTGAGCGGGACGAGGAGAAGGAGCAGGATGGGGTGAGTGAGCAGAAGTGGGAGAGAGAGCAGGAGGTGGAGAAGGATCAGGACGGGGAAAGGAGCAGGAGCTTTAGATGGAGCGGGAGGGGGAGAATGAGCAGGGCGCGGAGGTAGAGATGGAGCGGGAGGCATCGAAGGAGCAGGAGGCGGAGATGGAGCAGGAGGCGGAGAAGGAGCAGTAGGTGGAGAAGGAGCAGTAGGTGGAGAAGGAGCAGGAGGTGGAGAAGGAGCAGGAGGTGGAGAAGGAGCAGGAGGTGGAGAAGGAGCAGGAGGTGGAGAAGGAGCAGAAGGAGGAGAAGGAGCAGGAGGAGGAGGTTGAGCGGGACGAGGAGAAGGAGCAGGAGGGTGAGAGTTAGCAGGAGGGGGAGAGTGAGCAGGAGGTGGAGAAGGAGGAGGACGGGAAAAAGGAGCAGGAGCAGGAGTGGGTGAAGGAGCAGGAGGGGAGAAGGAGCAGGAGGAGGAGTTTGACCAGGAAGTGGAGAAGGAGCAGGAGGGGGAGGTTGATCAGAAAGAGGAGAAGGAGCAGGTGGAGGGGAAGCAGGAGGCGGTGAAGGTGGAGTTGGATGTGGTGGAGGAGCATGAGGTGGAGAAGGAGCAGGAGGCGGAGAAGGAGCAGGAGGTGGAGAAGGAGAAGGAGGCGGAGGAGGAGCTGCAGGTGAAGAAGGAGCAGCACGGGGAGAAGGAGCTGCTGGAGGAGAAGGAGCTGGAGGAGGAGAAGGAGCTAGAGGAGGAGAAGGAGCAGGAGGGGTTGAAGGAGAATGAGGGGTAGAAGCAGCAGGAAGTGGGGGAGGAGCAGAAGGAGGAGAAGGAGCAGAAGGTGGAGAAGGAGCAGGAAGAGAAGAAGGGTTAGGAGGAGGGGGTTGAGCAGAGGAAGAGAAGGAGCAGGAGGAGGAGAGAAGGAGCAGGACGAGGAGAAGCAGCAGGAGGAGGAGAAGGAGCACGAAGAGAAGAAGGAGCAGGAGGAGGAGATGGAGCCCGACGTTGAGAAGGAGCAGGAGGTGGAGAAGGAGCAATAGGAGGAGAAGGAGCAGGAGAGGGAGAAGGAGCAGTAGAGGGAGATGGAGCAGGAGAGGGAGAAGGAGCAGGAGGGGGAGGTGGAGCAACAAGAGGAGAAGGAGCAGGAGGACGTGAAGGAGCAGGAGGACGAGATGGAGCAGGATGACGAGAAGGAGCAGGAGGACGAGAAGGAGCAGGAGGACGAGAAGGATCAGGAAGACGAGAAGGATCAGGAAGACGAGCAGGATCAGGAAGACGAGAAGGATCAGGAAGACGAGAAGGATCAGGAGGAGGGGTAGAAGATGGAGACGGAGAAGAAGCAGTTGGGCGAGAGGGAGCAGGAGGTGGAGGAGGGGCTCGAGGGCGAAAATGATCAGGAGGATGTGAACGAGCAGTAGGCGGAGGAGGAGCGGGAGGCATAGAAGGAGCAGGAGGCGGAGAAGGAGAAGGAGGCGGAGAAGGAGCAGTAGGCGGAGAAGGAGCAGGAGGTGAAGGAGCAGGAAGTGGAGGTGGAGCTGGATATGGAAAAGGAGCAGGAGGTGGAGAAGGAGCAGGAGATGAAGGAGGAGGAGCAGGAGGTGGAGAAGGAGTAGGAGGTGGAGAAGGAGCAGGAGGTGGTGAAGGAGCATGAGGTGGAGAAGGAGCAGGAGGTGGAGAAGGAGCAGGAGGTGGAGAAGGAGCAGGAGGTGGAGAAGGAGCAGGAGGTGGAGAAGGAGCAGGAGGTGGAGAAGGAGCAGGAGGTGGAGAAGGAGCAGGAGGTGGAGAAGGAGCAGGAGGTGGAGAAGGAGCAGGAGGTGGAGATGGAGCAGGAGGAGGAGAAGGAGCAGGAGGATTAGTTTGAACGGGACGAGGAGAAGGAGCAGGACGTGGAGATGGAGCATGAGGAGGAGGAGGAGAAGGAGCTGGAGGTGGAGTAGGAATAGGAGGTGGAGAAGGAGCAGAAGGTGGAGAAGTAGCAGGAACTGGCGAAGGAGCAGATGGTGGAGAAGGAGCAGAAGTTGGAGAAGGAGCAGAAGGTGGAGAAGGAACAGAAGGTGGAGAAGGAGCAGGAGGTGGAGAAGGAGCAGGAGGTGGAGAAGGAGCGGAATGTGGAGAAGGAGCAGAAGATGGTAAAGGAGCAGATGGTGGAGAAGGAGCAGAAGGTGGAGAATGAGCAGGAGGTGGAGAAGGAGCAGGAGGTGGAGAAGGAGCAGCAGGAGGAGAAGGAGCAGGAGGAGGAGACAGAGCAGGAGGAGGAGAAAGAGCAGGAGGTGGAGAAGGAGCAGGAGGTGGAGAAGGAGCAGGAGGAGGAGAAAGAGCAGGAGGAGGAGACGGAGCAGGAGGAGGAGACGGAGCTGGAGGAGGAGAAGGAGCAGGAGGTAGAGAAGGAGCAGCAGGTGGAGAAAGAGCAGGAGGTGGAGAAGGAGCAGGAGGTGGAGAAGGAGCAGGAGGTGGAGAAGGAGCAGGAGGAGGAGACGGAGAGGGAGGAGGAGAAGGCGCAGGAGGTAGAGAACGAGCAGCAGGTGGAGAAGGAGCAGGAGGTGGAGAAGGAGCAGGAGGTGGAGAAGGAGCAGGAGGCAGAGAAGGAGCAGGAGGCGGAGAAGGAGCAGGAGCCGGAGCAGGAGGCCGAGAAGGAGCACGAGTCGGAGAAGGAGCAGGAGGAGGAGAAGGAGCAGGAAGTGGAGAAGGAGCAGGAGGAGGAGACGGAGCAGGAGATGGAGAAGGAGCAGGAGGTGGAGAAGGAGCAGGAGGTGGAGAAGGAGCATGAGGTGGAGAAGGAGCAGGAGGTGGAGAAGGAGCAGGAGGAGGAGCAGGAGCAAGAGGCGGAGGTTGAGCGGGACGAGGAGAAGGAGCAGGAGGGGGAGAGTGAGCATGAGGGGCTGAGTGAGCAGGAGGTGGAGAAGGAGCAGGAGGAGGAGACGGAGCAGGAGATGGAGAAGGAGCAGGAGGTGGAGAAGGAGCAGGAGGTGGAGAAGGAGCAGGAGGTGGAGAAGGAGCAGGAGGTGGAGGTGGAGATGGATATAGAAAAGGAGCAGGAGGTGGAGAAGGAGCAAGAGATGAAGGAGGAGGAGCAGGAGGTGGAGAAGGAGCAGGAGGTGGAGAAGGAGCAGGAGGTGGAGAAGGAGCAGGAGGTCGAGAAGGAGCAGGAGGTGGAGACGGAGCAGGAGTTGGAGAAGGAGCAGGAGGTGGAGAAGGATCAGGAGGAGGAGAAGGAGCAGGAGGATTAGTTTGAGCGGGACGAGGAGAAGGAGCAGGACCTGGAGATGGAGCATGAGGAGGAGGAGGAGAAGGAGCTGGAGGTGGAGTAGGAATAGGAGGTGGAGAAGGAGCAGGAGGTGGAGAAGTAGCAGGAACTGGCGAAGGAGCAGAAGGTGGAGAAGGAGCAGAAGATGGAGAAGGAGCAGAAGGTGGAGAAGGAGCAGGAGGTGGAGAAGGAGCAGGAGGTGGAGAAGGAGCAGGAGGAGGAGACAGAGCAGGAGGAGGAGAAAGAGCAGGAGGTGGAGAAGGAGCAGGAGGTGGAGAAGGAGCAGGAGGAGGAGAAAGAGCAGGAGGAGGAGACGGAGCAGGAGGAGGAGACGGAGCTGGAGGAGGAGAAGGAGCAGGAGGTAGAGAAGGAGCAGCAGGTGGAGAAAGAGCAGGAGGTGGAGAAGGAGCAGGAGGTGGAGAAGGAGCAGGAGGTGGAGAAGGAGCAGGAGGAGGAGACGGAGAGGGAGGAGGAGAAGGCGCAGGAGGTAGAGAAGGAGCAGCAGGTGGAGAAGGAGCAGGAGGTGGAGAAGGAGCAGGAGGTGGAGAAGGAGCAGGAGGCAGAGAAGGAGCAGGAGGCGGAGAAGGAGCAGGAGCCGGAGCAGGAGGCCGAGAAGGAGCACGAGTCGGAGAAGGAGCAGGAGGAGGAGAAGGAGCAGGAAGTGGAGAAGGAGCAGGAGGAGGAGACGGAGCAGGAGATGGAGAAGGAGCAGGAGGTGGAGAAGGAGCAGGAGGTGGAGAAGGAGCATGAGGTGGAGAAGGAGCAGGAGGTGGAGAAGGAGCAGGAGGAGGAGCAGGAGCAAGAGGCGGAGGTTGAGCGGGACGAGGAGAAGGAGCAGGAGGGGGAGAGTGAGCATGAGGGGCTGAGTGAGCAGGAGGTGGAGAAGGAGCAGGAGGAGGAGACGGAGCAGGAGATGGAGAAGGAGCAGGAGGTGGAGAAGGAGCAGGAGGTGGAGAAGGAGCAGGAGGTGGAGGTGGAGATGGATATAGAAAAGGAGCAGGAGGTGGAGAAGGAGCAAGAGATGAAGGAGGAGGAGCAGGAGGTGGAGAAGGAGCAGGAGGTGGAGAAGGAGCAGGAGGTGGAGAAGGAGCAGGAGGTCGAGAAGGAGCAGGAGGTGGAGACGGAGCAGGAGTTGGAGAAGGAGCAGGAGGTGGAGAAGGATCAGGAGGAGGAGAAGGAGCAGGAGGATTAGTTTGAGCGGGACGAGGAGAAGGAGCAGGACCTGGAGATGGAGCATGAGGAGGAGGAGGAGAAGGAGCTGGAGGTGGAGTAGGAATAGGAGGTGGAGAAGGAGCAGGAGGTGGAGAAGTAGCAGGAACTGGCGAAGGAGCAGAAGGTGGAGAAGGAGCAGAAGATGGAGAAGGAGCAGAAGGTGGAGAAGGAGCAGGAGGTGGAGAAGGAGCAGGAGGTGGAGAAGGAGCAGGAGATGAAGGAGGAGGAGCAGGAGGTGGAGAAGAAGCAGGAGGTGGAGAAGGAGCAGGAGGTGGAGAAGGAGCAGGAGGTGGAGAAGGAGCAGGAGGTGGAGAAGGAGCAGGAGGTGGAGAAGGAGCAGGAGGTGGAGAAGGAGCAGGAGGAGGAGGAGAAGGAGCAGGAGGAGGAGGTTGAGCGGGACGAGGAGAAGGAGCAGGATGGGGTGAGTGAGCAGAAGTGGGAGAGTGAGCAGGAGGTGGAGAAGGATCAGGACGGGGAAAGGAGCAGGAGCTTTAGATGGAGCGGGAGGGGGAGAATGAGCAGGAGGCGGAGGTAGAGATGGAGCGGGAGGCATCGAAGGAGCAGGAGGCGGAGAAGGAGCAGGAGGCGGAAATGGAGCAGGAGGCGGAGAAGGAGCAGGACGCGGAGAAGGAGCAGGAGGTGGAGAAGGAGCAGGAGGTGGAGAAGGAGCAGAAGGTGGAGAAGGAGCAGGAGGTGGAGAAGGAGCAGGAGGTGGAGAAGGAGCAGGAGGTGGAGAAGGAGCAGGAGGTGGAGAAGGAGCAGGAGGTGGAGAAGGAGCAGGAGGTGGAGAAGGAGCAGGAGGTGGAGAAGGAGCAGGAGGAGGAGGAGAAAGAGCAGGAGGAGGAGGTTGAGCGGGACGAGGAGAAGGAGCAGGATGGGGTGAGTGAGCAGAAGTGGGAGAGTGAGCAGGAGGTGGAGAAGGATCAGGACGGGGAAAGGAGCAGGAGCTTTAGATGGAGCGGGAGGGGGAGAATGAGCAGGAGGCGGAGGTAGAGATGGAGCGGGAGGCATCGAAGGAGCAGGAGGCGGAGAAGGAGCAGGAGGCGGAGATGGAGCAGGAGGCGGAGAAGGAGCAGGACGCGGAGAAGGAGCAGGAGGTGGAGAAGGAGCAGGAGGTGGAGAAGGAGCAGGAGGTGGAGAAGGAGCAGGAGGTGGAGAAGGAGCAGGAGGTGGAGAAGGAGCAGGAGGTGGAGAAGGAGCAGAAGGAGGAGAAGGAGCAGGAGGAGGAGGTTGAGCGGGACGAGGAGAAGGAGCAGGAGGGTGAGAGTTAGCAGGAGGGGGAGAAGGAGGAGGACGGGAAAAAGGAGCTGGAGCAGGCGTGGGTGAAGGAGCAGGAGGGGAGAAGGAGCAGGAGGAGTTTGACCAGGAAGTGGAGAAGGAGCAGGAGGGGGAGGTTGAGCAGAAAGAGGAGAAGGAGCAGGTGGAGGGGAAGCAGGAGGCGGTGATGGTGGAGCTGGATGTGGTGGAGGAGCATGAGGTGGAGAAGGAGCAGGAGGCGGAGAAGGAGCAGAAGATGGAGAAGGAGCAGAAGGTGGAGAAGGAGCAGGAGGTGGAGAAGGAGCAGGAGGTGGAGAAGGAGCAGGAGGTGGAGAAGGAGCGGAAGGTGGAGAAGGAGCAGAAGATGGTAAAGGAGCAGAAGGTGGAGAAGGAGCAGAAGGTGGAGAAGTAGCAGGAGGTGGAGAAGGAGCAGGAGGTGGAGAAGGAGCAGCAGGAGGAGAAGGAGCAGGAGGAGGAGACGTAGCAGAAGGAGGAGAAAGAGCAGGAGTTGAGATGGAGCAGGAGGTGGAGAAGGAGCAGGAGGTGGAGAAGGAGCAGGAGGTGGAGAAGGAGCAGGAGGAGGAGAAGGAGCAGGAGGAGGAGGTTGAGCGGGACGAGGAGAAGGAGCAGGAGGGGGTGAGTGAGCAGGAGTGGGAGAGTGAGCAGGAGGTGGAGACGGATCAGGAGGGGGAAAAGGAGCTGGAGGTAGAGATGGAGCGGGAGGGGGAGAATGAGCAGAAGGCGGAGGTAGAGGTGGAGCGGGAGGCATAGAAGGAGCAGAAGGCGGAGAAGGAGCAGTAGATGGAGAAGGAGCAGGAGGTGGAGAAGGAGCACGAGGTGGAGAATGAACAGTTGGAGGAGAAGGAGGAGGAGGAGATGGAGCAGTCGTTGGAGAAGGAGCATGAGGTGGAGAAGGAGCAGTATGTGGAGGTGGAGCTGGATATGGAAAAGGAGCAGGAGGTGGAGAAGGAAAGCAGATGAAGGAGGACGAGTAGGAGGTGGAGAAGGAGCAGGAGGTGGAGAAGGAGCAGGAGGTGGAGAAGGAGCAGGAGGAGGAGAAGGAGCAGGAGGAGGAGGTTGAGCGGGACGAGGAGAAGGAGGAGCAGGGGGAGAGTTAGCAGGAGGGGGAGAGTGAGTATGAGGTGGAGAAGGAGCAGGACGGGAAAAAGGAGCAGGAGCAGGAGGGGGTGAAGGAGCAGGAGGGGAGAAGGAGCAGGAGGCAAGGCAGGAGCAGGAGGGGGAGAAGGAGCAGGAGGAGGAGTTTTGACCAGGAAGTGGAGAAGGAGCAGGAGGGGAAGGTTGAGCAGAAAGAGGAGAAAGAGCAGGTGGAGGGGAAGCAGCAGGAGCTGAAGGTGGAGCTGGATGTGGTGGAGGAGCATGAGGTGGAGAAGGAGAAGGAGGCGGAGGAGGAGCTGCAGGTGAAGAAGGAGCAGGACGGGGAGAAGGAGCTGGAGGAGGAGAAGGAGCTGGAGGAGGAGAACGAGCTAGAGGAGGAGAAGGAGCAGGAGGGGTACAAGGTGCATGAGGGGTAGAACGAGCAGGAGGTGTAGGAGGAGCAGAAGGAGGAGAAGGAGCAGAAGGTGGAGAAGGAGCTGGAAGAGAAGAAGGAGCAGGAGGAGGGGGTTGAGCAGAGGAAGAGAAGGAGCAGGAGGAGGAGAGAAGGAGCAGGACGAGGAGAAGCAGCAGGAGGAGGAGAAGGAGCACGAAGAGAAGAAGGAGCAGGAGGAGATGAAGCCAGACGTTGCGAAGGAGCAGGAGGTGGAGAAGGAGCAACAGGAGGAGAAGGAGCAGGAGAGGGAGAAGAAGCAGGAGAGGGAGATGGAGCAGGAGACGGAGAAGGAGCAGAAGGGGGAGAAGGAGCAGGAGGTGGAGAAGGAGCAGGTGGTGGAGAAGGAGCAGGAGGTTGAGAAGGAGCATGAGGCGGAGAAGGAGCAGGAGGAGGAGTTTGATCGGGACGAGGAGAAGGAGCAGGAGGGGGAGAGCGAGCAGGAGGGTAAGGGTCAGCAGAAGGTGGAGAAGGTGCAGGACGGGGAAAAGGAGCAGGAGGTAGAGATGGAGCGGGAGGGGGAGAAGGAGCAGGAGGCGGAGAAAGAGTGGGATGCAGAGCGAGAGCAAGAGGGGGCAAAGGAGGACGAGAATGATCAGGAGGGCGAGAAGGAGCAGGAGGAGGGGAAGAAGCAGGAGGAGGAGAAGGAGCATGTGGGGGTGAATGAGCAGGATGCAGAGAAGGAGTTGGATGCATCGAAGGAGCAGAAGGCGTTGAAGCAGCAGGAGATGGAGAAGGAGCCGGAGGTGGAGAAGGAGCAAGAGGTGGGGAATGACCAGTTGGAGGAGAAGGAGGAGGAGGAGGCGATGGAGCAGGAGGTGGAGAATGAACATGAGTTGTGGAAGGAGCTTCAGTTGGAGATGGAGCTGGAGGTGAAGAAGGAGCAGGACGGGGAGTTGAAGGTGGAGGAGGAGAAGGAGCAGGACGTGGAGATGGAGCATGAGGAGGAGGAGGAGAAGGAGCTGGAGGTGGAGTAGGAATAGGCGGTGGAGAAGGAGCAGGAACTGGCGAAGGAGCAGAAGGTGGAGAAGGAGCAGAAGATGGAGAAGGAGCACAAGGTGGAGAAGGAGCAGAAGGTGGAGAAGGAGCAGGAACTGGCGAAGGAGCAGAAGATGGAGAAGGAGCAGAAGGTGGAGAAGGAGCAGGAGGTGGAGAAGGAGCAGGAGGAGGAGAATGAGCAGGAGGAGGAGAAGGAGCACGAAGAGAAGAATGAGCAGGAGGAGGAGATGGAGCCAGACGTTGAGATGGAGCAGGAGGTGGAGAAGGAGCAACAGGAGGAGAAGGAGCAGGAGAGGGAGAAGGAGCAGGAGAGGGAGAAAGAGCAAGAGAGGGAGAAGGAGCAGGAGGGGGAGAAGGAGCAGGAGGTGGAGAAGGAGCAGGAGGAGGAGAAGGAGCAGGAGAAGGAGAAGGAGCACGAAGAGAAGATTGAGCAGGAGGAGGAGATGGAGCCAGACGTTGAGTTGGAGCAGGAGGTGGAGAAGGAGCAACAGGATGAGAAGGAGCAGGAGATGGAGAAGGAGCAGGAGAGGGAGAAGGAGCAGGAGAGGGAGAAGGAGCCGGAGGGGGAGAAGGAGCAACAGGAGGAGAAGGAGCAGGAGGACGAGAAGGAGCAGGAAGACGAGAAGGATCAGGAAGACGAGAAGGATCAGGAAGACGAGAAGGATCAGGAAGACGAGAAGGATCAGGAGGAGTGAAAGAAGCAGGAGACGGAGAAGGAGCAGTTGAGGGAGAGCGAGCAGGAGGTGGAGGAGGGGCTCGACGGCGAGAATGATCAGGAGGATGTGAACGAGCAGCAGGCGGAGGAGCAGCGGGAGGCATAGAAGGAGCAAGAGGCGGAGAAGGAGCAGGAGGTGGAGAAGGAGCAGGAGGTGGAGAAGGAGCAGGAGGAGGAGAAGGAGCAGGAGGAGGAGGTTGAGCGGGACGAGGAGAAGGAGGAGCAGGGGGAGAGTTAGCAGGAGGGGGAGAGTGAGTATGAGGTGGAGAAGGAGCAGGACGGGAAAAAGGAGCAGGAGCAGGAGGGGGTGAAGGAGCAGGAGGGGAGAAGGAGCAGGAGGCAAGGCAGGAGCAGGAGGGGGAGAAGGAGCAGGAGGAGGAGTTTTGACCAGGAAGTGGAGAAGGAGCAGGAGGGGGAGGTTGAGCAGAAAGAGGAGAAAGAGCAGGTGGAGGGGAAGCAGCAGGAGCTGAAGGTGGAGCTGGATGTGGTGGAGGAGCATGAGGTGGAGAAGGAGAAGGAGGCGGAGGAGGAGCTGCAGGTGAAGAAGGAGCAGGACGGGGAGAAGGAGCTGGAGGAGGAGAAGGAGCTGGAGGAGGAGAACGAGCTAGAGGAGGAGAAGGAGCAGGAGGGGTACAAGGTGCATGAGGGGTAGAACGAGCAGGAGGTGTAGGAGGAGCAGAAGGAGGAGAAGGAGCAGAAGGTGGAGAAGGAGCTGGAAGAGAAGAAGGAGCAGGAGGAGGGGGTTGAGCAGAGGAAGAGAAGGAGCAGGAGGAGGAGAGAAGGAGCAGGACGAGGAGAAGCAGCAGGAGGAGGAGAAGGAGCACGAAGAGAAGAAGGAGCAGGAGGAGATGGAGCCAGACGTTGCGAAGGAGCAGGAGGTGGAGAAGGAGCAACAGGAGGAGAAGGAGCAGGAGAGGGAGAAGAAGCAGGAGAGGGAGATGGAGCAGGAGACGGAGAAGGAGCAGAAGGGGGAGAAGGAGCAGGAGGTGGAGAAGGAGCAGGTGGTGGAGAAGGAGCAGGAGGTTGAGAAGGAGCATGAGGCGGAGAAGGAGCAGGAGGAGGAGTTTGATCGGGACGAGGAGAAGGAGCAGGAGGGGGAGAGCGAGCAGGAGGGTAAGGGTCAGCAGAAGGTGGAGATGGAGCGGGAGGGGGAGAAGGAGCAGGAGGCGGAGAAGGAGTGGGATGCAGAGCGAGAGCAAGAGGGTGCAAAGGAGGACGAGAATGATCAGGAGGGCGAGAAGGAGCAGGAGGAGGGGAAGAAGCAGGAGGAGGAGAAGGAGCATGTGGGGGTGAATGAGCAGGATGCAGAGAAGGAGCTGGATGCATCGAAGGAGCAGGAGGCGTTGAAGCAGCAGGAGATGGAGAAGGAGCCGGAGGTGGAGAAGGAGCAAGAGGTGGGGAAAGACCAGTTGGAGGAGAAGGAGGAGGAGGAGGCGATGGAGCAGGAGGTGGAGAATGAACATGAGTTGTGGAAGGAGCTTCAGTTGGAGATGGAGCTGGAGGTGAAGAAGGAGCAGGACGGGGAGTTGGAGGTGGAGGAGGAGAAGGAGCAGGACGTGGAGATGGAGCATGAGGAGGAGGAGGAGAAGGAGCTGGAGGTGGAGTAGGAATAGGCGGTGGAGAAGGAGCAGGAACTGGCGAAGGAGCAGAAGGTGGAGAAGGAGCAGAAGATGGAGAAGGAGCACAAGGTGGAGAAGGAGCAGAAGGTGGAGAAGGAGCAGGAACTGGCGAAGGAGCAGAAGATGGAGAAGGAGCAGAAGGTGGAGAAGGAGCAGGAGGTGGAGAAGGAGCAGGAGGAGGAGAATGAGCAGGAGGAGGAGAAGGAGCACGAAGAGAAGAATGAGCAGGAGGAGGAGATGGAGCCAGACGTTGAGATGGAGCAGGAGGTGGAGAAGGAGCAACAGGAGGAGAAGGAGCAGGAGAGGGAGAAGGAGCAGGAGAGGGAGAAAGAGCAAGAGAGGGAGAAGGAGCAGGAGGGGGAGAAGGAGCAGGAGGTGGAGAAGGAGCAGGAGGAGGAGAAGGAGCAGGAGAAGGAGAAGGAGCACGAAGAGAAGAATGAGCAGGAGGAGGAGATGGAGCCAGACGTTGAGTTGGAGCAGGAGGTGGAGAAGGAGCAACAGGATGAGAAGGAGCAGGAGAGGGAGAAGGAGCAGGAGAGGGAGAAGGAGCAGGAGAGGGAGAAGGAGCCGGAGGGGGAGAAGGAGCAACAGGAGGAGAAGGAGCAGGAGGACGAGAAGGAGCAGGAAGACGAGAAGGATCAGGAAGACGAGAAGGATCAGGAAGACGAGAAGGATCAGGAAGACGAGAAGGATCAGGAGGAGTGAAAAAAGCAGGAGACGGAGAAGGAGCAGTTGAGGGAGAGCGAGCAGCAGGTGGAGGAGGGGCTCGACGGCGAGAATGATCAGGAGGATGTGAACGAGCAGCAGGCGGAGGAGCAGCGGGAGGCATAGAAGGAGCAAGAGGCGGAGAAGGAGCAGGAGGCGGAGAAGGAGCAGGAGGTGGAGAAGGAGCAGGAGATATAGGAGGAGGAGCAGGAGGTGGAGAAGGAGCAGGAGGTGGAGAAGGAGCAGGAGGTGGAGAAGGAGCAGGAGGTCGAGAAGGAGCAGGAGGTGGAGAAGGAGCAGGAGGTGGAGAAGGAGCAGGAGGAGGAGAAGGAGCAGGAGGAGGAGGTTGAGCGGGACGAGGAGAAGGAGCTGGAGGGGGAGAGTGAGCGGGAGGGGGTGAGTGAGCAGGAGGTGGAGAAGGAGCAGGACAGGAAAAGGAGCAGGAGCAGGAGTGGGTGAAGGAGCAGGAGGGGAGAAGGAGCAGGAGGGGGAGGTTGAGCAGAAAGAGGAGAAGGTGCAGGTGGAGGGTAAGCAGCAGGAGGTGAAGGTGGAGCTGGATGTGGTGGAGGAGCATGAGGTGGAGAAGGAGCAGCAGGCGGAGAAGGAGCAGGAGGTGGAGAAGGAGCAGGAGGTGGAGAAGGAGAAGGAGGCGGATGAGGAGCTGCAGGTGAAGAAGGAGCAGGACGGGGAAAACGAGCTGGAGGAGGAGAACGAGCTGGAGGAGGAGAACGAGCTAGAGGAGGAGAAGGAGCAGGAGTGGTAGAAGGAGCATGAGGGGTGGAAGGAGCAGGAGGTGGAGGAGGAGCAGAAGGAGGAGAAGGAGCAGAAGGTGGAGAAGGAGCAGGAAGCGAAGAAGGAGCAGGAGGAGGGGGTTGAGCAGAGGAAGAGAAGGAGCAGGAGGAGGAGAGAAGGAGCAGGACGAGGAGAAGCGGCAGGAGGAGGAGAAGCAGCACGATGAGAAGAAGGAGCAGGAGGAGGAGATGGAGCCAGACGTTGAGAAGCAGCAGGAGGTGGAGAAGGAGCAACAGGAGGAGAAGGAGCAGGAGGACGAGAAGGAGCAGGATGACGAGAAGGAGCAGGATGAAGAGAAGGAGCAGGAGGACGAGAAGGAGCAGGAGGACGAGAAGGATCAGGAGGAGTGAAAGAAGCAGGAGACGGAGAAGGAGCAGTTGAGGGAGAGGGAGCAGGAGGTGGAGGAGGAGCAGGAGGAGGAGAAGGAGCAGGAGAAGGAGAAGGAGCACGAAGAGAAGAATGAGCAGGAGGAGGAGATGGAGCCAGACGTTGAGATGGAGCAGGAGGCGGAGAAGGAGCAACAGGAGGAGAATGAGCAGGAGAGGGAGAAGGAGCAGGAGAGGGAGAAGGAGCAGGAGAGGGAGAAGGAGCAGGAGGGGGACAAGGAGCAACAGGAGGAGAAGGAGCAGGAGGACGAGAAGGAGCAGGAGGACGAGAAGGAGCAGAAGGACGAGAAGGAGCAGGAAGACGAGAAGGATCAGGAAGACGAGAAGGATCAGGAAGACGAAAAGGATCAGGAACACAAGAAGGATCAGGAGGAGTGAAAGAAGCAGGAGACGGAGAAGGAGCAGTTGAGGGAGAGGGAGCAGGAGGTGGAGGAGGGGCTCGACGGCGAGAATGATCAGGAGGGTGTGAACGAGCAGCAGGCGGAGGAGGAGCGGGAGGCGTAGAAGGAGAAGGAGGCGGAGAAGGAGCAGGAGGCGGAGAAGGAGCAGGAGGTGGAGAAGGAGCAGGAGGTGGAGGTGGAGCTGGATATAGAAAAGGAGCAGGAGGTGGAGAAGGAGCAAGAGATGAAGGAGGAGGAGCAGGAGGTGGAGAAGGAGCAGGAGGTGGAGAAGGAGCAGGAGGTGGAGAAGGAGCAGGAGGTCGAGAAGGAGCAGGAGGTCGAGAAGGAGCAGGAGGTGGAGAAGGAGCAGGAGGTGGAGAAGGAGCAGGAGGGGGTGAGTGAGCAGGAGTGGGAGAGTGAGCAGGAGGTGGAGACGGATCAGGAGGGGGAAAATGAGCTGGAGGTAGAGATGGAGCGGGAGGGGGAGAATGAGCAACAGGCGGAGGTAGAGGTGGGGCGGGAGGCATAGAAGGAGCAGGAGTCGGAGAAGGAGCAGTAGACGGAGAAGGAGCAGGAGGTGGAGAAGGAGCACGAGGTGGAGAAGGAGCAGGAGGATTAGTTTGAGCGGGACGAGGAGAAGGAGCAGGACGTGGAGATGGAGCATGAGGAGGAGGAGGAGAAGGAGGTGGAGTAGGAATAGGAGGTGGAGAAGGAGCAGGGGGTGGAGAAGTAGCAGGAAATGGCGAAGGAGCAGAAGGTGGAGAAGGAGCAGAAGATGGAGAAGGAGCAGAAGGTGGAGAAGGAACAGAAGGTGGAGAAGGAGCAGGAGGTGTAGAAGGAGCAGGAGGTGGAGAAGGAGCGGAAGGTGGAGAAGGAGCAGAAGATGGTAAAGGAGCAGAAGGTGGAGAAGGAGCAGGAGGTGGAGAAGGAGCAGGAGGTGGAGATGGAGCAGCAGGAGGAGAAGGAGCAGGAGGAGGAGACGTAGCAGGAGGAGGAGAAGGAGCAGGAGGTGGAGGTGGAGTTGGATATGGAAAAGGAGCAGGAGGTGGAGAAGGAGCAGGAGATAAAGGAGGAGGAGCGGAAGGTGGAGACGGAGCAGAAGATGGTAAAGGAGCAGAAGGTGGAGAAGGAGCAGAAGGTGGAGAAGGAGCAGGAGGTGGAGAAGGAGCAGGAGGTGGAGAAGGAGCAGCAGGAGGAGAAGGAGCAGGAGGAGGAGACGTAGCAGGAGGAGGAGAAAGAGCAGTAGGTGGAGAAGGAGCAGGAGGTGGAGAAGGAGCAGGAGGTGGAGGTGGAGTTGGATATGGAAAAGGAGCAGGAGGTGGAGAAGGAGCAGGAGATAAAGGAGGAGGAGCAGGAGGTGGAGAAGGAGCAGGAGGTGGAGAAGGAGCAGGAGGTGGAGAAGGAGCAGGAGGTGGAAAAGGAGCAGGAGATGGAGAAGGAGCAGGAGGTGGAGGTTGAGCGGGACGAGGAGAAGGAGCAGGAGGGGGTGAGTGAGCAGGAGTGGGAGAGTGAGCAGGAGGTGGAGACGGATCAGGAGGGGGAAAAGGAGCTGGAGGTAGAGATGGAGCGGGAGGGGGAGAATGAGCAGGAGGCGGAGGTAGAGGTGGGGCGGGAGGCATAGAAGGAGCAGGAGTCGGAGAAGGAGCAGTAGATGGAGAAGGAGCAGGAGGTGGAGAAGGAGCACGAGGTGGAGAATGAACAGTTGGAGGAGAAGGAGGAGGAGGAGAAGGAGCAGTCGTTGGAGAAGGAGCATGAGGTGGAGAAGGAGCAGGATGTGGAGGTGGAGCTGGATATGGAATAGGAACAGGAGGTGGAGAAGGAAAGCAGATGAAGGAGGAGGAGCAGGAGGTGGAGAAGGAGCAGGAGGTGGAGAAGGAGCAGGAGGTGGAGAAGGAGCAGGAGGTGGAGAAGGAGCAGGAGGAGGAGAAGGAGCAGGAGGAGGAGGTTGAGCGGGACGAGGAGAAGGAGCAGGAGGGGAGAGTTAGCAGGAGGGGGAGAGTGAGCATGAGGTGGAGAAGGAGCAGGACGGGAAAAAGGAGCAGGAGCAGGAGGGGTTGAAGGAGCAGGAGGGTCGAAGGAGCAAGAGGCAAGGCAGGAGCAGGAAGGGGAGAAGGAGCAGGAGGAGGAGTTTTGACCAGGAAGTGGAGAAGGAGCAGGAAGGGGAGGTTGAGCAGAAAGAGGAGAAAGAGCAGGTGGAGGGGAAGCAGCAGGAGCTGAAGGTGGAGCTGGATGTGGTGGAGGAGCATGAGGTGGAGAAGGAGCAGGAGGTGGAGAAGGAGAAGGAGGCGGAGGAGGAGCTGCAGGTGAAGAAGGAGCAGGACGGGGAGAAGGAGCTGGAGGAGGAGAAGGAGCTGGAGGAGGAGAACGAGCTAGAGGAGGAGAAGGAGCAGGAGGGGTACAAGGTGCATGAGGGGTAGAACGAGCAGGAGGTGTAGGAGGAGCAGAAGGAGGAGAAGGAGCAGAAGGTGGAGAAGGAGCTGGAAGAGAAGAAGGAGCAGGAGGAGGGGGTTGAGCAGAGGAAGAGAAGGAGCAGGAGGAGGAGAGAAGGAGCAGGACGAGGAGAAGCAGCAGGAGGAGGAGAAGGAGCACGAAGAGAAGAAGGAGCAGGAGGAGGAGATGGAGCCCGACGTTGAGAAGGAGCAGGAGATGGACAAGGAGCAACAGGAGGAGAAGGAGCAGGAGGACGTGAAGGTGCAGGAGGACGAGAAGGAAAAGGATGACGAGAAGGAGCAGGAGGACTAGAAGGAGCAGGAGGACGAGAAGGATCAGGAAGACGAGAAGGATCAGGAAGACGAGAAGGATCAGGAAGACGAGAAGGATCAGGAAGACGAGAAGGATCAGGAGGAGGGGTCGAAGATGGAGACGGAGAAGAAGCAGTTGAGCGAGAGGGAGCAGGAGGTGGAGGAGGGGCTCGAGGGCGAAAATGATCAGGAGGATGTGAACGAGCAGTAGGCGGAGGAGGAGCGGGAGGCATAGAAGGAGCAGGAGGCGGAGAAGGAGAAGGAGGCGGAGAAGGAGCTGTAGGCGGAGAAGGAGCAGGAGGCGGAGAAGGAGCAGGAGGCGGAGAAGGAGCAGGAGGTGAAGGAGCAGGAAGTGGAGGTGGAGCTGGATATGGAAAAGGAGCAGGAGGTGGAGAAGGAGCAGGAGATGAAGGAGGAGGAGCAGGAGGTGGAGAAGGAGTAGGAGGTGGAGAAGGAGCAGGAGGTGGTGAAGGAGCATGAGGTGGAGAAGGAGCAGGAGGTGGAGAAGGAGCAGGAGGTGGAGAAGGAGCAGGAGGTGGAGAAGGAGCAGGAGGTGGAGAAGGAGCAGGAGGTGGAGAAGGAGCAGGAGGTGGAGATGGAGCAGGAGGTGGAGAAGGAGCAGGAGGTGGAGAAGGAGCAGGAGGTGGAGAAAGAGCAGGAGGTGGAGAAGGAGCACGAGGTGGAGAAGGAGCAGGAGGTGGAGATGGAGCAGGAGGAGGAGAAGGAGCAGGAGGATTAGTTTGAGCGGGACGAGGAGAAGGAGCAGGACGTGGAGATGGAGCATGAGGAGGAGGAGGAGAAGGAGCTGGAGGTGGAGTAGGAATAGGAGGTGGAGAAGGAGCAGGAGGTGGAGAAGTAGCAGGAAATGGCGAAGGAGCAGATGGTGGAGAAGGAGCAGAAGATGGAGAAGGAGCAGAAGGTGGACAAGGAACAGAAGGTGGAGAAGGAGCAGGAGGTGGAGAAGGAGCAGGAGGTGGAGAAGGAGCGGAATGTGGAGAAGGAGCAGAAGATGGTAAAGGAGCAGAAGGTGGAGAAGGAGCAGAAGGTGGAGAAGGAGCAGGAGGTGGAGAAGGAGCAGCAGGAGGAGAAGGAGCAGGAGGAGGAGACGGAGCAGGAGTTGGAGAAAGAGCAGGAGGTGGAGAAGGAGCAGGAGGTGGAGAAGGAGCAGGAGGAGGAGAAGGAGCAGGAGGAGGAGACGGAGCAGGAGGAGGAGACGGAGCTGGAGGAGGAGAAGGAGCAGGAGGTAGAGAAGGAGCAGCAGGTGGAGAAAGAGCAGGAGGTGGAGAAGGAGCAGGAGGTGGAGAAGGAGCAGGAGGTGGAGAAGGAGCAGGAGGAGGAGACCGAGCAGGAGGAGGAGAAGGAGCAGGAGGAGGAGAAGGAGCAGGAGGCGGAGGTTGAGCGGGATGAGGAGAAGGAGCAGGAGGTGGAGAAGGAGCAGGAGGGGGTGAGTGAGCAGGAGGTGGAGAAGGAGCAGGAGGAGGAGACGGAGCAGGAGGTGGAGAAGGAGCAGGAGGTGGAGAAGGAGCAGGAGGTGGAGAAGGAGCAGGAGGTGGAGAAGGAGCAGGAGGTGGAGAAGGAGCAGGAGGAGGAGAAGGAGCAGGAGGCGGAGGTTGAGCGGGACGAGGAGAAGGAGCAGGAGGGGGAGAGTGAGCAGGAGGGGGTGAGTGAGCAGGAGGTGGAGAAGGAGCAGGACGGGGAAAAGGAGCAGGAGCAGGATTGGGTGAAGGAGCAGGAGGGGAGAAGGAGCAGGAGGCAAGGCAGGAGCAGGAGGGGGAGAATTAGCAGGTGGAGGAGTTTGACCAGGAAGTTGAAAAGGAGCAGGAGGGGGAGGTTGAGCAGAAAGAGGAGAAGGTGCAGGTGGAGGGGAAGCAGCAGGAGGTGAAGGTGGAGCTGGATGTGGTGGAGGAGCATGAGGTGGAGAAGGAGCAGGAGGCGGAGAAGGAGCAGGAGGTGGAGAAGGAGTAGGAGGTGGAGAAGGAGAAGGAGGCGGAGGAGGAGCTGCAGGTGAAGAAGGAGCAGGACGGGGAGAAGGAGCTGTAGGAGGAGACGGAGCTGGAGGAGGAGAACGAGCTATGGAGGAGAAGGAGCAGGGGAGGTAGAAGGAGCATGAGGGGTGGAAGGAGCAGGAGGTGGAGGAGGAGCAGAAGGAGGAGAAGGAGCAGAAGGTGGAGAAGGAGCAGGAAGCGAAGAAGGAGCAGCAGGAGGGGGTTGAGCAGAGGAAGAGAAGGAGCAGGAGGAGGAGAGAAGGAGCAGGACGAGGAGAAGCGGCAGTAGGAGGAGAAGCAGCATGAAGAGAAGGAGGAGCAGGAGGAGGAGATGGAGCCAGACGTTGAGAAGCAGCAGGAGGTGGAGAAGGAGCAGGACTTGGAGAAGGAGCAGGAGGTGGAGAAGGAGCAGGAGGTGGAGAAGGAGCAGGAGGTGTAGAAGGAGCAGGAGGTGGAGATGGAGCAGGAGGTGGAGAAGGAGCAGGAGGTGGAGAAGGAGCAGGAGGTGGAGATGGAGCAGAAGGAGGAGAAGGAGCAGGAGGATTAGTTTGAGCGGGACGAGGAGAAGGAGCAGGACGTGGAGATGAAGCATGAGGAGGAGGAGGAGAAGGAGCTGGAGGTGGAGTAGGAATAGGTGGTGGAGAAGGAGCAGGAGGTGGAGAAATAGCAGGAACTGGTGAAGGAGCAGAAGGTGGAGAAGGAGCAGAAGATGGAGAAGGAGCAGAAGGTGGAGAAGGAACAGAAGGTGGAGAAGGAGCAGGAGGTGGAGAAGGAGCAGGAGGTGGAGAAGGAGCTGAAGGTGGAGAAGGAGCAGAAGATGGTAAAGGAGCAGAAGGTGGAGAAGGAGCAGAAGGTGGAGAAGGAGCAGGAGGTGGAGAACGAGCAGGAGGTGGAGAAGGAGCAGCAGGAGGAGAAGGAGCAGGAGGAGGAGACGGAGCAGGAGCAGGAGAAAGAGCAGGAGGTGGAGAAGGAGCAGGAGGTGGAGAAGGAGCAGGAGGAGGAGAAGGAGCAGGAGGAGGAGACAGAGCAGGAGGAGGAGACGGAGCTGGAGGAGGAGAAGGAGCAGGAGGTAGAGAAGGAGCAGCAGTTGGAGAAGGAGCAGGAGGTGGAGAAGGAGCAGGAGGTGGAGAAGGAGCAGGAGGCAGAGAAGGAGGAGGAGGCGGAGAAGGAGAAGGAGGCGGAGCAGGAGGCCGAGAAGGAGCAGGAGGCGTAGAAGGAGCAGGAGGAGGAGAAGGAGCAGGAACTGGAGAAGGAGCAGGAGGTGGAGAAGGAGCAGGAGGTGGAGAAGGAGCAGGAGGAGGAGACGGAGCAGGAGATGGAGAAGGAGCAGGAGGTGGAGAAGGAGCAGGAGGTGGGGAAGAAGCAGGAGGTGGAGAAGGAGCAGGAGGTGGAGAAGGAGCAGGAGGAGGAGAAGGAGCAGGAGGCGGAGGTTGAACGGGACGAGGAGAAGGAGCAGGAGGGGGAGAGTGAGCAGGAGGGGGTGAGTGAGCTGGTGGTGGTAAAGGAGCAGGACGGGGAAAAGGAGCAGGAGCAGGAGTGGGTGAAGGAGCAGGAGGGGAGAAGGAGCAGGAGGCAAGGCAGGAGCAGGAGGGGGAGAATGAGCAGGTGGAGGAGTTTGACCAGGAAGTTGAAAAGGAGCAGGAGGGGGAGGTTGAGCAGAAAGAGGAGAAGGTGCAGGTGGAGGGGAAGCAGCAGGAGGTGATGGTGGAGCTGGATGTGGTGGAGGAGCATGAGGTGGAGAAGGAGCAGGAGGTGGAGAAGGAGAAGGAGGCGGAGGAGGAGCTGCAGGTGAAGAAGGAGCAGGACGGGGAAAAGGAGCTGGAGGAGGAGAAGGAGCTGGAGGAGGAAAACGAGCTGGAGGAGGAGAAGGAGCAGGAGTGGTAGAAGGAGCATGAGGGGTGGAAGGAGCAGGAGGTAGAGGAGGAGCAGAAGGAGGGGATTGAGCAGAGGAAGAGAAGGAGCAGGAGGAGGAGAGAAGGAGCAGGACGAGGAGAAGCGGCAGGAGGAGGAGAAGCAACACGAAGAGAAGAAGGAGCAGGAGGAGGAGATGGAGCCAGACGTTGAGAAGCAGCAGGAGGTGGAGAAGGAGCAACAGGAAGAGAAGGAGCAGGAGGACGAGAAGGAGCAGGAGGACGAGAAGGAGCAGGATGACGAGAAGGAGCAGGAGGACGAGAAGGAGCAGGAGGACGAGAAGGATCAGGAAGACGAGAAGGATCAGGAAGACGCGAAGGATCAGGAAGGCGAGAAGGATCAGGAAGTCGAGAAGGATCAGGAGGAGTGAAAGAAGCAGGAGACGGAGAAGGAGCAGTTGACGGAGAGGGAGCAGGAGGTGGAGGAGGGGCTCGAGGGCGAGATTGATCAGGAGGGTGTGAACGAGCAGTAGGCAGAGGAGGAGCGGGAGGCATAGAAGGAGCAGGAGGTGAAGGAGCTGGAGGTGGAGGTGGAGCTTCATATGGAAAAGGAGCAGGAGGTGGAGAAGGAGCAGGAGATGAAAGAGGAGGAGCAGAAGGTGGAGAAGGAGCAGGAGGTGGAGAAGGAGCAGGAGGTGGAGAATGAGCAGGAGGTGGAGAAGGAGCAGGAGGTGGAGAAGGAGCAGGAGGTGGAGAAGGAGCAGGAGGAGGAGATGCAGCAGGAGGAAGAGTTTGAGCGGGACGAGGAGAAGGAGCAGGAGGGGGAGAGTGAGCAGGAGGGGGAGAGTGAGCAGGAGGTGGAGAAGGAGCAGGACGGGGAAAAGGAGCAGGAGGTAGAGAAGGAGCGGGAGGGGGAGAATGAGCAGGAGGCGGAGAAGGAGTGGGATGCAGAGCAAGAGCAAGAGGGGGCGAAGGTGCAGGAGGACGAGAATGATCAGGAGGGCGTGAAGGAGCAGAAGGAGCATGTGAGGGTGAACGAGCAGGATTCAGAGAAGTAGCTGGATGCATTGAAGGAGCAGGAGGCGTTGAAGCAGCAGGAGATGGAGAAGGAGCCGGAGGTGGAGGAGGAGCAGGAGGTGGGGAATGACCAGTTGGAGGAGAAGGAGGAGGCGATGGAGCAGGAGGTGGAGAATGAACAGGAGTTGTGGAAGGAGCTTCAGTTGGAGAAGGAGCTGGAGGTGAAGAAGGAGCAGGACGGGGATTTGGAGCTGGAGGAGGAGAAGGAGCAGGACGTGGAGATGGAGCATGAGGAGGAGGAGGAGAAGGAGCTGAAGGTGGAGTAGGAATAGGAGGTGGAGAAGGAGCAGGAGGTGGAGAAGTGGCCGGAACTGGAGAAGGAGCAAAAGGTGGAGAAGGAGCAGAAGGTGGAGAAGGAGCAGAAGGTGGAGAAGGAGCAGGAGGTGGAGAAGGAGCAGGAGGTGGAGAAGGAGCAGAAGGTTGAGAAGGAGCAGGAGGAGGAGAAAGAGCAGTAGGAGGAGATGGAGCAGGAGGAGGAGAAGGAGCAGTAGGAGGAGACGGAGCAGGAGGAGAAGGAGCAGGAGGTAGAGAAGGAGCAGGAGTTGGAGAAAGAGCAGGAGGTGGAGAAGGAGCAGGAGGCGGAGAAGGAGCAGGAGGCGGAGAAGGAGAAGGAGGCGGAGAAGTAGCAGGAGGGGGAGAAGGAGCACAAGGACGTGGAGCAGGGGGTGGAGAAGGAGCAGGAGGAGGAGAAGGAACAGGAAGTGGAGAAGGAGCAGGAGGTGGAGAAGGAGCAGGAGGAGGAGAAGGAGCAGGAGGAGGAGGTTGAGCGGGTTCAGTGAGTTGGTCACACCGCAGATAAAAATTACTGAGGGAGGTAGTGAATGGGTGACCAACAGACAGAGGAAGAGTAGGAAGGCAGTGCAGGGGTCCCCTGCGGTCATCTCCCTCCAAAACAGGTATACCGTTTTGGATACTGTTGGCGGAGATGGCTCACCAGGGGAAGGTGGCAGTGGCCAGGTTCATGGCACCGTGGCTGGCTCTGCTGCACAGGAGGGCAGGAAAAAGAGTGGCAGAGCTATAGTGATAGGGGACTCGATTGTAAGGGGAATAGACAGGCGTTTCTGCGGACGCAACCGAGACTCCAGGATGGTATGTTGCCTCCCTGGTGCAAGGGTCAAGGATGTCTCGGAGCGGCTGCAGGACATTCTGGAGGGGGAGGGTGAACAGCCAGTTGTCGTGGTGCATATAGGCACCAACGATATAGGTAAAAAACAGGATGAGGTCCTACAAGCTGAATTTAGGGAGTTAGGAGTTAAACTAAAGAGTAGGACCTCAAAGGTAGTAATATCAGGATTGCTACCAGTGCCACGGGTTAGTCAGAGTAGGAATGACAGGATAGCTAAGATGAATACGTGGCTTGAGAGATGGTGCAAGCTGGAGGGATTCAAATTCCTGGGCCATTGGAACCGGTTCTGGGGGAGGTGGGACCAGTACAAATTGGACGGTCTGCATCTGGGCAGGACTGGAACCAATGTCCTAGGGGGAGTGTTTGCCAGTGCTGTTGGGGAGGGTTTAAACTAATGTGGCAGGGGGATGGGAACCGATGCAGGAAGTCAGTGGGAAATAAAGTGGTGACAGAAACAAAAGGCAGTAAGGGAGAGTGTACAGAACATGACCAGACAGATGGTCTGAGAAAGCAGGGCAAAGACCAAGGGAAGTCTAGATTAAACTGCATTTATTTCAATGCAAGAAGTCTGATGGGCAAGGCAGATGAACTCAGGGCATGGATGGGTAGATGGGACTGGGATGTTATAGCTATTACTGAAACATGGCTAAGGGAGGGGCAGGACTGGCAGCTCAATGTTCCAGGGTACAGATGCTATAGGAAAGATAGAGCAGGAGGTAAGAGAGGAGGGGGAGTTGCGTTCTTGATTAGCGAGAACATCACGGCAGTCGTGAGAGGGGATATATCCGAGGGTTCGCCCACTGAGTCCATATGGGTAGAACTGAAAAATAAGAAGGGAGAGATCACTTTGATAGGATTGTACTACAGACCCCCAAATAGTCAACGGGAAATTGAGGAGCAAATATGTAAGGAGATTACAGACAGCTGCAAGAAAAATAGGGTGGTAATAGTAGGGGACTTTAACTTTCCCAACATTGACTGGGACAGCCATAGCATTAGGGGCTTGGATGGAGAGAAATTTGTTGAGTGTATTCAGGAGGAATTTCTCATTCAGTATGTGGATGGCCCGACTAGAGAGGGGGCAAAACTTGACCTCCTCTTGGGAAATAAGGAAGGGCAGGTGACAGAAGTGTTAGTGAGGGATCACTTTGGGACCAGTGATCATAATTCCATTAGTTTTAAGATAGCTATGGAGAAGGATAGGTCTGGCCCAAAAGTTAAAATTCTAAATTGGGGAAAGGCCAATTTTGATGGTATTAGACAGGAACTTTCAGAAGTTGATTGGGAGAGTCTGTTGGCAGGCAAAGGGACGTCTGGTAAGTGGGAGGCTTTCAAAAGTGTGTTAACCAGGGTTCAGGGTAAGCACATTCCTTATAAAGTGAAGGGCAAGGCTGGTAGAAGTAGGGAACCTTGGATGACTCGGGAGATTGAGGCACTTGTCAAAAATAAGAAGGAGGCATATGACATGCATAGGCAGCTGGGATCAAGTGGATCCCTTGAAGAGTATAGAGATTGCCGGAGTAGAGTTAAGAGAGAAATCAGGAGGGCAAAAAGGGGATATGAGATTGCTTTGGCAGATCAGGCAAAGGTGAATCCAAAGAGCCTCTACAAATATATAAAGGGCAAAAGGGTAACTAGGGAGAGAGTAGGGCCTCTTAAGGATCAACAAGGTCATCTAAGTGCGGAACCACAAGAGATGGGTGAGATCCTGAATGAATATTTCACATCGGTATTTACGGTTGAGAAAGGCATGGATGTTAGGGAACTTGGGGAAATAAATAGTGATGTCTTGAGGAGTGTACATATTACAGAGAGGGAGGTGCTGGAAGTCTTAACGCGCATCAAGGTAGATAAATCTCCGGGACCTGATGAAATGTATCCCAGGACGTTATGGGAGGTTAGGGAGGAAATTGCGGGTCCCCTAGCAGAGATATTTGAATCATCCACCGCTACAGGTGAGGTGCCTGAAGATTGGAGGGTAGCAAATGTTGTGGCTTTGTTTAAGAAGGGCGGCAGGGAAAAGCCTGGGAACTACAGACCAGTGAGCCTGACATCTGTAGTGGGTAAGTTGTTAGAGGGTATTCTGAGGGACAGGATCTACAGGCATTTGGAGAGGCAGGGACTAATTAGGAACAGTCAGCATGGTTTTGTGAGAGGAAATCATGTCTCACGAATTTGATTGAGTTTTTTGAAGGGGTAACCAAGAAGATAGATGAGGGCTGTGCAGTAGACGTGGTCTACATGGACTTCAGCAAAGCATTTGACAAGGTACCGCATGGTAGGTTGTTACATAAGGTTAAATCTCATGGGATCCAAGGTGAGGTAGCCAATTGGATACAAAATTGGCTTGACGACAGAAGACAGAGGGTGGTTGTCGAGGGTTGTTTTTCAAACTGGATGCCTGTGTCCAGCGGTGTGCCTCAGGGATCGGTGCTGGGTCCGCTGTTATTTGTTATTTATATTAATGATTTGGATGAGAATTTAGGAGGCATGGTTAGTAAGTTTGCAGATGACACCAAGATTGGTGGCATTGTGGACAGTGAAGAAGGTTATCTAGGATTGCAACGGGATCTTGATAAATTGGGCCAGTGGGCCGATGAATGGCAGATGGAGTTTAATTTAGATAAATGTGAGGTGATGCATTTTGGTAGATCGAATCGGGCCAGGACCTACTCCGTTAATGGTAGGGCGTTGGGGAGAGTTATAGAACAAAGAGATCTAGGAGTACAGATTCATAGCTCCTTGAAAGTGGAGTCACAGGTGGATAGGGTGGTGAAGAAGGCATTCAGCATGCTTGGTTTCATTGGTCAGAACATTGAATGCAGGAGTTGGGATGTCTTGTTGAAGTTGTACAGGGCATTGGTGAGGCCACACTTGGAGTACTGTGTACAGTTCTGGTCACCCTATTATAGAAAGGATATTATTAAACTAGAAAGAGTGCAGAAAAGATTTACTAGGATGCTACCGGGACTTGATGGTTTGACTTACAGGGAGAGGTTAGACAGACTGGGACTTTATTCCCTGGAGAGTAGGAGGTTAAGGGGTGATCTTATAGAAGTCTATAAAATAATGAGGGGCATAGATAAGGTCGATAGTCAAAATCTTTTCCCAAAGGTAGGGGAGTCTATAACGAGGGGGCACAGATTTAAGGTGAGAGGGGAGAGATACAAAAGGATCCAGAGGGGCAATTTTTTCACTCAAAGGGTGGTGAGTGTCTGGAACGAGCTGCCAGAGGCAGTAGTAGAGGCGGGTACAATTTTGTCTTTTAAAAAGCATTTGGACAGTTACATGGGGAAGATGGGTATCGAGGGATATGGGCCAAGTGCAGGCAATTGGGACTAGCTTAGTGGTATAAACTGGGCGACATGGACATGTTGGGCCGAAGGGCCTGTTTCCATGTTGTAACTTCTATGATTCTATGATTCTATAAGGAGCAGGACGGGGAGTTGGAGCTGGAGGAGGAGAAGGAGCAGGACGTGGAGATGGAGCATGAGGAGGAGGAGGAGAAGGAGCTGGAGGTGGAGTAGGAATAGGAGGTGGAGAAGGAGCAGGAGGTGGAGAAGTGGCCGGAACTGGAGAATGAGCAAAAGGTGGAGAAGGAGCAGAAGGTGGAGAAGGAGCAGGAGGTGGAGAAGGAGCAGGAGGTGGAGAAGGAGCAGGAGGAGGAGAAGGAGCAGGAGGCGGAGGTTGAGCGGGACGAGGAGAAGGAGCAGGAGGGGGAGAGTGAGCAGGAGGGGGTGAGTGAGCAGGAGGTGGAGAAGGAGCAGGACGGGGAAAAGGAGCAGGAGCAGGATTGGGTGAAGGAGCAGGAGGGGAGAAGGAGCAGGAGGCAAGGCAGGAGCAGGAGGGGGAGAATTAGCAGGTGGAGGAGTTTGACCAGGAAGTTGAAAAGGAGCAGGAGGGGGAGGTTGAGCAGAAAGAGGAGAAGGTGCAGGTGGAGGGGAAGCAGCAGGAGGTGAAGGTGGAGCTGGATGTGGTGGAGGAGCATGAGGTGGAGAAGGAGCAGGAGGCGGAGAAGGAGCAGGAGGTGGAGAAGGAGTAGGAGGTGGAGAAGGAGAAGGAGGCGGAGGAGGAGCTGCAGGTGAAGAAGGAGCAGGACGGGGAGAAGGAGCTGGAGGAGGAGACGGAGCTGGAGGAGGAGAACGAGCTATGGAGGAGAAGGAGCAGGGGAGGTAGAAGGAGCATGAGGGGTGGAAGGAGCAGGAGGTGGAGGAGGAGCAGAAGGAGGAGAAGGAGCAGAAGGTGGAGAAGGAGCAGGAAGCGAAGAAGGAGCAGCAGGAGGGGGTTGAGCAGAGGAAGAGAAGGAGCAGGAGGAGGAGAGAAGGAGCAGGACGAGGAGAAGCGGCAGGAGGAGGAGAAGCAGCATGAAGAGAAGAAGGAGCAGGAGGAGGAGATGGAGCCAGACGTTGAGAAGCAGCAGGAGGTGGAGAAGGAGCAGGACTTGGAGAAGGAGCAGGAGGTGGAGAAGGAGCAGGAGGTGGAGAAGGAGCAGGAGGTGTAGAAGGAGCAGGAGGTGGAGATGGAGCAGGAGGTGGAGAAGGAGCAGGAGGTGGAGAAGGAGCAGGAGGTGGAGATGGAGCAGAAGGAGGAGAAGGAGCAGGAGGATTAGTTTGAGCGGGACGAGGAGAAGGAGCAGGACGTGGAGATGAAGCATGAGGAGGAGGAGGAGAAGGAGCTGGAGGTGGAGTAGGAATAGGTGGTGGAGAAGGAGCAGGAGGTGGAGAAATAGCAGGAACTGGCGAAGGAGCAGAAGGTGGAGAAGGAGCAGAAGATGGAGAAGGAGCAGAAGGTGGAGAAGGAACAGAAGGTGGAGAAGGAGCAGGAGGTGGAGAAGGAGCAGGAGGTGGAGAAGGAGCTGAAGGTGGAGAAGGAGCAGAAGATGGTAAAGGAGCAGAAGGTGGAGAAGGAGCAGAAGGTGGAGAAGGAGCAGGAGGTGGAGAACGAGCAGGAGGTGGAGAAGGAGCAGCAGGAGGAGAAGGAGCAGGAGGAGGAGACGGAGCAGGAGCAGGAGAAAGAGCAGGAGGTGGAGAAGGAGCAGGAGGTGGAGAAGGAGCAGGAGGAGGAGAAGGAGCAGGAGGAGGAGACAGAGCAGGAGGAGGAGACGGAGCTGGAGGAGGAGAAGGAGCAGGAGGTAGAGAAGGAGCAGCAGTTGGAGAAGGAGCAGGAGGTGGAGAAGGAGCAGGAGGTGGAGAAGGAGCAGGAGGCAGAGAAGGAGGAGGAGGCGGAGAAGGAGAAGGAGGCGGAGCAGGAGGCCGAGAAGGAGCAGGAGGCGTAGAAGGAGCAGGAGCAGGAGAAGGAGCAGGAACTGGAGAAGGAGCAGGAGGTGGAGAAGGAGCAGGAGGTGGAGAAGGAGCAGGAGGAGGAGACGGAGCAGGAGATGGAGAAGGAGCAGGAGGTGGAGAAGGAGCAGGAGGTGGGGAAGAAGCAGGAGGTGGAGAAGGAGCAGGAGGTGGAGAAGGAGCAGGAGGAGGAGAAGGAGCAGGAGGCGGAGGTTGAGCGGGACGAGGAGAAGGAGCAGGAGGGGGAGAGTGAGCAGGAGGGGGTGAGTGAGCTGGTGGTGGTAAAGGAGCAGGACGGGGAAAAGGAGCAGGAGCAGGAGTGGGTGAAGGAGCAGGAGGGGAGAAGGAGCAGGAGGCAAGGCAGGAGCAGGAGGGGGAGAATGAGCAGGTGGAGGAGTTTGACCAGGAAGTTGAAAAGGAGCAGGAGGGGGAGGTTGAGCAGAAAGAGGAGAAGGTGCAGGTGGAGGGGAAGCAGCAGGAGGTGATGGTGGAGCTGGATGTGGTGGAGGAGCATGAGGTGGAGAAGGAGCAGGAGGTGGAGAAGGAGAAGGAGGCGGAGGAGGAGCTGCAGGTGAAGAAGGAGCAGGACGGGGAAAAGGAGCTGGAGGAGGAGAAGGAGCTGGAGGAGGAAAACGAGCTGGAGGAGGAGAAGGAGCAGGAGTGGTAGAAGGAGCATGAGGGGTGGAAGGAGCAGGAGGTAGAGGAGGAGCAGAAGGAGGGGATTGAGCAGAGGAAGAGAAGGAGCAGGAGGAGGAGAGAAGGAGCAGGACGAGGAGAAGCGGCAGGAGGAGGAGAAGCAGCACGAAGAGAAGAAGGAGCAGGAGGAGGAGATGGAGCCAGACGTTGAGAAGCAGCAGGAGGTGGAGAAGGAGCAACAGGAAGAGAAGGAGCAGGAGGACGAGAAGGAGCAGGAGGACGAGAAGGAGCAGGAGGACGAGAAGGAGCAGGAGGACGAGAAGGATCAGGAAGACGAGAAGGATCAGGAAGACGCGAAGGATCAGGAAGGCGAGAAGGATCAGGAAGTCGAGAAGGATCAGGAGGAGTGAAAGAAGCAGGAGACGGAGAAGGAGCAGTTGACGGAGAGGGAGCAGGAGGTGGAGGAGGGGCTCGAGGGCGAGATTGATCAGGAGGGTGTGAACGAGCAGTAGGCAGAGGAGGAGCGGGAGGCATAGAAGGAGCAGGAGGTGAAGGAGCTGGAGGTGGAGGTGGAGCTTCATATGGAAAAGGAGCAGGAGGTGGAGAAGGAGCAGGAGATGAAAGAGGAGGAGCAGAAGGTGGAGAAGGAGCAGGAGGTGGAGAAGGAGCAGGAGGTGGAGAATGAGCAGGAGGTGGAGAAGGAGCAGGAGGTGGAGAAGGAGCAGGAGGTGGAGAAGGAGCAGGAGGAGGAGATGCAGCAGGAGGAAGAGTTTGAGCGGGACGAGGAGAAGGAGCAGGAGGGGGAGAGTGAGCAGGAGGGGGAGAGTGAGCAGGAGGTGGAGAAGGAGCAGGACGGGGAAAAGGAGCAGGAGGTAGAGAAGGAGCGGGAGGGGGAGAAGGAGCAGGAGGCGGAGAAGGAGTGGGATGCAGAGCAAGAGCAAGAGGGGGCGAAGGTGCAGGAGGACGAGAATGATCAGGAGGGCGTGAAGGAGCAGAAGGAGCATGTGAGGGTGAACGAGCAGGATTCAGAGAAGTAGCTGGATGCATTGAAGGAGCAGGAGGCGTTGAAGCAGCAGGAGATGGAGAAGGAGCCGGAGGTGGAGGAGGAGCAGGAGGTGGGGAATGACCAGTTGGAGGAGAAGGAGGAGGCGATGGAGCAGGAGGTGGAGAATGAACAGGAGTTGTGGAAGGAGCTTCAGTTGGAGAAGGAGCTGGAGGTGAAGAAGTAGCAGGACGGGGAGTTGGAGCTGGAGGAGGAGAAGGAGCAGTACGTGGAGATGGAGCATGAGGAGGAGGAGGAGAAGGAGCTGAAGGTGGAGTAGGAATAGGAGGTGGAGAAGGAGCAGGAGGTGGAGAAGTGGCCGGAACTGGAGAAGGAGCAAAAGGTGGAGAAGGAGCAGAAGGTGGAGATGGAGCAGAAGGTGGAGAAGGAGCAGGAGGTGGAGAAGGAGCAGGAGGTGGAGAAGGAGCAGAAGGTTGAGAAGGAGCAGGAGGAGGAGAAAGAGCAGTAGGAGGAGATGGAGCAGGAGGAGGAGAAGGAGCAGTAGGAGGAGACGGAGCAGGAGGAGAAGGAGCAGGAGGTAGAGAAGGAGCAGGAGTTGGAGAAAGAGCAGGAGGTGGAGAAGGAGCAGGAGGCGGAGAAGGAGCAGGAGGCGGAGAAGGAGAAGGAGGCGGAGAAGTAGCAGGAGGGGGAGAAGGAGCACAAGGACGTGGAGCAGGGGGTGGAGAAGGAGCAGGAGGAGGAGAAGGAACAGGAAGTGGAGAAGGAGCAGGAGGTGGAGAAGGAGCAGGAGGAGGAGAAGGAGCAGGAGGAGGAGATTGAGCGGGACGTGGAGAAGCAGCAGGACGGGGAAAAGGAGCAGGAGGTAGAGATTGAGCGGGAGGGGCAGAAGGAGCAGGAGGCGGAATTGGAGTGGGATGCAGAGCAAGAGCAAGAGGGGGCGAAGGAGCAGGAGGACGAGAATGATCAGGAGGGCGAGAAGGAGCAGGAGGAGGGGATGAAGCTGGAGGAGGAGAAGGAGCATGTCGGGGTGAACGAGCAGGATGCAGAGAAGGAGTTGGATGCATCGAAGGAGCAGGAGGCGTTGAAGCAGCAGGAGATGGAGAAGGAGCAGGAGGTGGAGAAGGAGCAAGAGGTGGGGAATGACCAGTTGGAGGAGAAGGAGGAGGAGGTGGCGATAGAGCAGGAGGTGGAGAATGAACAGCAGTTGTGGAAGGAGCTTCAGTTGGAGAAGGAGCGGGAGGTGAAGAAGGAGCAGGACGGGGAGTTGGAGCTGGAGGAGGAGAAGGAGCAGGACGTGGAGATGGAGCATGAGGAGGAGGAGGAGAAGGAGCTGGAGGTGGAGTAGGAATAGGAGGTGGAGAAGGAGCAGGACGTGGAGAAGTGGCCGGAACTGGAGAAGGAGCAGAAGGTGGAGAAGGAGCAGGAGGTGGAGAAGGAGCAGAAGTTGGAGAAGGAGCAGAAGCATGGAGAAGGAGCGGGAGGTGGAGAAGGAGCAGGAGGTGGAGAAGGAGCAGAAGGTTGAGAAGGAGCAGGAGGAGGAGAAAGAGCAGTAGGAGGAGAAGGAGCAGGAGGAGGAGAAGGAGCAGGAGGTGGAGAAGGAGCAGGAGGTGGAGAAGGAGCAGGAGGCAGAGAAGGAGCAGGAGGTGGAGAAGGAGCAGCAGGCGGAGCACGAGGCGGAGAAGGAGAAGGAGGCGGAGAAGTAGCAGGAGGCGGAGAAGGAGCACAAGGAGGTGGAGCATGGGGTGGAGAAGGAGCAGGAGGAGGAAAAGGAGCAGGAGGTGGAGAAGGAGCAGGAGGTGGAGAAGGAGCAGGAGGTGGAGAAGGAGCAGGAGGAGGAGAATGAACAGTTGCAGGAGAATGAGGTGGAGGAGAAGGAGCAGTAGTCGGAGAAGGAGCATGAGGTGGAGAAGGAGCAGGATGTGGAGTTGGAGCTGGATTTGGAAAAGGAGCAGGAGGTGGAGAAGGAGCAGGAGATAAAGGAGGAGGAGCAGGAGGTAGAGAAGGAGCAGGAGGTGGAGAAGGAGCAGGAGGAGGAGAAGTAGCAGGAGGAGGAGTTTGAGTGGGACGAGAAGGAGCAGCACGGGGAGAAGGAGCTGCAGGAGGAGAAGGAGCTGGAGGAGGAGAAGGAGCTAGAGGAGGAGAAGGAGCAGGAGGGGTTGAAGGAGAATGAGGGGTAGAAGCAGCAGGAAGTGGAGGAGGAGCAGAAGGAGGAGAAGGAGCAGAAGGTGGAGAAGGAGCAGGAAGAGAAGAAGGGTTAGGAGGAGGGGGTTGAGCAGAGGAAGAGAAGGAGCAGGAGGAGGAGAGAAGGAGCAGGACGAGGAGAAGCAGCAGGAGGAGGAGAAGGAGCACGAAGAGAAGAAGGAGCAGGAGGAGGAGATGGAGCCCGACGTTGAGAAGGAGCAGGAGGTGGAGAAGGAGCAATAGGAGGAGAAGGAGCAGGAGAGGGAGAAGGAGCAGTAGAGGGAGATGGAGCAGGAGAGGGAGAAGGAGCAGGAGGGGGAGGTGGAGCAACAAGAGGAGAAGGAGCAGGAGGACGTGAAGGAGCAGGAGGACGAGATGGAGCAGGATGACGAGAAGGAGCAGGAGGACGAGAAGGAGCAGGAGGACGAGAAGGATCAGGAAGACGAGAAGGATCAGGAAGACGAGAAGGATCAGGAAGACGAGAAGGATCAGGAAGACGAGAAGGATCAGGAGGAGGGGTAGAAGATGGAGACGGAGAAGAAGCAGTTGAGCGAGAGGGAGCAGGAGGTGGAGGAGGGGCTCGAGGGCGAAAATGATCAGGAGGATGTGAACGAGCAGTAGGCGGAGGAGGAGCGGGAGGCATAGAAGGAGCAGGAGGCGGAGAAGGAGAAGGAGGCGGAGAAGGAGCAGTAGGCGGAGAAGCAGCAGGAGTCGGAGAAGGAGCAGGAGGCGGAGAAGGAGCAGGAGGTGAAGGAGCAGGAAGTGGAGGTGGAGCTGGATATGGAAAAGGAGCAGGAGGTGGAGAAGGAGCAGGAGATGAAGGAGGAGGAGCAGGAGGTGGAGAAGGAGTAGGAGGTGGAGAAGGAGCAGGAGGTGGTGAAGGAGCATGAGGTGGAGAAGGAGCAGGAGGTGGAGAAGGAGCAGGAGGTGGAGAAGGAGCAGGAGGTGGAGAAGGAGCAGGAGGTGGAGAAGGAGCAGGAGGTGGAGATGGAGCAGGAGGTGGAGAAGGAGCAGGAGGTGGAGAAGGAGCAGGAGGTGGAGAAGGAGCAGGAGGTGGAGAAGGAGCAGGAGGTGGAGAAGGAGCAGGAGGTGGAGATGGAGCAGGAGGAGGAGAAGGAGCAGGAGGATTAATTTGAACGGGACGAGGAGAAGGAGCAGGACGTGGAGATGGAGCATGAGGAGGAGGAGGAGAAGGAGCTGGAGGTGGAGTAGGAATAGGAGGTGGAGAAGGAGCAGAAGGTGGAGAAGTAGCAGGAACTGGCGAAGGAGCAGATGGTGGAGAAGGAGCAGAAGTTGGAGAAGGAGCAGAAGGTGGAGAAGGAACAGAAGGTGGAGAAGGAGCAGGAGGTGGAGAAGGAGCAGGAGGTGGAGAAGAAGCGGAATGTGGAGAAGGAGCAGAAGATGGTAAAGGAGCAGATGGTGGAGAAGGAGCAGAAGGTGGAGAATGAGCAGGAGGTGGAGAAGGAGCAGGAGGTGGAGAAGGAGCAGCAGGAGGAGAAGGAGCAGGAGGAGGAGACAGAGCAGGAGGAGGAGAAAGAGCAGGAGGTGGAGAAGGAGCAGGAGGTGGAGAAGGAGCAGGAGGAGGAGAAAGAGCAGGAGGAGGAGACGGAGCAGGAGGAGGAGACGGAGCTGGAGGAGGGGAAGGAGCAGGAGGTAGAGAAGGAGCAGCAGGTGGAGAAAGAGCAGGAGGTGGAGAAGGAGCAGGAGGTGGAGAAGGAGCAGGAGGTGGAGAAGGAGCAGGAGGAGGAGACGGAGAGGGAGGAGGAGAAGGCGCAGGAGGTAGAGAAGGAGCAGCAGGTGGAGAAGGAGCAGGAGGTGGAGAAGGAGCAGGAGGTGGAGAAGGAGCAGGAGGCAGAGAAGGAGCAGGAGGCGGAGAAGGAGCAGGAGCCGGAGCAGGAGGCCGAGAAGGAGCACGAGTCGGAGAAGGAGCAGGAGGAGGAGAAGGAGCAGGAAGTGGAGAAGGAGCAGGAGGTGGAGAAGGAGCAGTAGGTGGAGAAGGAGCAGGAGGAGGAGACGGAGCAGGAGATAGAGAAGGAGCAGGAGGTGGAGAAGGAGCAGGAGGTGGAGAAGGAGCATGAGGTGGAGAAGGAGCAGGAGGTGGAGAAGGAGCAGGAGGAGGAGCAGGAGCAGGAGGCGGAGGTTGAGCGGGACGAGGAGAAGGAGCAGGAGGGGGAGAGTGAGCATGAGGGGCTGAGTGAGCAGGAGATGGAGAAGGAGCAGGAGGAGGAGACGGAGCAGGAGATGGAGAAGGAGCAGGAGGTGGAGAAGGAGCAGGAGGTGGAGAAGGAGCAGGAGGTGGAGAATGAGCAGGAGGTGGAGGTGGAGATGGATATAGAAAAGGAGCAGGAGGTGGAGAAGGAGCAAGAGATGAAGGAGGAGGAGCAGGAGGTGGAGAAGGAGCAGGAGGTGGAGAAGGAGCAGGAGGTGGAGAAGGAGCAGGAGGTCGAGAAGGAGCAGGAGGTGGAGACGGAGCAGGAGTTGGAGAAGGAGCAGGAGGTGGAGAAGGATCAGGAGGAGGAGAAGGAGCAGGAGGATTAGTTTGAGCGGGACGAGGAGAAGGAGCAGGACCTGGAGATGGAGCATGAGGAGGAGGAGGAGAAGGAGCTGGAGGTGGAGTAGGAATAGGAGGTGGAGAAGGAGCAGGAGGTGGAGAAGTAGCAGGAACTGGCGAAGGAGCAGAAGGTGGAGAAGGAGCAGAAGATGGAGAAGGAGCAGAAGGTGGAGAAGGAGCAGGAGGTGGAGAAGGAGCAGGAGGTGGAGAAGGAGCAGGAGATGAAGGAGGAGGAGCAGGAGGTGGAGAAGAAGCAGGAAGTGGAGAAGGAGCAGGAGGTGGAGAAGGAGCAGGAGGTGGAGAAGGAGCAGGAGGTGGAGAAGGAGCAGGAGGTGGAGAAGGAGCAGGAGGTGGAGAAGGAGCAGGAGGAGGAGGAGAAGGAGCAGGAGGAGGAGGTTGAGCGGGACGAGGAGAAGGAGCAGGATGGGGTGAGTGAGCAGAAGTGGGAGAGTGAGCAGGAGGTGGAGAAGGATCAGGACGGGGAAAGGAGCAGGAGCTTTAGAGGAGCGGGAGGGGGAGAATGAGCAGGAGGCGGAGGTAGAGATGGAGCGGGAGGCATCGAAGGAGCAGGAGGCGGAGAAGGAGCAGGAGGCGGAGATGGAGCAGGAGGCGGAGAAGGAGCAGGACGCGGAGAAGGAGCAGGAGGTGGAGAAGGAGCAGGAGGTGGAGAAGGAGCAGAAGGTGGAGAAGGAGCAGGAGGTGGAGAAGGAGCAGGAGGTGGAGAAGGAGCAGGAGATGAAGGAGGAGGAGCAGGAGGTGGAGAAGAAGAAGGAGGTGGAGAAGGAGCAGGAGGTGGAGAAGGAGCAGGAGGTGGAGAAGGAGCAGGAGGTGGAGAAGGAGCACGAGGTGGAGAAGGAGCAGGAGGTGGAGAAGGAGCAGGAGGAGGAGGAGAAGGAGCAGGAGGAGGAGGTTGAGCGGGACGAGGAGAAGGAGCAGGATGGGGTGAGTGAGCAGAAGTGGGAGAGTGAGCAGGAGGTGGAGAAGGATCAGGACGGGGAAAGGAGCAGGAGCTTTAGATGGAGCGGGAGGGGGAGAATGAGCAGGAGGCGGAGGTAGAGATGGAGCGGGAGGCATCGAAGGAGCAGGAGGCGGAGAAGGAGCAGGAGGCGGAGATGGAGCAGGAGGCGGAGAAGGAGCAGGACGCGGAGAAGGAGCAGGACGCGGAGAAGGAGCAGGAGGTGGAGAAGGAGCAGGAGGTGGAGAAGGAGCAGGAGGTGGAGAAGGAGCAGGAGGTGGAGAAGGAGCAGGAGGTGGAGAAGGAGCAGGAGGTGGAGAAGGAGCAGAAGGAGGAGAAGGAGCAGGAGGAGGAGGTTGAGCGGGACGAGGAGAAGGAGCAGGAGGGTGAGAGTTAGCAGGAGGGGGAGAAGGAGGAGGACGGGAAAAAGGAGCAGGAGCAGGCGTGGGTGAAGGAGCAGGAGGGGAGAAGGAGCAGGAGGAATTTGACCAGGAAGTGGAGAAGGAGCAGGAGGGGGAGGTTGAGCAGAAAGAGGAGAAGGAGCAGGTGGAGCGGAAGCAGGAGGAGGTGATGGTGGAGCTGGATGTGGTGGAGGAGCATGAGGTGGAGAAGGAGCAGGAGGCGGAGAAGGAGCAGAAGATGGAGAAGGAGCAGAAGGTGGAGAAGGAGCAGGAGGTGGAGAAGGAGCAGGAGGTGGAGAAGGAGCAGGAGGTGGAGAAGGAGCGGAAGGTGGAGATGGAGCAGAAGATGGTAAAGGAGCAGAAGGTGGAGAAGGAGCAGAAGGTGGAGAAGTAGCAGGAGGTGGAGAAGGAGCAGGAGGTGGAGAAGGAGCAGCAGGAGGAGAAGGAGCAGGAGGAGGAGACGTAGCAGGAGGAGGAGAAAGAGCAGGAGTTGAGATGGAGCAGGAGGTGGAGAAGGAGCAGGAGGTGGAGAAGGAGCAGGAGGTGGAGAAGGAGCAGGAGGAGGAGAAGGAGCAGGAGGAGGAGGTTGAGCGGGACGAGGAGAAGGAGCAGGAGGGGGTGAGTGAGCAGGAGTGGGAGAGTGAGGAGGAGGTGGAGACGGATCAGGAGGGGGAAAAGCAGCTGGAGGTAGAGATGGAGCGGGAGGGGGAGAATGAGCAGAAGGCGGAGGTAGAGGTGGAGCGGGAGGCATAGAAGGAGCAGAAGGCGGAGAAGGAGCAGTAGATGGAGAAGGAGCAGGAGGTGGAGAAGGAGCACGAGGTGGAGAATGAACAGTTGGAGGAGAAGGAGGAGGAGGAGAAGGAGCAGTCGTTGGAGAAGGAGCATGAGGTGGAGAAGGAGCAGGATGTGGAGGTGGAGCTGGATATGGAAAAGGAGCAGGAGGTGGAGAAGGAAAGCAGATGAAGGAGGACGAGTAGGAGGTGGAGAAGGAGCAGGAGGTGGAGAAGGAGCAGGAGGTGGAGAAGGAGCAGGAGGAGGAGAAGGAGCAGGAGGAGGAGGTTGAGCGGGACGAGGAGAAGGAGGAGCAGGGGGAGAGTTAGCAGGAGGGGGAGAGTGAGTATGAGGTGGAGAAGGAGCAGGACGGGAAAAAGGAGCAGGAGCAGGAGGGGGTGAAGGAGCAGGAGGGGAGAAGGAGCAGGAGGCAAGGCAGGAGCAGGAGGGGGAGAAGGAGCAGGAGGAGGAGTTTTGACCAGGAAGTGGAGAAGGAGCAGGAGGGGAAGGTTGAGCAGAAAGAGGAGAAAGAGCAGGTGGAGGGGAAGCAGCAGGAGCTGAAGGTGGAGCTGGATGTGGTGGAGGAGCATGAGGTGGAGAAGGAGCAGGAGGCGGAGAAGGAGCAGGAGTTGGAGAAGGAGCAGGAGGTGGAGAAGGAGAAGGAGGCGGAGGAGGAGCTGCAGGTGAAGAAGGAGCAGGACGGGGAGAAGGAGCTGGAGGAGGAGAAGGAGCTGGAGGAGGAGAACGAGCTAGAGGAGGAGAAGGAGCAGGAGGGGTACAAGGTGCATGAGGGGTAGAACGAGCAGGAGGTGTAGGAGGAGCAGAAGGAGGAGAAGGAGCAGAAGGTGGAGAAGGAGCTGGAAGAGAAGAAGGAGCAGGAGGAGGGGGTTGAGCAGAGGAAGAGAAGGAGCAGGAGGAGGAGAGAAGGAGCAGGACGAGGAGAAGCAGCAGGAGGTGGAGAAGGAGCAACAGGAGGAGAAGGAGCAGGAGAGGGAGAAGAAGCAGGAGAGGGAGATGGAGCAGGAGACGGAGAAGGAGCAGAAGGGGGAGAAGGAGCAGAAGGTGGAGAAGGAGCAGGTGGTGGAGAAGGAGCAGGAGGTTGAGAAGGAGCATGAGGCGGAGAAGGAGCAGGAGGAGGAGTTTGATCGGGACGAGGAGAAGGAGCAGGAGGGGGAGAGCGAGCAGGAGGGTAAGGGTCAGCAGAAGGTGGAGAAGGTGCAGGATGGGGAAAAGGAGCAGGAGGTAGAGATGGAGCGGGAGGGGGAGAAGGAGCAGGAGGCGGAGAAGGAGTGGGATGCAGAGCGAGAGCAAGAGGGGGCAAAGGAGGACGAGAATGATCAGGAGGGCGAGAAGGAGCAAGAGGTGGGGAATGACCAGTTGGAGGAGAAGGAGGAGGAGGAGGCGATGGAGCAGGAGGTGGAGAATGAACATGAGTTGTGGAAGGAGCTTCAGTTGGAGATGGAGCTGGAGGTGAAGAAGGAGCAGGACGGGGAGTTGGAGGTGGAGGAGGAGAAGGAGCAGGACGTGGAGATGGAGCATGAGGAGGAGGAGGAGAAGGAGCTGGAGGTGGAGTAGGAATAGGCGGTGGAGAAGGAGCAGGAACTGGCGAAGGAGCAGAAGGTGGAGAAGGAGCAGAAGATGGAGAAGGAGCACAAGGTGGAGAAGGAGCAGAAGGTGGAGAAGGAGCAGGAACTGGCGAAGGAGCAGAAGATGGAGAAGGAGCAGAAGGTGGAGAAGGAGCAGGAGGTGGAGAAGGAGCAGGAGGAGGAGAATGAGCAGGAGGTGGAGAAGGAGCACGAAGAGAAGAATGAGCAGGAGGAGGAGATGGAGCCAGACGTTGAGATGGAGCAGGAGGTGGAGAAGGAGCAACAGGAGGAGAAGGAGCAGGAGAGGGAGAAGGAGCAGGAGAGGGAGAAAGAGCAAGAGAGGGAGAAGGAGCAGGAGGGGGAGAAGGAGCAGGAGGTGGAGAAGGAGCAGGAGGAGGAGAAGGAGCAGGAGAAGGAGAAGGAGCACGAAGAGAAGAATGAGCAGGAGGAGGAGATGGAGCCAGACGTTGAGTTGGAGCAGGAGGTGGAGAAGGAGCAACAGGATGAGAAGGAGCAGGAGAGGGAGAAGGAGCAGGAGAGGGAGAAGGAGCAGGAGAGGGAGAAGGAGCCGGAGGGGGAGAAGGAGCAACAGGAGGAGAAGGAGCAGGAGGACGAGAAGGAGCAGGAAGACGAGAAGGATCAGGAAGACGAGAAGGATCAGGAAGACGAGAAGGATCAGGAAGACGAGAAGGATCAGGAGGAGTGAAAGAAGCAGGAGACGGAGAAGGAGCAGTTGAGGGAGAGCGAGCAGGAGGTGGAGGAGGGGCTCGACGGCGAGAATGATCAGGAGGATGTGAACGAGCAGCAGGCGGAGGAGCAGCGGGAGGCATAGAAGGAGCAAGAGGCGGAGAAGGAGCAGGAGGCGGAGAAGGAGCAGGAGGTGGAGAAGGAGCAGGAGATATAGGAGGAGGAGCAGGAGGTGGAGAAGGAGCAGGAGGTGGAGAAGGAGCAGGAGGTGGAGAAGGAGCAGGAGGTCGAGAAGGAGCAGGAGGTGGAGAAGGAGCAGGAGGTGGAGAAGGAGCAGGAGGAGGAGAAGGAGCAGGAGAAGGAGGTTGAGCGGGACGAGGAGAAGGAGCAGGAGGGGGAGAGAGAGCGGGAGGGGGTGAGTGAGCAGGAGGTGGAGAAGGAGCAGGACAGGAAAAGGAGCAGGAGCAGGAGTGGGTGAAGGAGCAGGAGGGGAGAAGGAGCAGGAGGCAAGGCAGGAGCAGGAGGGGGAGAAGGAGCAGGTGGAGGAGTTTGACCAGGAAGTTGAAAAGGAGCAGGAGGGGGAGGTTGAGCAGAAAGAGGAGAAGGTGCAGGTGGAGGGTAAGCAGCAGGAGGTGAAGGTGGAGCTGGATGTGGTGGAGGAGCATGAGGTGGAGAAGGAGCAGCAGGCGGAGAAGGAGCAGGAGGTGGAGAAGGAGCAGGAGGTGGAGAAGGAGAAGGAGGCGGATGAGGAGCTGCAGGTGAAGAAGGAGCAGGACGGGGAAAACGAGCTGGAGGAGGAGAACGAGCTGGAGGAGGAGAACGAGCTAGAGGAGGAGAAGGAGCAGGAGTGGTAGAAGGAGCATGAGGGGTGGAAGGAGCAGGAGGTGGAGGAGGAGCAGAAGGAGGAGAAGGAGCAGAAGGTGGAGAAGGAGCAGGAAGCGAAGAAGGAGCAGGAGGAGGGGGTTGAGCAGAGGAAGAGAAGGAGCAGGAGGAGGAGAGAAGGAGCAGGACGAGGAGAAGCGGCAGGAGGAGGAGAAGCAGCACGATGAGAAGAAGGAGCAGGAGGAGGAGATGGAGCCAGACGTTGAGAAGCAGCAGGAGGTGGAGAAGGAGCAACAGGAGGAGAAGGAGCAGGAGGACGAGAAGGAGCAGGATGACGAGAAGGAGCAGGATGAAGAGAAGGAGCAGGAGGACGAGAAGGAGCAGGAGGACGAGAAGGATCAGGAGGAGTGAAAGAAGCAGGAGACGGAGAAGGAGCAGTTGAGGGAGAGGGAGCAGGAGGTGGAGGAGGAGCAGGAGGAGGAGAAGGAGCAGGAGAAGGAGAAGGAGCACGAAGAGAAGAATGAGCAGGAGGAGGAGATGGAGCCAGACGTTGAGATGGAGCAGGAGGCGGAGAAGGAGCAACAGGAGGAGAATGAGCAGGAGAGGGAGAAGGAGCAGGAGAGGGAGAAGGAGCAGGAGAGGGAGAAGGAGCAGGAGGGGGACAAGGAGCAACAGGAGGAGAAGGAGCAGGAGGACGAGAAGGAGCAGGAGGACGAGAAGGAGCAGAAGGACGAGAAGGAGCAGGAAGACGAGAAGGATCAGGAAGACGAGAAGGATCAGGAAGACGAGAAGGATCAGGAAGACGAGAAGGATCAGGAGGAGTGAAAGAAGCAGGAGACGGAGAAGGAGCAGTTGAGGGAGAGGGAGCAGGAGGTGGAGGAGGGGCTCGACGGCGAGAATGATCAGGAGTGTGTGAACGAGCAGCAGGCGGAGGAGGAGCGCGAGGCGTAGAAGGAGAAGGAGGCGGAGAAGGAGCAGGAGGCGGAGAAGGAGCAGGAGGTGGAGAAGGAGCAGGAGGTGGAGGTGGAGCTGGATATAGAAAAGGAGCAGGAGGTGGAGAAGGAGCAAGAGATGAAGGAGGAGGAGCAGGAGGTGGAGAAGGAGCAGGAGGTGGAGAAGGAGCAGGAGGTGGAGAAGGAGCAGGAGGTCGAGAAGGAGCAGGAGGTCGAGAAGGAGCAGGAGGTGGAGAAGGAGCAGGAGGTGGAGAAGGAGCAGGAGGGGGTGAGTGAGCAGGAGTGGGAGAGTGAGCAGGAGGTGGAGACGGATCAGGAGGGGGAAAATGAGCTGGAGGTAGAGATGGAGCGGGAGGGGGAGAATGAGCAACAGGCGGAGGTAGAGGTGAGGCGGGAGGCATAGAAGGAGCAGGAGTCGGAGAATGAGCAGTAGACGGAGAAGGAGCAGGAGGTGGAGAAGGAGCACGAGGTGGAGAAGGAGCAGGAGGATTAGTTTGAGCGGGACGAGGAGAAGGAGCAGGACGTGGAGATGGAGCATGAGGAGGAGGAGGAGAAGGAGGTGGAGTAGGAATAGGAGGTGGAGAAGGAGCAGGGGGTGGAGAAGTAGCAGGAACTGGCGAAGGAGCAGAAGGTGGAGAAGGAGCAGAAGATGGAGAAGGAGCAGAAGGTGGAGAAGGAACAGAAGGTGGAGAAGGAGCAGGAGGTGTAGAAGGAGCAGGAGGTGGAGAAGGAGCGGAAGATGGAGAAGGAGCAGAAGATGGTAAAGGAGCAGAAGGTGGAGAAGGAGCAGGAGGTGGAGAAGGAGCAGGAGGTGGAGATGGAGCAGCAGGAGGAGAAGGAGCAGGAGGAGGAGACGTAGCAGGAGGAGGAGAAAGAGCAGGAGGTGGAGAAGGAGCAGGAGGTGGAGAAGGAGCAGGAGGTGGAGGTGGAGTTGGATATGGAAAAGGAGCAGGAGGTGGAGAAGGAGCAGGAGATAAAGGAGGAGGAGCGGAAGGTGGAGACGGAGCAGAAGATGGTAAAGGAGCAGAAGGTGGAGAAGGAGCAGAAGGTGGAGAAGGAGCAGGAGGTGGAGAAGGAGCAGGAGGTGGAGAAGGAGCAGCAGGAGGAGAAGGAGCAGGAGGAGGAGACGTAGCAGGAGGAGGAGAAAGAGCAGTAGGTGGAGAAGGAGCAGGAGGTGGAGAAGGAGCAGGAGGTGGAGGTGGAGTTGGATATGGAAAAGGAGCAGGAGGTGGAGAAGGAGCAGGAGATAAAGGAGGAGGAGCACGAGGTGGAGAAGGAGCAGGAGGTGGAGAAGGAGCAGGAGGTGGAAAAGGAGCAGGAGATGGAGAAGGAGCAGGAGGTGGAGGTTGAGCGGGACGAGGAGAAGGAGCAGGAGGGGGTGAGTGAGCAGGAGTGGGAGAGTGAGCAGGAGGTGGAGACGGATCAGGAGGGGGAAAAGGAGCTGGAGGTAGAGATGGAGCGGGAGGGGGAGAATGAGCAGTAGGCGGAGGTAGAGGTGGGGCGGGAGGCATAGAAGGAGCAGGAGTCGGAGAAGGAGCAGTAGATGGAGAAGGAGCAGGAGGTGGAGAAGGAGCACGAGGTGGAGAATGAACAGTTGGAGGAGAAGGAGGAGGAGGAGAAGGAGCAGTCGTTGGAGAAGGAGCATGAGGTGGAGAAGGAGCAGGATGTGGAGGTGGAGCTGGATATGGAATAGGAGCAGGAGGTGGAGAAGTAAAGCAGATGAAGGAGGAGGAGCAGGAGGTGGAGAAGGAGCAGGAGGTGGAGAAGGAGCAGGAGGTGGAGAAGGAGCAGGAGGTGGAGAAGGAGCAGGAGGAGGAGAAGGAGCAGGAGGAGGAGGTTGAGCGGGACGAGGAGAAGGAGCAGGAGGGGAGAGTTAGCAGGAGGGGGAGAGTGAGCATGAGGTGGAGAAGGAGCAGGACGGGAAAAAGGAGCAGGAGCAGGAGGGGTTGAAGGAGCAGGAGGGTCGAAGGAGCAAGAGGCAAGGCAGGAGCAGGAAGGGGAGAAGGAGCAGGAGGAGGAGTTTTGACCAGGAAGTGGAGAAGGAGCAGGAGGGGGAGGTTGAGCAGAAAGAGGAGAAAGAGCAGGTGGAGGGGAAGCAGCAGGAGCTGAAGGTGGAGCTGGATGTGGTGGAGGAGCATGAGGTGGAGAAGGAGCAGGAGGTGGAGAAGGAGAAGGAGGCGGAGGAGGAGCTGCAGGTGAAGAAGGAGCAGGACGGGGAGAAGGAGCTGGAGGAGGAGAAGGAGCTGGAGGAGGAGAACGAGCTAGAGGAGGAGAAGGAGCAGGAGGGGTAGAAGGTGCATGAGGGGTAGAACGAGCAGGAGGTGTAGGAGGAGCAGAAGGAGGAGAAGGAGCAGAAGGTGGAGAAGGAGCTGGAAGAGAAGAAGGAGCAGGAGGAGGGGGTTGAGCAGAGGAAGAGAAGGAGCAGGAGGAGGAGAGAAGGAGCAGGACGAGGAGAAGCAGCAGGAGGAGGAGAAGGAGCACGAAGAGAAGAAGGAGCAGGAGGAGATGGAGCCAGACGTTGGGAAGGAGCAGGAGGTGGAGAAGGAGCAACAGGAGGAGAAGGAGCAGGAGAGGGAGAAGGAGCAGGAGAGGGAGATGGAGCAGGAGAGGGAGAAGGAGCAGGAGGGGGAGAAGGAGCAGGAGGTGGAGAAGGAGCAGGAGGTGGAGAAGGAGCAGGAGGTGGAGAAGGAGCAGGAGGTGGAGAAGGAGCATGAGGCGGAGCAGGAGCAGGAGGAGGAGTTTGATCGGGACGAGGAGAAGGAGCAGGAGGGGGAGAGCGAGCAGGAGTGTAAGGGTGGGCAGAAGGTGGAGAAGGTGCAGGACGGGGAAAAGGAGCAGGAGGTAGAGATGGAGCGGGAGGGGGAGAAGGAGCAGGAGGCAGAGAAGGAGTGGGATGCAGAGCGAGAGCAAGAGGGGTCAAAGGAGCAGGAGGACGAGAATGATCAGGAGGGCGAGAAGGAGCAGGAGGAGGGGAAGAAGCAGGAGGAGTAGAAGGAGCATGTGGGTGTGAACGAGCAGGATGCAGAGAAGGAGCTGGATGCATCGAAGGAGCAGGAGGCGTTGAAGCAGCAGGAGATGGAGAAGGAGCCGGAGGTGGAGAAGGAGCAAGAGGTGGGGAATGACCATTTGGAGGAGAAGGAGGAGGAGGAGGCGATGGAGCAAGAGGTGGAGAATGAACATGAATTGTGGAAGGAGCTTCAGTTGGAGAAGGAGCTGGAGGTGAAGAAGGAGCAGGACGGGGAGTTGGAGGTGGAGGAGGAGAAGGAGCAGGACGTGGAGATGGAGCATGAGGAGGAGGAGGAGAAGGAGCTGGAGGTGGAGTAGGAATAGGCGGTGGAGAAGGAACAGGAGGTGGAGAAGTAGCAGGAACTGGCGAAGGAGCAGAAGGTGGAGAAGGAGCAGAAGGTGGAGAAGGAGCAGGAGGTGGAGAAGGAGCAGGAGGAGGAGAAGGAGCAGGAGTAGGAGAATGAGCAGGAGGAGGAGAAGGAGCACGAAGAGAAGAATGAGCAGGAGGAGGAGATGGAGCCAGACGTTGAGATGGAGCAGGAGGTGGAGAAGGAGCAACAGCAGGAGAAGGAGCAGAAGAGGGAGAAGGAGCAGGAGAGGGAGAAAGAGCAGGAGAGGGAGAAGGAGCAGGAGGGGGAGAAGGAGCAGGAGGTGGAGAAGGAGCAGGAGGAGGAGAAGGAGCAGGAGAAGGAGAAGGAGCACGAAGAGAAGAATGAGCAGGAGGAGGAGATGGAGCCAGACGTTGAGATGGAGCAGGAGGTGGAGAAGGAGCAACAGGAGGAGAAGGAGCAGGAGAGGGAGAAGGAGCAGGAGAGGGAGAAGGAGCAGGAGAGGAAGAAGGAGCCGGAGGGGGAGAAGGAGCAACAGGAGGAGAAGGAGCAGGAGGACGAGAAGGAGCAGGAGGACGAGAAGGAGCAGAAGGACGAGAAGGAGCAGGATGACGAGAAGGATCAGGAAGAAGAGAAGGATCAGGAAGACGAGAAGGATCAGGAAGACGAGAAGGATCAGGAGGATTGAAAGAAGCAGGAGACGGAGAAGGAGCAGTTGAGGGAGAGGGAGCAGGAGGTGGAGATGGGGCTCGACGGCGAGAAAGATCAGGAGGGTGTGAACGAGCATCAGGCGGAGGAGGAGCGGGAGGCATAGAAGGAGCAGGAGGCGGAGAAGGAGCAGGAGGCGGAGAAGGAGCAGGAGGTGGAGAAGGAGCAGGAGATGAAGGAGGAGGAGCAGGAGGTGGAGAAGAAGGAGCAGGAGGAGGAGATGGAGCCCGACGTTGAGAAGGAGCAGGAGGTGGAGAAGGAGCAACAGGAGGAGAAGGAGCAGGAGGACGTGAAGGTGCAGGAGGACGAGAAGGAGCAGGATGACGAGAAGGAGCAGGAGGACGAGAAGGAGCAGGAGGACGAGAAGGATCAGGAAGACGAGAAGGATCAGGAAGACGAGAAGGATCAGGAAGACGAGAAGGATCAGGAAGACGAGAAGGATCAGGAGGAGGGGTCGAAGATGGAGACGGAGAAGAAGCAGTTGAGCGAGAGGGAGCAGGAGGTGGAGGAGGGGCTCGAGGGCGAAAATGATCAGGAGGATGTGAACGAGCAGTAGGCGGAGGAGGAGCGGGAGGCATAGAAGGAGCAGGAGGCGGAGAAGGAGAAGGAGGCGGAGAAGGAGCTGTAGGCGGAGAAGGAGCAGGAGGCGGAGAAGGAGCAGGAGGCGGAGAAGGAGCAGGAGATGAAGGAGGAGGAGCAGGAGGTGGAGAAGGAGTAGGAGGTGGAGAAGGAGCAGGAGGTGGTGAAGGAGCATGAGGTGGAGAAGGAGCAGGAGGTGGAGAAGGAGCAGGAGGTGGAGAAGGAGCAGGAGGTGGAGAAGGAGCAGGAGGTGGAGAAGGAGCAGGAGGTGGAGAAGGAGCAGGAGGTGGAGAAGGAGCAGGAGGCGGAGAAGGAGCAGGAGGTGAAGGAGCAGGAAGTGGGGGTGGAGCTGGATATGGAAAAGGAGCAGGAGGTGGAGAAGGAGCAGGAGATGAAGGAGGAGGAGCAGGAGGTGGAGAAGGAGTAGGAGGTGGAGAAGGAGCAGGAGGTGGTGAAGGAGCATGAGGTGGAGAAGGAGCAGGAGGAGGAGAAGGAGCAGGAGGAGGAGGTTGAGCGGGACGAGGAGAAGGAGCAGGATGGGGTGAGTGAGCAGGAGTGGGAGAGTGAGCAGGAGGTGGAGAAGGATCAGGACGGGGAAAGGAGCAGGAGCTTTAGATGGAGCGGGAGGGGCAGAAGGAGCAGGAGGCGGAGGTAGAGATGGAGCGGGAGGCATCGAAGGAGCAGGAGGCGGAGAAGGAGCAGGAGGCGGAGATGGAGCAGGAGGCGGAGAAGGAGCAGGACGCGGAGAAGGAGCAGTAGGTGGAGAAGGAGAAGGATGTGGAGAAGGAGCAGGAGGTGGAGAATGAACAGTTGGAGGAGAAGGAGGAAGACGAGAATGAGCAGTCGTTGGAGAAGGAGCATGAGGTGGAGAAGAAGCATGATGTGGAGGTGGAGCTGGATATGGAAAAGGAGCAGGAGGTGGAGAAGGAGCAGGAGGTGGAGAAGGAGCAGGAGGTGGAGAAGGAGCAGGACGGGAAAAAGGAGCAGGAGCAGGAGTGGGTGAAGGAGCAGGCGGGGAGAAGGAGCAGGAGGCAAGGCAGGAGCAGGAGGGGTAGAAGGAGCAGGAGGAGGAATTTGACCAGGAAGTGGAGAAGGAGCAGGAGGGGGAGGTTGAGCAGAAAGAGGAGAAGGAGCAGGTGGAGCGGAAGCAGGAGGAGGTGCAGGTGGAGCTGGATGTGGTGGACGAGCATGAGGTGGAGAAGGAGCAGGAGGCGGAGAAGGAGCAGGAGGTGGAGAAGGAGCAGGAGGTGGAGAAGGAGAAGGAGAAGGAGGAGGAGCGGCAGGTGAAGAAGGAGCAGCACGGGGAGAAGGAGCTGCAGGAGGAGAAGGAGCTGGAGGAGGAGAAGGAGCTAGAGGAGGAGAAGGAGCAGGAGGGGTAGAAGGAGCATGAGGGGTAGAAGCAGCAGGAGGTGGAGGAGGAGCAGAAGGACGAGAAGGAGCAGAAGGTGGTGAAGGAGCAGGAAGAGAAGAAGGGTCAGGAGGAGGGGGTTGAGCAGAGGAAGAGAAGGAGCAGGACGAGGAGAAGCAGCAGGAGGAGGAGAAGGAGCACGAAGAGAAGAAGGAGCAGGAGGAGGAGATGGAGCCCGACGTTGAGAAGGAGCAGGAGATGGACAAGGAGCAACAGGAGGAGAAGGAGCAGGAGGACGTGAAGGTGCAGGAGGACGAGAAGGAAAAGGATGACGAGAAGGAGCAGGAGGACTAGAAGGAGCAGGAGGACGAGAAGGATCAGGAAGACGAGAAGGATCAGGAAGACGAGAAGGATCAGGAAGACGAGAAGGATCAGGAAGACGAGAAGGATCAGGAGGAGGGGTCGAAGATGGAGACGGAGAAGAAGCAGTTGAGCGAGAGGGAGCAGGAGGTGGAGGAGGGGCTCGAGGGCGAAAATGATCAGGAGGATGTGAACGAGCAGTAGGCGGAGGAGGAGCGGGAGGCATAGAAGGAGCAGGAGGCGGAGAAGGAGAAGGAGGCGGAGAAGGAGCTGTAGGCGGAGAAGGAGCAGGAGGCGGAGAAGGAGCAGGAGGCAGAGAAGGAGCAGGAGGTGAAGGAGCAGGAAGTGGAGGTGGAGCTGGATATGGAAAAGGAGCAGGAGGTGGAGAAGGAGCAGGAGATGAAGGAGGAGGAGCAGGAGGTGGAGAAGGAGTAGGAGGTGGAGAAGGAGCAGGAGGTGGTGAAGGAGCATGAGGTGGAGAAGGAGCAGGAGGTGGAGAAGGAGCAGGAGGTGGAGAAGGAGCAGGAGGTGGAGAAGGAGCAGGAGGTGGAGAAGGAGCAGGAGGTGGAGAAGGAGCAGGTGGTGGAGATGGAGCAGGAGGTGGAGAAGGAGCAGGAGGTGGAGAAGGAGCAGGAGGTGGAGAAAGAGCAGGAGGTGGAGAAGGAGCAGGAGGTGGAGAAGGAGCAGGAGGTGGAGATGGAGCAGGAGGAGGAGAAGGAGCAGGAGGATTAGTTTGAGCGGGACGAGGAGAAGGAGCAGGACGTGGAGATGGAGCATGAGGAGGAGGAGGAGAAGGAGCTGGAGGTGGAGTAGGAATAGGAGGTGGAGAAGGAGCAGGAGGTGGAGAAGTAGCAGGAAATGGCGAAGGAGCAGATGGTGGAGAAGGAGCAGAAGATGGAGAAGGAGCAGAAGGTGGACAAGGAACAGAAGGTGGAGAAGGAGCAGGAGGTGGAGAAGGAGCAGGAGGTGGAGAAGGAGCGGAATGTGGAGAAGGAGCAGAAGATGGTAAAGGAGCAGAAGGTGGAGAAGGAGCAGAAGGTGGAGAAGGAGCAGGAGGTGGAGAAGGAGCAGCAGGAGGAGAAGGAGCAGGAGGAGGAGACGGAGCAGGAGTTGGAGAAAGAGCAGGAGGTGGAGAAGGAGCAGGAGGTGGAGAAGGAGCAGGAGGAGGAGAAGGAGCAGGAGGAGGAGACGGAGCAGGAGGAGGAGACGGAGCTGGAGGAGGAGAAGGAGCAGGAGGTAGAGAAGGAGCAGCAGGTGGAGAAAGAGCAGGAGGTGGAGAAGGAGCAGGAGGTGGAGAAGGAGCAGGAGGTGGAGAAGGAGCAGGAGGAGGAGACCGAGCAGGAGGAGGAGAAGGAGCAGGAGGTAGAGAAGGAGCAGCAGGTGGAGAAGGAGCAGGAGGTGGAGAAGGAGCAGGAGGTGGAGAAGGAGCAGGAGGCAAAGAAGGAGCAGGAGGCGGAGAAGGAGCAGGAGCCGGAGCAGGAGGCCGAGAAGGAGCAGGAGGCGGAGAAGGAGCAGGAGGAGGAGAAGGAGCAGGAAGTGGAGAAGGAGCAGGAGGTGGAGAAGGAGCAGTAGGTGGAGAAGGAGCAGGAGGAGGAGACGGAGCAGGAGATGGAGAAGTAGCAGGAGGTGGAGAAGGAGCAGGATGTGGAGAAGGAGCAGGAGGTGGAGAAGGAGCAGGAGGTGGAGAAGGAGCAGGAGGAGGAGAAGGAGCAGGAGGCGGAGGTTGAGCGGGATGAGGAGAAGGAGCAGGAGGTGGAGAAGGAGCAGGAGGGGGTGAGTGAGCAGGAGGTGGAGAAGGAGCAGGAGGAGGAGACGGAGCAGGAGATGGATAAGGAGCAGGAGGTGGAGAACGAGCAGGAGGTGGAGAAGGAGCAGGAGGTGGAGAAGGAGCAGGAGGTGGAGAAGGAGCAGGAGGAGGAGAAGGAGCAGGAGGCGGAGGTTGAGCGGGACGAGGAGAAGGAGCAGGAGGGGGAGAGTGAGCAGGAGGGGGTGAGTGAGCAGGAGGTGGAGAAGGAGCAGGACGGGGAAAAGGAGCAGGAGCAGGATTGGGTGAAGGAGCAGGAGGGGAGAAGGAGCAGGAGGCAAGGCAGGAGCAGGAGGGGGAGAATGAGCAGGTGGAGGAGTTTGACCAGGAAGTTGAAAAGGAGCAGGAGGGGGAGGTTGAGCAGAAAGAGGAGAAGGTGCAGGTGGAGGGGAAGCAGCAGGAGGTGAAGGTGGAGCTGGATGTGGTGGAGGATCATGAGGTGGAGAAGGAGCAGGAGGCGGAGAAGGAGCAGGAGGTGGAGAAGGAGTAGGAGGTGGAGAAGGAGAAGGAGGCGGAGGAGGAGCTGCAGGTGAAGAAGGAGCAGGACGGGGAGAAGGAGCTGGAGGAGGAGACGGAGCTGGAGGAGGAGAACGAGCTATGGAGGAGAAGGAGCAGGGGAGGTAGAAGGAGCATGAGGGGTGGAAGGAGCAGGAGGTGGAGGAGGAGCAGAAGGAGGAGAAGGAGCAGAAGGTGGAGAAGGAGCAGGAAGCGAAGAAGGAGCAGCAGGAGGGGGTTGAGCAGAGGAAGAGAAGGAGCAGGAGGAGGAGAGAAGGAGCAGGACTTGGAGAAGGAGCAGGAGGTGGAGAAGGAGCAGGAGGTGGAGAAGGAGCAGGAGGTGTAGAAGGAGCAGGAGGTGGAGATGGAGCAGGAGGTGGAGAAGGAGCAGGAGGTGGAGAAGGAGCAGGAGGTGGAGATGGAGCAGAAGGAGGAGAAGGAGCAGGAGGATTAGTTTGAGCGGGACGAGGAGAAGGAGCAGGACGTGGAGATGAAGCATGAGGAGGAGGAGGAGAAGGAGCTGGAGGTGGAGTAGGAATAGGTGGTGGAGAAGGAGCAGGAGGTGGAGAAATAGCAGGAACTGGCGAAGGAGCAGAAGGTGGAGAAGGAGCAGAAGATGGAGAAGGAGCAGAAGGTGGAGAAGGAACAGAAGGTGGAGAAGGAGCAGGAGGTGGAGAAGGAGCAGGAGGTGGAGAGGGAGCTGAAGGTGGAGAAGGAGCAGAAGATGGTAAAGGAGCAGAAGGTGGAGAAGGAGCAGAAGGTGGAGAAGGAGCAGGAGGTGGAGAACGAGCAGGAGGTGGAGAAGGAGCAGCAGGAGGAAAAGGAGCAGGAGGAGGAGACGGAGCAGGAGCAGGAGAAAGAGCAGGAGGTGGAGAAGGAGCAGGAGGTGGAGAAGGAGCAGGAGGAGGAGAAGGAGCAGGAGGAGGAGACAGAGCAGGAGGAGGAGACGGAGCTGGAGGAGGAGAAGGAGCAGGAGGTAGAGAAGGAGCAGCAGTTGGAGAAGGAGCAGGAGGTGGAGAAGGAGCAGGAGGTGGAGAAGGAGCAGGAGGCAGAGAAGGAGGAGGAGGCGGAGAAGGAGAAGGAGGCGGAGCAGGAGGCCGAGAAGGAGCAGGAGGCGTAGAAGGAGCATGAGGAGGAGAAGGAGCAGGAACTGGAGAAGGAGCAGGAGGTGGAGAAGGAGCAGGAGGTGGAGAAGGAGCAGGAGGAGGAGACGGAGCAGGAGATGGAGAAGGAGCAGGAGGTGGAGAAGGAGCAGGAGGTGGGGATGAAGCAGGAGGTGGAGAAGGAGCAGGAGTTGGAGAAGGAGCAGGAGGTGGAGAAGGAGCAGGAGGGGGAGAGTGAGCAGGAGGGGGTGAGTGAGCTGGTGGTGGTAAAGGAGCAGGACGGGGAAAAGGAGCAGGAGCAGGAGTGGGTGAAGGAGCAGGAGGGGAGAAGGAGCAGGAGGCAAGGCAGGAGCAGGAGGGGGAGAATGAGCAGGTGGAGGAGTTTGACCAGGAAGTTGAAAAGGAGCAGGAGGGGGAGGTTGAGCAGAAAGAGGAGAAGGTGCAGGTGGAGGGGAAGCAGCAGGAGGTGATGGTGGAGCTGAATGTGGTGGAGGAGCATGAGGTGGAGAAGGAGCAGGAGGTGGAGAAGGAGAAGGAGGCGGAGGAGGAGCTGCAGGTGAAGAAGGAGCAGGACGGGGAAAAGGAGCAGGAGCAGGAGTGGGTGAAGGAGCAAGCGGGGAGAAGGAGCAGGAGGCAAGGCAGGAGCAGGAGGGGTAGAAGGAGCAGGAGGAGGAATTTGAGCAGGAAGTGGAGAAGGAGCAGGAGGGGGAGGTTGAGCAGAAAGAGGAGAAGGAGCAGGTGGAGCGGAAGCAGGAGGAGGTGCAGGTGGAGCTGGATGTGGTGGACGAGCATGAGGTGGAGAAGGAGCAGGAGGCGGAGAAGGAGCAGGAGGTGGAGAAGGAGCAGGAGGTGGAGAAGGAGAAGGAGAAGGAGGAGGAGCGGCAGGTGAAGAAGGAGCAGCACGGGGAGAAGGAGCTGCAGGAGGAGAAGGAGCTGGAGGAGGAGAAGGAGCTAGAGGAGGAGAAGGAGCAGGAGGGGTAGAAGGAGCATGAGGGGTAGAAGCAGCAGGAGGTGGAGGAGGAGCAGAAGGACGAGAAGGAGCAGAAGGTGGTGAAGGAGCAGGAAGAGAAGAAGGGTCAGGAGGAGGGGGTTGAGCAGAGGAAGAGAAGGAGCAGGACGAGGAGAAGCAGCAGGAGGAGGAGAAGGAGCACGAAGAGAAGAAGGAGCAGGAGGAGGAGATGGAGCCCGACGTTGAGAAGGAGCAGGAGATGGACAAGGAGCAACAGGAGGAGAAGGAGCAGGAGGACGTGAAGGTGCAGGAGGACGAGAAGGAAAAGGATGACGAGAAGGAGCAGGAGGACTAGAAGGAGCAGGAGGACGAGAAGGATCAGGAAGACGAGAAGGATCAGGAAGACGAGAAGGATCAGGAAGACGAGAAGGATCAGGAAGACGAGAAGGATCAGGAGGAGGGGTCGAAGATGGAGACGGAGAAGAAGCAGTTGAGCGAGAGGGAGCAGGAGGTGGAGGAGGGGCTCGAGGGCGAAAATGATCAGGAGGATGTGAACGAGCAGTAGGCGGAGGAGGAGCGGGAGGCATAGAAGGAGCAGGAGGCGGAGAAGGAGAAGGAGGCGGAGAAGGAGCTGTAGGCGGAGAAGGAGCAGGAGGCGGAGAAGGAGCAGGAGGCGGAGAAGGAGCAGGAGGTGAAGGAGCAGGAAGTGGAGGTGGAGCTGGATATGGAAAAGGAGCAGGAGGTGGAGAAGGAGCAGGAGATGAAGGAGGAGGAGCAGGAGGTGGAGAAGGAGTAGGAGGTGGAGAAGGAGCAGGAGGTGGTGAAGGAGCATGAGGTGGAGAAGGAGCAGGAGGTGGAGAAGGAGCAGGAGGTGGAGAAGGAGCAGGAGGTGGAGAAGGAGCAGGAGGTGGAGAAGGAGCAGGAGGTGGAGAAGGAGCAGGAGGTGGAGATGGAGCAGGAGGTGGAGAAGGAGCAGGAGGTGGAGAAGGAGCAGGAGGTGGAGAAAGAGCAGGAGGTGGAGAAGGAGCAGGAGGTGGAGAAGGAGCAGGAGGTGGAGATGGAGCAGGAGGAGGAGAAGGAGCAGGAGGATTAGTTTGAGCGGGACGAGGAGAAGGAGCAGGACGTGGAGATGGAGCATGAGGAGGAGGAGGAGAAGGAGCTGGAGGTGGAGTAGGAATAGGAGGTGGAGAAGGAGCAGGAGGTGGAGAAGTAGCAGGAAATGGCGAAGGAGCAGATGGTGGAGAAGGAGCAGAAGATGGAGAAGGAGCAGAAGGTGGACAAGGAACAGAAGGTGGAGAAGGAGCAGGAGGTGGAGAAGGAGCAGGAGGTGGAGAAGGAGCGGAATGTGGAGAAGGAGCAGAAGATGGTAAAGGAGCAGAAGGTGGAGAAGGAGCAGAAGGTGGAGAAGGAGCAGGAGGTGGAGAAGGAGCAGCAGGAGGAGAAGGAGCAGCAGGTGGAGAAGGAGCAGGAGGTGGAGAAGGAGCAGGAGGTGGAGAAGGAGCAGGAGGCAAAGAAGGAGCAGGAGGCGGAGAAGGAGCAGGAGCCGGAGCAGGAGGCCGAGAAGGAGCAGGAGGCGGAGAAGGAGCAGGAGGTAGAGAAGGAGCAGGAAGTGGAGAAGGAGCAGGAGGTGGAGAAGGAGCAGTAGGTGGAGAAGGAGCAGGAGGAGGAGACGGAGCAGGAGATGGAGAAGTAGCAGGAGGTGGAGAAGGAGCAGGATGTGGAGAAGGAGCAGGAGGTGGAGAAGGAGCAGGAGGTGGAGAAGGAGCAGGAGGAGGAGAAGGAGCAGGAGGCGGAGGTTGAGCGGGATGAGGAGAAGGAGCAGGAGGTGGAGAAGGAGCAGGAGGGGGTGAGTGAGCAGGAGGTGGGGAACGAGCAGGAGGTGGAGAAGGAGCAGGAGGTGGAGAAGGAGCAGGAGGTGGAGAAGGAGCAGGAGGAGGAGAATGAGCAGGAGGCGGAGGTTGAGCGGGACGAGGAGAAGGAGCAGGAGGGGGAGAGTGAGCAGGAGGGGGTGAGTGAGCAGGAGGTGGAGAAGGAGCAGGACGGGGAAAAGGAGCAGGAGCAGGATTGGGTGAAGGAGCAGGAGGGGAGAAGGAGCAGGAGGCAAGGCAGGAGCAGGAGGGGGAGAATGAGCAGGTGGAGGAGTTTGACCAGGAAGTTGAAAAGGAGCAGGAGGGGGAGGTTGAGCAGAAAGAGGAGAAGGTGCAGGTGGAGGGGAAGCAGCAGGAGGTGAAGGTGGAGCTGGATGTGGTGGAGGATCATGAGGTGGAGAAGGAGCAGGAGGCGGAGAAGGAGCAGGAGGTGGAGAAGGAGTAGGAGGTGGAGAAGGAGAAGGAGGCGGAGGAGGAGCTGCAGGTGAAGAAGGAGCAGGACGGGGAGAAGGAGCTGGAGGAGGAGACGGAGCTGGAGGAGGAGAACGAGCTATGGAGGAGAAGGAGCAGGGGAGGTAGAAGGAGCATGACGGGTGGAAGGAGCAGGAGTTGGAGGAGGAGCAGAAGGAGGAGAAGGAGCAGAAGGTGGAGAAGGAGCAGGAAGCGAAGAAGGAGCAGCAGGAGGGGGTTGAGCAGAGGAAGAGAAGGAGCAGGAGGAGGAGAGAAGGAGCAGGACGAGGAGAAGCGGCAGGAGGAGGAGAAGCAGCATGAAGAGAAGAAGGAGCAGGAGGAGGAGATGGAGCCAGACGTTGAGAAGCAGCAGGAGGTGGTGAAGGAGCAGGACTTGGAGAAGGAGCAGGAGGTGGAGAAGGAGCAGGAGGTGGAGAAGGAGCAGGAGGTGTAGAAGGAGCAGGAGGTGGAGATGGAGCAGGAGGTGGAGAAGGAGCAGGAGGTGGAGAAGGAGCAGGAGGTGGAGATGGAGCAGAAGGAGGAGAAGGAGCAGGAGGATTAGTTTGAGCGGGACGAGGAGAAGGAACAGGACGTGGAGATGAAGCATGAGGAGGAGGAGGAGAAGGAGCTGGAGGTGGAGTAGGAATAGGTGGTGGAGAAGGAGCAGGAGGTGGAGAAATAGCAGGAACTGGCGAAGGAGCAGAAGGTGGAGAAGGAGCAGAAGATGGAGAAGGAGCAGAAGGTGGAGAAGGAACAGAAGGTGGAGAAGGAGCAGGAGGTGGAGAAGGAGCAGGAGGTGGAGAAGGAGCTGAAGGTGGAGAAGGAGCAGAAGATGGTAAAGGAGCAGAAGGTGGAGAAGGAGCAGAAGGTGGAGAAGGAGCAGGAGGTGGAGAACGAGCAGGAGGTGGAGAAGGAGCAGCAGGAGGAGAAGGAGCAGGAGGAGGAGACGGAGCAGGAGCAGGAGAAAGAGCAGGAGGTGGAGAAGGAGCAGGAGGTGGAGAAGGAGCAGGAGGAGGAGAAGGAGCAGGAGGAGGAGACAGAGCAGGAGGAGGAGACGGAGCTGGAGGAGGAGAAGGAGCAGGAGGTAGAGAAGGAGCAGCAGTTGGAGAAGGAGCAGGAGGTGGAGAAGGAGCAGGAGGTGGAGAAGGAGCAGGAGGCAGAGAAGGAGGAGGAGGCGGAGAAGGAGAAGGAGGCGGAGCAGGAGGCCGAGAAGGAGCAGGAGGCGTAGAAGGAGCAGGAGGAGGAGAAGGAGCAGGAACTGGAGAAGGAGCAGGAGGTGGAGAAGGAGCAGGAGGTGGAGAAGGAGCAGGAGGAGGAGACGGAGCAGGAGATGTAGAAGGAGCAGGAGGTGGAGAAGGAGCAGGAGGTGGGGAAGAAGCAGGAGGTGGAGAAGGAGCAGGAGTTGGAGAAGGAGCAGGAGGAGGAGAAGGAGCAGGAGGCGGAGGTTGAGCGGGACGAGGAGAAGGAGCAGGAGGGGGAGAGTGAGCAGGAGGGGGTGAGTGAGCTGGTGGTGGTAAAGGAGCAGGACGGGGAAAAGGAGCAGGAGCAGGAGTGGGTGAAGGAGCAGGAGGGGAGAAGGAGCAGGAGGCAAGGCAGGAGCAGGAGGGGGAGAATGAGCAGGTGGAGGAGTTTGACCAGGAAGTTGAAAAGGAGCAGGAGGGGGAGGTTGAGCAGAAAGAGGAGAAGGTGCAGGTGGAGGGGAAGCAGCAGGAGGTGATGGTGGAGCTGGATGTGGTGGAGGAGCATGAGGTGGAGAAGGAGCAGGAGGTGGAGAAGGAGAAGGAGGCGGAGGAGGAGCTGCAGGTGAAGAAGGAGCAGGACGGGGAAAAGGAGCTGGAGGAGGAGAAGGAGCTGGAGGAGGAAAACGAGCTGGAGGAGGAGAAGGAGCAGGAGTGGTAGAAGGAGCATGAGGGGTGGAAGGAGCAGGAGGTAGAGGAGGAGCAGAAGGAGGGGATTGAGCAGAGGAAGAGAAGGAGCAGGAGGAGGAGAGAAGGAGCAGGACGAGGAGAAGCGGCAGGAGGAGGAGAAGCAGCACGAAGAGAAGAAGGAGCAGGAGGAGGAGATGGAGCCAGACGTTGAGAAGCAGCAGGAGGTGGAGAAGGAGCAACAGGAAGAGAAGGAGCAGGAGGATGAGAAGGAGCAGGAGGACGAGAAGGAGCAGGATGACAAGAAGGAGCAGGAGGACGAGAAGGAGCAGGAGGACGAGAAGGATCAGGAAGACGAGAAGGATCAGGAAGACGCGAAGGATCAGGAAGGCGAGAAGGATCAGGAAGTCGAGAAGGATCAGGAGGAGTGAAAGAAGCAGGAGACGGAGAAGGAGCAGTTGACGGAGAGGGAGCAGGAGGTGGAGGAGGGGCTCGAGGGCGAGATTGATCAGGAGGGTGTGAACGAGCAGTAGGCAGAGGAGGAGCGGGAGGCATAGAAGGAGCAGGAGGTGAAGGAGCTGGAGGTGGAGGTGGAGCTTCATATGGAAAAGGAGCAGGAGGTGGAGAAGGAGCAGGAGATGAAAGAGGAGGAGCAGCAGGTGGAGAAGGAGCAGGAGGTGGAGAAGGAGCAGGAGGTGGAGAATGAGCAGGAGGTGGAGAAGGAGCAGGAGGTGGAGAAGGAGCAGGAGGTGGAGAAGGAGCAGGAGGAGGAGATGCAGCAGGAGGAAGAGTTTGAGCGGGACGAGGAGAAGGAGCAGGAGGGGGAGAGTGAGCAGGAGGGGGAGAGTGAGCAGGAGGTGGAGAAGGAGCAGGACGGGGAAAAGGAGCAGGAGGTAGAGAAGGAGCGGGAGGGGGAGAAGGAGCAGGAGGCGGAGAAGGAGTGGGATGCAGAGCAAGAGCAAGAGGGGGCGAAGGTGCAGGAGGACGAGAATGATCAGGAGGGCGTGAAGGAGCAGAAGGAGCATGTGAGGGTGAACGAGCAGGATTCAGAGAAGTAGCTGGATGCATTGAAGGAGCAGGAGGCGTTGAAGCAGCAGGAGATGGAGAAGGAGCCGGAGGTGGAGGAGGAGCAGGAGGTGGGGAATGACCAGTTGGAGGAGAAGGAGGAGGCGATGGAGCAGGAGGTGGAGAATGAACAGGAGTTGTGGAAGGAGCTTCAGTTGGAGAAGGAGCTGGAGGTGAAGAAGGAGCAGGACGGTTAGTTGGAGCTGGAGGAGGAGAAGGAGCAGGACGTGGAGATGGAGAATGAGGAGGAGGAGGAGAAGGAGCTGGAGGTGGAGTAGGAATAGGAGGTGGAGAAGGAGCAGGAGGTGGAGAAGTGGCCGGAACTGGAGAAGGAGCAAAAGGTGGAGAAGGAGCAGAAGGTGGAGAAGGAGCAGAAGGTGGAGAAGGAGCAGGAGGTGGAGAAGGAGCAGGAGGTGGAGAAGGAGCAGAAGGTTGAGAAGGAGCAGGAGGAGGAGAAAGAGCAGTAGGAGGAGAAGGAGCAGGAGGAGGAGAAGGAGCAGTAGGAGGAGAGGGAGCAGGAGGAGAAGGAGCAGGAGGTAGAGAAGGAGCAGGAGTTGGAGAAAGAGCAGGAGGTGGAGAAGGAGCAGGAGGCGGAGAAGGAGCAGGAGGCGGAGAAGGAGAAGGAGGCGGAGAAGTAGCAGGAGGGGGAGAAGGAGCACAAGGACGTGGAGCAGGGGGTGGAGAAGGAGCAGGAGGAGGAGAAGGAACAGGAAGTGGAGAAGGAGCAGGAGGTGGAGAAGGAGCAGGAGGAGGAGAAGGAGCAGGAGGAGGAGGTTGAGCGGGACGTGGAGAAGCAGCAGGACGGGGAAAAGGAGCAGGAGGTAGAGATTGAGCGGGAGGGGCAGAAGGAGCAGGAGGCGGAATTGGAGTGGGATGCAGAGCAAGAGCAAGAGGGGGCGAAGGAGCAGGAGGACGAGAATGATCAGGAGGGCGAGAAGGAGCAGGAGGAGGGGATGAAGCTGGAGGAGGAGAAGGAGCATGTCGGGGTGAACGAGCAGGATGCAGAGAAGGAGTTGGATGCATTGAAGGAGCAGGAGGCGTTGAAGCAGCAGGAGATGGAGAAGGAGCAGGAGGTGGAGAAGGAGCAAGAGGTGGGGAATGACCAGTTGGAGGAGAAGGAGGAGGAGGTGGCGATAGAGCAGGAGGTGGAGAATGAACAGCAGTTGTGGAAGGAGCTTCAGTTGGAGAAGGAGCGGGAGGTGAAGAAGGAGCAGGACGGGGAGTTGGAGCTGGAGGAGGAGAAGGAGCAGGACGTGGAGATGGAGCATGAGGAGGAGGAGGAGAAGGAGCTGGAGGTGGAGTAGGAATAGGAGGTGGAGAAGGAGCAGGACGTGGAGAAGTGGCCGGAACTGGAGAAGGAGCAGAAGTTGGAGAAGGAGCAGAAGCATGGAGAAGGAGCGGGAGGTGGAGAAGGAGCAGGAGGTGGAGAAGGAGCAGAAGGTTGAGAAGGAGCAGGAGGAGGAGAAAGAGCAGTAGGAGGAGAAGGAGCAGGAGGAGGAGAAGGAGCAGGAGGAGGAGACGGAGCAGGAGGAGGAGAAGGAGCAGGAGGTAGAGAAGGAGCAGGAATTGGAGAAAGAGCAGGAGGTGGAGAAGGAGCAGGAGGTGGAGAAGGAGCAGGAGGCAGAGAAGGAGCAGGAGGTGGAGAAGGAGCAGCAGGCGGAGCACGAGGCGGAGAAGGAGAAGGAGGCGGAGAAGTAGCAGGAGGCGGAGAAGGAGCACAAGGAGGTGGAGCATGGGGTGGAGAAGGAGCAGGAGGAGGAAAAGGAGCAGGAGGTGGAGAAGGAGCAGGAGGTGGAGAAGGAGCAGGAGGTGGAGAAGGAGCAGGAGGAGGAGAATGAACAGTTGCAGGAGAAGGAGGTGGAGGAGAAGGAGCAGTAGTTGGAGAAGGAGCATGAGGTGGAGAAGGAGCAGGATGTGGAGTTGGAGCTGGATTTGGAAAAGGAGCAGGAGGTGGAGAAGGAGCAGGAGATAAAGGAGGAGGAGCAGGAGGTAGAGAAGGAGTAGGAGGTGGAGAAGGAGCAGGAGGAGGAGAAGTAGCAGGAGGAGGAGTTTGAGTGGGACGAGAAGAAGGAGCAGGAGGGGGAGAGTGAGCAGGACGGGGAGAGTGAGCAGGAGGTGGAAAAGGAGCAGGATGGGGAAAAGGAGCAGGAGGTTGAGATGGAGCGGGACGGGGAGAAGGAGCAGGAGGCGGAGAAGGAGTGGGATGCAGAGCAAGAGCAAGAGGGAGCGAAGGAGCAGGAGGACGAGAATGATCAGGAGGACGAGAAGGAGCAGGAGGAGGGGTAGAAGCAGGAGAAGGAGAAGGAGCAGGAGGTGGAGAAGGAGCAGGAGGAGGAGAAGGAGCAGGACGAGGAGATGGAGCCAGACGTTGAGAAGCAGCAGGAGGTGGAGAAGGAGCAACAGGAGGAGAAGGAGCAGGAGGACGAGAAGGAGCAGGACGACGAGAAGGAGCAGGATGACGAGAAGGAGCAGGAGGACGAGAAGGAGCAGGAGGACGAGAAGGATCAGGAAGACGAGAAGGATCAGGAAGACGAGAAGGATCAGGAAGACGAGAAGGATCAGGAAGTCGAGAAGGATCAGGAGGAGGGGAAGAAGCAGGAGACGGAGAAGGAGCAGTTGAGGGACAGGGAGCAGGAGGTGGAGGAGGGGCTCGAGGGCGAGATTGATCAGGAGGGTGTGAACGAGCAGTAGGCGGAGGAGGAGTGGGAGGCATAGAAGGAGCAGGAGGCGGAGAAGGAGCAGGAGGCAGAGAAGGAGCAGGAGGCAGAGAAGGAGCAGGAGGTGAAGGAGCAGGAGGTGGAGCTGGAGCTGGATATGGAAAAGGAGCAGGAGGTGGAGAAGGAGCAGGAGATGAAAGAGGAGGAGCAGCAGGTGGAGAAGGAGCAGGAGGTGGAGAAGGAGCAGGAGGTGGAGAAGGAGCAGGAGGAGGAGAATGAACAGTTGCAGGAGAAGGAGGTGGAGGAGAAGGAGCAGTAGTTGGAGAAGGAGCATGAGGTGGAGAAGGAGCAGGATGTGGAGTTGGAGCTGGATTTGGAAAAGGAGCAGGAGGTGGAGAAGGAGCAGGAGATAAAGGAGGAGGAGCAGGAGGTAGAGAAGGAGCAGGAGGTGGAGAAGGAGCAGGAGGAGGAGAAGTAGCAGGAGGAGGAGTTTGAGTGGGACGAGAAGAAGGAGCAGGAGGGGGAGAGTGAGCAGGACGGGGAGAGTGAGCAGGAGGTGGAAAAGGAGCAGGATGGGGAAAAGGAGCAGGAGGTTGAGATGGAGCGGGACGGGGAGAAGGAGCAGGAGGCGGAGAAGGAGTGGGATGCAGAGCAAGAGCAAGAGGGAGCGAAGGAGCAGGAGGACGAGAATGATCAGGAGGACGAGAAGGAGCAGGAGGAGGGGTAGAAGCAGGAGAAGGAGAAGGAGCAGGAGGTGGAGAAGGAGCAGGAGGAGGAGAAGGAGCAGGACGAGGAGATGGAGCCAGACGTTGAGAAGCAGCAGGAGGTGGAGAAGGAGCAACAGGAGGAGAAGGAGCAGGAGGACGAGAAGGAGCAGGACGACGAGAAGGAGCAGGATGACGAGAAGGAGCAGGAGGACGAGAAGGAGCAGGAGGACGAGAAGGATCAGGAAGACGAGAAGGATCAGGAAGACGAGAAGGATCAGGAAGACGAGAAGGATCAGGAAGTCGAGAAGGATCAGGAGGAGGGGAAGAAGCAGGAGACGGAGAAGGAGCAGTTGAGGGAGAGGGAGCAGGAGGTGGAGGAGGGGCTCGAGGGCGAGATTGATCAGGAGGGTGTGAACGAGCAGTAGGCGGAGGAGGAGTGGGAGGCATAGAAGGAGCAGGAGGCGGAGAAGGAGCAGGAGGCAGAGAAGGAGCAGGAGGCAGAGAAGGAGCAGGAGGTGAAGGAGCAGGAGGTGGAGCTGGAGCTGGATATGGAAAAGGAGCAGGAGGTGGAGAAGGAGCAGGAGATGAATGAGGAGGAGCAGCAGGTGGAGAAGGAGCAGGAGGTGGAGAAGGAGCAGGAGGTGGAGAAGGAGCAGGAGGTGGAGAAGGAGCAGGAGGTGGAGAAGGAGCAGGAGGAGGAGAAGGAGCAGGAGGAGGAGTTTGAGCGTGACGAGGAGAAGGAGCAGGAGGGGGAGAGTGAGCAGGAGGGTGAGAGTGAGCAGGAGGTGGAGAAGGAGCAGGACGGGGAAAAGGAGCACGAGGTCGAGGCGGAGCGAGAGGGGGAGAAGTAGCAGGAGGCGGAGAAGGAGTGGGATGCAGAGCAAGAGCAAGAGGGGGCGAAGGTGCAGGAGGAAGAGAATGATCAGGAGGGCGAGAAGGAGCAGAAGGAGGGGAAGAAGCAGGAGGAGGAGAAGGAGCATGTGGGGGTGAACGAGCAGGATTCAGAGAAGTAGCTGGATGCATCGAAGGAGCAGGAGGCGTTGAAGCAGCAGGAGATGGAGAAGGAGCCGGAGGTGGAGGAGGAGAAGGATTTGGGGAATGACCAGTTGGAGGAGAAGGAGGAGGAGGAGGCGATGGAGCAGGAGGTGGAGAATGAACATGAGTTGTGGAAGGAGCTTCAGTTGGAGAAGGAGCTGGAGGTGAAGAAGGAGCAGGACGGGGAGTTGGAGCTGGAGGAGGACAAGGAGCAGGACGTGGAGATGGAGCATGAGGAGGAGGAGGAGAAGGAGCTGGAGGTGGAGTAGGAATAGGAGGTGGAGAAGGAGCAGGAGGTGGAGAAGTGGCCGGAACTGCAGAAGGAGCAGAAGGTGGAGAAGGAGCAGAAGGTGGAGAAGGAGCAGAAGGTGGAGAAGGAGCAGAATGTGGAGAAGGAGCAGGAGGTGGAGAAGGAGCAGGAGGTGGAGAAGGAGCAGAAGGAGGAAACGGAGCAGGAGGAGAAGGAGCAGGAGGTAGAGAAGGAGCAGGATTTGGAGAAAGAGCAGGAGGTGGAGAAGGAGCAGGAGGTGGAGAAGGAGCAATAGGCGTAGAAGGAGCAGGAGGCGGAGCAGGAGGCGGAGAACGAGAAGGAGGTGGAGAAGTAGCAGGAGGCGGAGAAGGAGCACAAGGAGGTGGTGCAGGGGGTGGAGAAGGAGCAGGAGGAGGAGAAGGAACAGGAGGTGGAGAAGGAGCAGGAGGTGAAGAAGGAGCAGGAGGTGGAGAAGGAGCAGGAGGTGGAGAAGGAGCAGGAGGTGGAGAAGGAGCAGGAGGTGGAGAAGGAGCAGGAGGGGGAGAGTGAGCAGGAGGGGTAGAGTGAGCAGGATGTGGAGAAGCAGCAGGACGGGGAAAAGGAGCAGGAGGTAGAGATGGAGCGGGAGGGGGAGAAGGAGCAGGAGGCGGAGATGGAGTGTGATGCAGAGCAACAGCAAGTGGGGGCGAAGGAGCAGAAGGACGAGAATGATCAGGAGGGCGAGAAGGAGCAGGAGGAGGGGAAGGAGCATGTCGGGGTGAACGAGCAGGATGCAGAGAAGGAGCTGGATGCATCGAAGGAGCAGGAGGCGTTGAAGCAGCATGAGATGGAGAAGGAGCAGGAGGTAGAGAAGGAGCAGGAGGTGGGGAATGACCAGTTGGAGGAGAAGGAGGAGCAGGAGGCGATAGAGCAGGAGGTGGAGAATGAACAGCAGTTGTGGAAGGAGCTTCAGTTCGAGAATGAGCGGGAGGTGAAGAAGGAGCAGGACGGGGAGTTGGAGCTGGAGGAGGAGAAGGAGCAGGACGTGGAGATGGAGCATGAGGAGGAGCAGGAGAAGGAGCTGGAGGTGGAGTATGAATAGGAGGTCGAGAAGGAGCAGGAGGTGGAGAAGTGGCCGGAACTGGAGAAGGAGCAGAAGGTGGAGAAGGAGCAGGAGGTGGAGAAGGAACAGAAGGTGGAGAAGGAGCAGGAGGTGGAGAAGGAGCAGGAGGTGGAGAAGGAGCAGGAGGTGGAGAAGGAGCAGAAAGTTGAGAAGGAGCAGGAGGAGGAGAAAGAGCAGTAGGAGGAGAAGGAGCAGGAGGAAGAGAAGGAGCAGGAGGAGGAGACGGAGCAGGAGGAGGAGAAGGAGCAGCAGGTAGAGAAGGAGCAGGAGTTGGAGAAAGAGCAGGAGGTGGAGAAGGAGCAGGAGGTGGAGAAGGAGCAGGAGGCTGAGAAGGAGCAGGAGGTGGAGAAGGAGCAGCAGGCGGAGCAGGAGGCGGAGAAGGAGAAGGAGGCGGAGAAGTAGCAGGAGGCGGAGAAGGAGCACAAGGAGGTGGAGCACGGGGTGGAGAAGGAGCAGGAGGAGGAGATGGAGCAGAAGGTGGAGAAGGAGCAGGAGGAGGAGAATGAACAGTTGCAGGAGAAGGAGGAGGAGGAGAAGGAGCAGTAGTTGGAGAAGGAGCATGAGGTGGAGAAGGAGCAGGATGTGGAGTTGGAGCTGGATTTGGAAAAGGAGCAGGAGGTGGAGAAGGAGCAGGAGATAAAGAGAAGGAGCCGGAGGTAGAGAAGGAGCAGGAGGTGGAGAAGGAGCGGGATGTGGAGAAGGAGCAGGAGGTGGAGAAGCAGCAGGAGGTGGAGATGGAGCATGAGGAGGAGGAGGAGAAGGAGCTGGAGGTGGAGTAGGAATAGGAGGTGGGGAAGGAGCAGGAGGTGGAGAAGGAGCTGGAGGTGGAGAAGAAGCAGAAAGTTGAGAAGGAGCAGGAGGAGGAGAAAGAGCAGTAGGAGGAGAAGGAGCAGGAGGAGGAGAAGGAGCAGGAGGAGGAGACGGAGCAGGAGGAGGAGAAGGAGCAGCAGGTAGAGAAGGAGCAGGAGTTGGAGAAAGAGCAGGAGGTGGAGAAGGAGCAGGAGGTGGAGAAGGAGCAGGAGGCAGAGAAGGAGCAGGAGGTGGAGAAGGAGCAGCAGGCGGAGCAGGAGGCGGAGAAGGAGAAGGAGGCGGAGAAGTAGCAGGAGGCGGAGAAGGAGCACAAGGAGGTGGAGCACGGGGTGGAGAAGGAGCAGGAGGAGGAGAAGGAGCAGGAGGTGGAGAAGGAGCAGGAGGAGGAGAATGAACAGTTGCAGGAGAAGGAGGAGGAGGAGAAGGAGCAGTAGTTGGAGAAGGAGCATGAGGTGGAGAAGGAGCAGGATGTGGAGCTGGATATGGAAAAGGAGCAGGAGGTGGAGAAGGAAAGGAGATGAAGGAGGAGGAGCAGGAGGTGGAGAAGGAGCAGGAGGTGGAGAAGGAGCAGGAGGTGGAGAAGGAGCAGGAGGTGGAGAAGAAGCAGGAGGAGGAGAACGAGCAGGAGGAGGAGTTTGAGCGGTACGAGGAGAAGGAGCAGGAGGGGGAGAGTTAGCATGAGGGGGAGAGTGAGCAGGAGGTGGAGAAGGAGCAGGACGGGAAAAAGGAGCAGAAGCAGGAGGGGTTGAAGGAGCAGGAGGGGAGAAGGAGCAGGAGGCAAGGCAGGAGCAGGAGGGGGAGAAGGAGCAGGAGGAGGAGTTTTGACCAGGAAGTGGAGAAGGAGCAGGAGGGGGAGGTTGAGCAGAAAGAGGAGAAATAGCAGGTGGAGGGGAAGCAGCAGGAGGTGAAGGTGGAGCTGGATGTGGTGGAGGAGCATGAGGTGGAGAAGGAGCAGGAGGCCGAGACGGAGCAGGAGTTGGAAAAGGAGCAGGAGGTGGAGAAGGAGAAGGAGGCGGAGGAGGGGCTGCAGGTGAAGAAGGAGCAGGACGGGGAGAAGGAGCTGGAGGAGGAGAAGGAGCTGAAGGAGGAGAACGAGCGAGAGGAGGAGAAGGAGCAGGAGGGGTAGAAGCTGCCTGAGGGGTAGAACGAGCAGGAGGTGTTGGAGGAGCAGAAGGAGGAGAAGGAGCAGAAGGTGGAGAAGGAGCTGGAAGAGAAGAAGGAGCAGGAGGAGGGGGTTGAGCAGAGGAAGAGAAGGAGCAGGAGGAGGAGAGAAGGAGCAGGACGAGGAGAAGCAGCAGGAGGAGGAGAAGGAGCACGAAGAGAAGAAGGAGCAGGAGGAGATGGAGCCAGACGTTGAGAAGGAGCAGGAGGTGGAGAAGGAGCAACAGGAGGAGAAGGAGCAGGAGAGGGAGAAGGAGCAGGAGAGGGAGATGGAGCAGGAGAGGGAGAAGGAGCAGGGGGGGGAGAAGGAGCAGGAGGTGGAGAAGGAGCAGGAGGTGGAGAAGGAGCAGGAGGTGGAGAAGGACCAGGAGATGGAGAAGGAGCATGAGGCGGAGAAGGAGCAGGAGGAGGAGTTTGATCGGGACGAGGAGAAGGAGCAGGAGGGGGAGAGCGAGCAGGAGGGTAAGGGTGAGCAGAAGGTGGAGAAGGTGCAGGACGGGGAAAGGGAGCAGGAGGTAGAGATGGAGCGGGAGTGGGAGAAGGATCAGGAGGCGGAGAAGGAGTGGCATGCAGAGCGAGAGCAAGAGGTGGCAAAGGAGCAGGAGGACGAGAATGATCAGGAGGGCGAGAAGGAGCATGAGGAGGGGAAGAAGCAGGAGGAGGAGAAGGAGCATGTGGGGGTGAACGAGCAGGATGCAGAGAAGGAGCTGGATGCATCGAAGGAGCAGGAGGCGTTGAAGCAGCAGGAGAAGGAGAAAGAGCCGGAGGTGGAGAAGGAGCAAGAGGTGGGGAATGACCAGTTGGAGTAGAAAGAGGAGGAGGAGGAGGCGATGGAGCAGGAGGTGGAGAATGAACATGAGTTGTGGAAGGAGCTTCAGTTGGAGAAGGAGCTGGAGGTGAAGAAGGAGCAGGACGGGGAGTTGGAGGTGGAGGAGGAGAAGGAGCAGGACGTGGAGATGGAGCATGAGGAGGAGGAGGAGAAGGAGCTGGAGGTGGAGTAGGAATAGGCGGTGGAGAAGGAGCAGGAGGTGGAGAAGTAGCAGGAACTGGCGAAGGAGTAGAAGGTGGAGAAGGAGCAGAAGATGGAGAAGGAGCAGAAGGTGGAGAAGGAGCAGAAGGTGGAGAAGGAGCATAAGACGGAGAAGGAGCAGAAGGTGGAGAAGGAGCAGGAGAAGGAGAAGGAGCACGATGAGAAGAATGAGCAGGAGGAGGAGATGGAGCCAGACGTTGAGATGGAGCAGGAGGTGGAGAAGGAGCAACAGGAGGAGAAGGAGCAGGAGAGGGAGAAGGAGCAGGAGAGGGAGAAGGAGCAGGAGGGGGAGAAGGAGCAACAGGAGGAGAAGGAGCAGGAGGACGAGAAGGAGCAGGAGGACGAGAAGGAGCAGAAGGACGAAAAGGAGCAGGAAGACGAGAAGGATCAGGAAGACGAGAAGGATCAGGAAGACGAGAAGGATCAGGAAGACGAGAAGGGTCAGGAGGAGTGAAAGAAGCAGGAGACGGAGAAGGAGCAGTTGAGGGAGAGGGAGCAGGAGGTGGAGGAGGGGCTCGACGGCGAGAATGATCAGGAGGGTGTGAACGAGCAGCAGGCGGAGGAGGAGCGGGAGGCATAGAAGGAGCAGGAGGCGGAGAAGGAGCAGGATGCGGAGAAGGAGCAGGAGGTGGAGAAGGAGCAGGATGTGGAGGTGGAGCTGGATATGGAAAAGGAGCAGGAGGTGGAGAAGGAGCAGGAGATGAAGGAGGAGGAGCAGGAGGTGGAGAGGAGCAGGAGGTGGAGAAGGAGCAGGAGGTGGAGAAGGAGCAGGAGGTCGAGAAGGAGCAGGTGGTGGAGAAGGAGCAGGAGGTGGAGAAGGAGCAGGAGGTGGAGAAGGAGCAGGAGGAGGAGAAGGAGCAGGAGGAGGAGGTTGAGCGGGACGAGGAGAAGGAGCAGGAGGTGGAGAAGGAGCAGGAGGAGGAGGAGAAAGAGCAGGAGGAGGAGGTTGAGCGGGACGAGGAGAAGGAGCAGGATGGGGTGAGTGAGCAGAAGTGGGAGAGTGAGCAGGAGGTGGAGAAGGATCAGGACGGGGAAAGGAGCAGGAGCTTTAGATGGAGCGGGAGGGGGAGAAGGAGCAGGAGGCGGAGGTAGAGATGGAGCTGGAGGCATAGAAGGAGCAGGACGCGGAGAAGGAGCAGGAGGCGGAGATGGAGCAGGAGGCGGAGAAGGAGCAGGACGCGGAGAAGGAGCAGTAGGTGGAGAAGGAGCAGGATGTGGAGAAGGAGCAGGAGGTGGAGAATGAACAGTTGGAGGAGAAGGAGGAGGCGGAGAAGGAGCAGTCGTTGGAGAAAGAGCATGAGGTGGAGAAGAAGCAGGATGTGGAGGTGGAGCTGGATATGGAAAAGGAGCAGGAGGTGGAGAAGGAAAGGAGATGAAGGAGGAGGAGCAGGAGGTGGAGAAGGAGCAGGAGGTGGAGAAGGAGCAGGAGGTGGAGAAGGAGCAGGAGGTGGAGAAGGAGCAGAAGGTGGAGAAGGAGCAGAAGGAGGAGAAGGAGCAGGAGGAGGCGGTTGAGCGGGACGAGGAGAAGGAGCAGGAGGGTGAGAGTTCGCAGGAGGGGGAGAGTGAGCAGGAGGTGGAGAAGGAGCAGGACGGGAAAAAGGAGCAGGAGCAGGAGTGGGTGAAGGAGCAGGAGGGGAGAAGGAGCAGGAGGCAAGGCAGAAGCAGGAGGGGTAGAAGGAGCAGGAGGAGGAGTTTGACCAGGAAGTGGAGAAGGAGCAGGAGGGGAGGTTGAGCAGATAGAGGAGAAGGAGCAGGTGGAGGCGAAGCAGGAGGAGGTGAAGGTGGAGCTGGATGTGGTGGAGGAGCATGAGGTGGAGAAGGAGCAGGAGGCGGAGAAGGAGCAGGAGGTGGAGAAGGAGCAGGAGGTGGAGAAGGAGAAGGAGGCAGAGGAGGAGCTGCAGGTGAAGAAGGAGCAGCACGGGGAGAAGGAGCTGCAGGAGGAGAAGGAGCTGGAGGAGGAGAACGAGCTAGAGGAGGAGAAGGAGCAGGAGGGGTAGAAGGAGCATGAGGGGTAGAAGCAGCAGGAGGTGGAGGAGGAGCAGAAGGAGGAGAAGGAGCAGAAGGTGGAGAAGGAGCAGGAAGAGAAGAAGGGTCAGGAGGAGGGGGTTGAGCAGAGGAAGAGAAGGAGCAGGAGGAGGAGAGAAGGAGCAGGACGAGGAGAAGCAGCAGGAGGAGGAGAAGGAGCACGAAGAGAAGAAGGAGCAGGAGGAGGAGATGGAGCCCGACGTTGCGAAGGAGCAGGAGGTGGAGAAGGAGCAACAGGAGGAGAAGGAGCAGGAGAGGGAGAAGGAGCAGGAGAGGGAGATGGAGCAAGAGAGGGAGAAGGAGCAGGAGGGGGAGGTGCAGCAACAAGAGGAGAAGGAGCAGGAGGACGTGAAGGAGCAGGAGGACGAGAAGGAGCAGGATGACGAGAAGGAGCAGGAGGACGAGAAGGAGCAGGAGGACGAGAAGGATCAGGAAGACGAGAAGGATCAGGAAGACGAGAAGGATCAGGAAGACGAGAAGGATCAGGAAGACGAGAAGGATCAGGAGGAGGGGTAGAAGCAGGAGAAGGAGAAGAAGCAGTTGAGGGAGAGGGAGCAGGAGGTGGAGGAGGGGCTCGAGGGCGAAATTGATCAGGAGGGTGTGAACGAGCAGTAGGCGGAGGAGGAGTGGGAGGCATAGAAGGAGCAGTAGGCGGAGAAGGAGCAGGAGGCGGAGAAGGAGCAGGAGGCGGAGAAGGAGCAGGAGGTGAAGGAGCAGGAAGTGGAGGTGGAGCTGGATATGGAAAAGGAGCAGGAGGTGGAGAAGGAGCAGGAGATGAAGGAGGAGGAGCAGGAGGTGGAGAAGGAGTAGGAGGTGGAGAAGTATCAGGAGGTGGAGAAGGAGCATGAGGTGGAGAAGGAGCACGAGGTGGAGAAGGAGCAGGAGGTGGAGAAGGAGCAGGAGCTGGAGAAGGAGCAGGAGGTGGAGAAGGAGCAGGAGGTGGAGATGGAGCAGGAGAAGGAGCAGGAGGATTAGTTTGAGCGGGACGAGGAGATGGAGCAGGACGTGGAGATGGAGCATGAGGAGGAGGAGGAGAAGGAGCTGGAGGTGGAGTAGGAATAGGAGGTGGAGAATGAGCAGGTGGCGGAGAAGTGGCAGGAACTGGCGAAGGAGCAGAAGGTGGAGAAGGAGCAGGAGGTGGAGAAGGAGCAGGAGGTGGAGAAGGAGCGGAAGGTGGAGAAGGAGCAGAAGATGGTAAAGGAGCAGGAGGTGGAGAAGGAGCAGGAGGAGGAGAAGGAGCAGGAGGCGGAGGTTGAGCGGGACGAGGAGAAGGAGCAGGAGGGGGAGATTGAGCACGAGGGGGTGAGTGAGCAGGAGGTGGAGAAGGAGCAGGACGGGGAAAAGGAGCAGGAGCAGTAGTGGGTGAAGGAGCAGGAGGGGAGAAGGAGCAGAAGGTGGAGAAGGAGCAGAAGATGGTAAAGGAGCAGAAGGTGGAGAAGGAGCAGAAGGTGGAGAAGGAGCAGGAGGTGGAGAAGGAGCAGGAGGAGGAGAAAGAGCAGGAGGTGGAGAAGGAGCAGGAGGTTGAGAAGGAGCAGGAGGAGGAGAAGGAGCAGGAGGAGGAGACGGAACAGGAGGAGGAGAAGGAGCAGGAGGAGGAGACGGAGCAGGAGATGGAGAAGGAGCACGAGGTGGAGAAGGAGCAGGAGGTGGAGAAGGAGCAGGAGGTGGAGAAGGAGCAGGAGGTGGAGAAGGAGCAGGAGGAGGAGAAGGAGCAGGAGGCGGAGGTTGAGCGGGACGAGGAGAAGGAGCAGGAGGGGGAGATTGAGCAGGAGGGGGTGAGTGAGCAGGAGGTGGAGAAGGAGCAGGACGAGGAAAAGGAGCAGGAGCAGTAGTGGGTGAAGGAGCAGGAGGGGAGAAGGAGCAGGAGGCAAGGCAGGAGCAGGAGGGGGAGAATGAGCAGGAGGTGGAGAAGTAGAAGGAGGCGGAGGAGGAGCTGCAGGTGAAGAAGGAGCAGGACGGGGAGAAGGAGCTGGAGGAGGAGAAGGAGCTGGAGGAGGAGAACGAGCTAGAGGAGGAGAAGGAGCAGGAGTGGTAGAAGGAGCATGAGGGGTGGAAGGAGCAGGAGGTGGAGGAGGAGCAGAAGGAGGAGAAGGAGCAGAAGGTGGAGAAGGAGCAGGAAGCGAAGAAGGAGCAGGAGGAGGGGGTTGAGCAGAGGAAGAGAAGGAGCAGGAGGAGGAGAGAAGGAGCAGGACGAGGAGCAGCGGCAGGAGGAGGAGAAGGAGCACGAAAAGAAGAAGGAGCAGGAGGAGGAGATGGAGCCAGACGTTGAGAAGCAGCAGGAGGTGGAGAAGGAGCAACAGGAGGAGAAGGAGCAGGAGGACGAGAAGGAGCAGGAGGACGAGAAGTAGCAGGATGACGAGAAGGAGCAGCAGGACGAGAAGGAGCAGGAGGACGAGAAGGATCAGGAAGACGAGAAGGATCAGGAAGACGAGAAGGATCAGGAAGACGAGAAGGATCAGGAAGTCGAGAAGGATCAGGAGGAGGGGAAGAAGCAGGAGACGGAGAAGGAGCAGTTGAGGGAGAGGGTGCAGGAGGTGGAGGAGGGGCTCGAGGGCGAGATTGATCAGGAGGGTGTGAACGAGCAGTCGGCAGAGGAGGAGCGGGAGGCATAGAAGGAGCAGGAGGTGACGGAGCAGGAGGAGGAGAAGGAGCATGTGGGGGTGAACGAGCAGGATTCAGAGAAGTAGCTGGATGCATCGAAGGAGCAGGAGGCGTTGAAGCAGCAGGAGATGGAGAAGGAGCCGGAGGTGGAGGAGGAGCAGGAGGTGGGGAATGACCAGTTGGACGAGAAGGAGGGGGATAAGGCGATGGAGCAGGAGGTGGAGAATGAACAGGAGTTGTGGAAGGAGCTTCAGTTGGCGAAGGAGCTGGAGGTGAAGAAGGAGCAGGACGGGGAGTTGGAGCTGGAGGAGGACAAGGAGCAGGACGTGGAGATGGAGCATGAGGAGGAGGAGCAGAAGGAGCTGGAGGTGGAGTAGGAATAGGAGGTGGAGAAGGAGCAGGAGGTGGAGAAGTGGCCGGAACTGGAGAAGGAGCAGAAGGTGGAGAAGGAGCAGAAGGTGGAGAAGGAGCAGAAGGTGGAGAAGGAGCAGGAGGTGGAGAAGGAACAGGAGGTGGAGAAGGAGCAGAAGGTTGAGATGGAGCAGGAGGAGGAGAAAGAGCAGTAGGAGGAGAAGCAGCAGGAGGAGGAGAAGAAGCAGTAGGAGGAGACGTAGCAGGAGGAGAAGGAGCAGGAGGTAGAGAAGGAGCAGGAGTTGGAGAAAGAGCAGGAGGTGGAGAAGGAGCAGGAGGTGCAGAAGGAGCAGGAGGCGTAGAAGGAGCAGGAGGCGGAGAAGGAGCAGAAGGCGGAGAAGGAGCACAAGGAGGTGGAGCAGGGGGTTGTGAAGGAGCAGGAGGAGGAGAAGGAACAGGAGGAGGAGAAGGAGCAGCAGGTGAAGAAGAAGCAGGAGGTGGAGAAGGAGCAGGAAGTGGAGAAGGAGCAGAAGGTGTAGAAGGAGCAGGAGGTGGAGAAGGAGCAGGAGGTGGAGAAGGAGCAGGAGGTGGAGAAGGAGCAGGAGGTGGAGAATAAGCAGAAGGAGGAGGTTGAGCGGGACGAGGAGAAGGAGCAGGAGGGGGAGAGTGAGCAGGAGGGGGAGAGTGAGCAGGAGGTGGAGAAGCAGCAGGACGGGGAAAAGGAGCAGGAGGTAGAGATGGAGCTGGAGGGGGAGAAGGAGCATGAGGCGGAATTGGAGTGGGATGCAGAGCAAGAGCAAGAGGGGGCGAAGGAGCAGGAGGACGAGAATGATCAGGAGGCCGAGAAGGAGCAGGAGGAGGGGATGAAGCTGGAGGAGGAGAAGGAGCATGTCGGGGTGAACGAGCATGATGCAGAGAAGGAGCTGGATGCATCGAAGGAGCAGGAGGCGTTGAAGCAGCAGGAGATGGAGAAGGAGCAGGAGGTGAAGAAGGAGCAGGATGTGGGGAATGACCAGTTGGAGGAGAAGGAGGAGGAGGAGGCGATAGAGCAGGAGGTGGAGAATGAACAGCAGTTGTGGAAGGAGCTTCAGTTGGAGAAGGAGCGGGAGGTGAAGAAGGAGCAGGACGGGGAGTTGGAGGTGGAGGAGGAGAAGGAGCTGGAGGTGGAGTAGGAATAGGAGGTGGAGAAGGAGCAGGAGGTGGAGAAGTGGCCGGAACTGGAGAAGGAGCAGAAGGTGGAGAAGGAGCAGGAGGTGGAGAAGGAGCAGAAGGTGGAGAAGGAGCAGAAGCTGGAGAAGGAGCAGGAGGTGGAGAAGGAGCAGGAGGTGGAGAAGGAGCAGAAGGTTGAGAAGGAGCAGGACGAGGAGAAAGAGCAGTAGGTGGAGAAGGAGCAGGAGGAGGAGAAGGAGCAGGAGGAGGAGACGGAGCAGGAGGAGGAGAAGGAGCAGGAGGTAGAGAAGGAGCAGGAGTTGGAGAAAGAGCAGGAGGTGGAGAAGGAGCAGGAGGTGGAGAAGGAGCAGCAGGCGGAGCAGGAGGCGGAGAAGGAGAAGGAGGCGGAGAAGTAGCAGGAGGCGGAGAAGGAGCACAAGGAGGTGTAGCACGGGGTGGAGAAGGAGCAGGAGGAGGAAAAGGAGCAGGAGGTGGAGAAGGAGCAGGAGGTGGAGAAGGAGCAGGAGGTGGAGAAGGAGCGGGAGGAGGAGAATGAACAGTTGCAGGAGAAGTAGGAGGAGGAGAAGGAGCAGTCGTTGGAGAAGGAGCAAGAGGTGGAGAAGGAGCAGGATGTGGAGTTGGAGCTGGATTTGGAAAAGGAGCAGGAGGTGGAGCAGGAGCAGGAGATAAAGGAGGAGGAGCAGGAGGTAGAGAAGGAGCAGGAGGTGGAGAAGGAGCAGGAGTTGGCGAAGGAGCAGGAGGTGGAGAAGGAGCAGGAGGAGGAGAAGGAGCAGGAGGAGGAGTTTGAGTGGGACGAGAAGAAGGAGCAGGAGGGGGAGAGTGAGCAGGAGGGGGAGAGTGTGCAGGAGGTGGAAAAGGAGCAGGATGGGGAAAAGGAGCAGGAGGTTGAGATGGAGCGGGACGGGGAGAAGGAGCAGGAGGCGGAGAAGGAGTGGGATGCAGAGCAAGAGCAAGAGGGAGCGAAGGAGCACGAGGATGAGAATGATCAGGAGGACGAGAACGAGCAGGAGGAGGGGAAGAAGCAGGAGGAGGAGAAGGAGCAGGTGGGGCTGAACGAGCAGGATGCAGAGAAGGAGCTGGGTGCATCGAAGGAGCAGGAGGCGTTGAAGCAGCAGGAGAGGGAGAAGGAGCCGGTGGTGGAGAAGGAGCAGGAGGTGGGGAATGACCAGTTGGAGGAGAAGGAGGAGGAGGAGGCGAAGGAGCAGGAGGTGGAGAATCAACAGGAGTTGTAGAAGGAGCTTCAGTTGGAGAAGGAGCTGGATGTGAAGAAGGAGCAGGACGGGGAGTTGGAGCTGGAGGAGAAGGAGCAGGACGTGGAGATGGAGCATGAGGAGGAGGAGGAGAAGGAGCTGGAGGTGGAGCAGGAATAGGAGGTGGAGAAGGAGCAGGAGGTGGAGAAGGAGCAGGAGGTGGAGAAGGATCAGGAGGTGGAGAAGGAGCATGAGGTGGAAAAGGAGCAGGAGGTGGAGAAGGAGCAGGAGGTGGAGAAGGAGCAGGAGGTGGAGAAGGAGCAGGAGGTGGAGAAGGAGCAGGAGGTGGAGAAGGAGCAGGAGTTGGAGAAGGAGCAGGAGGTGGAGAAGGAGCAGGATGTGGAGAAGGAGCAGGAGGTGGAGAAGGAGCAGTAGGAAGAGGTTGACCTTGACGAGGAGAAGGAACAGGAGACGGAGAAGTAGCAGGAGGTAGAGAAGGAACAGAAGGTGCAGAAGGAGCAGAAGGTGGAGTAGGAGCAGGAGCAGGAGGGGTTGAAGGAGCAGGAGGGGAGACGGAGCAGGAGGCAAGGCAGGAGCAGGAGGGGGAGAAGGATCAGGAGGAGTAGTTTGACCAGGAAGTGGAGAAGGAGCAGGAGGGGGAGGTTCAGGAGAAAGAGCAGATGGAGCAGGTGGAGGGGAAGTAGCAGGAGCTGGAGGTGGAGCTGGATGTGGTGGAGGAGCATGAGGTGGAGAAGGAGCAGGAGGCGGAGAAGGTGGAGAAGGAGCAGGAGGCGGAGGTGGAGCTGCAGGTGAAGAAGGAGCAGGACGGGGAGAAGGAGCTGGAGGAGGAGAAGGAGTTGAAGGAGGAAAACGAGCAAGAGGAGGAGAAGGAGGGTTAGAAGGAGCCGGAGGGGTAGATGGAGCAGGAGGTGGAGGAGGAGCAGAAGAAGTAGAAGGAGCAGAGGTGGAGAAGGAGCAGGAGAAGGGGTTGAGCAGAGGAAGAGATGGAGCAGGAGGAGGAGAACGATCACGAAGAGAAGATGGAGCAGGAGGAGGAGATGGAGCCAGATGTTGAGAAGGAGCAGGAGGTGGAGAAGCAGCAGGTGAGGGAGAAGGAGCAGGAGAGGGAGATGGAGCAGGAGAGGGAGAAGGAGCAGGAGGACGAGAAGGAGCAAGAGGACGAGAAGGAGCAAGAGGACGAGAAGGAGCAGGAGGACGAGAAGGATCAGGAAGACGAGAAGGATCAGGAAGACGAGAAGGATCAGGAAGACGAGAAGGATCAGGAAGACGAGAAGGATCAGGAGGAGGTGAAGAAGCAGGAGACGGAGAAGGAGCAGTTGAGGGAGAGGGAGCAGGAGGTGGAGGAGGGGCTCGAGGGCGAGAATGATCAGGAGGGTATGAACGAGCAGTCGGCGGAGGAGGAGCGGGAGGCATAGAAGGAGCAAGAGGCGGAGAAGGAGCAGGAGGTGGAGAAGGAGCAGGAGGCAGAGAAGGAGCAGAAGGCGTAGAAGGAGCAGGACGCGGAGAAGGAGCAGGAGGTGGAGAAGGAGCAGGAGGTGGAGAAGGAGCAGGAGGTGGAGAAGGAGCAGGAGGAGGAGAAGGAGCAGGACGAGGAGGTTGAGCGGGACGAGGAGAAGGAGCAGGAGGGGGAGAGGGAGCAGGACGTGGAAAAGGAGCAGGAGGTAGAGATGGAGCGGGAAGGGGAGACGGAGCAAGAGGCGCAGGTAGAGATGGAGCGGGAGGTGGAGAAGGAGCAGGAGGCGGAGAAGGAGTGGATGCAGAGCAAGAGCAAGAGGGGGCGTAGGAGCAGGAGGACGAGAATGATCAGGAGGAGGGGAAGAAGCAGGAGGAGGAGAAGGAGCAGATGGGGGTGAACGAGCATGATGCAGAGAAGGAGTTGGATGCATCGAAGGAGCAGGAGGCGTTGAAGCAGCAGGAGAAGGAGAAGGAGCCGGTGGTGGAGACGAAGCAGGAGGTGGGGAATGACCAGTTGGAGGAGAAGGAGGAGGAGGAGGCGAAGGAGCAGGAGGTGGAGAATGAACAGGAGTTGTAGAAGGAGCTTCAGTTGGAGAAGGAGCTGGAGGTGAAGATTGAGCAGGACGGGGAGTTGGAGCTGGAGGAGGAGAAGGAGCAGGACGTGGAGATCGAGCATGAGGTGGAGGAGGAGAAGGAGCTGGAGGTGGAGTAGGAATAGGAGATGGAGAAGGAGCAGGAGGTCTAGAAGGAGCAGGAGGTGGAGAAGGAGCAGGAGGTGGAGAAGGAGCAGGAGGTGGAGAAGGAGCAGGAGGTGGAGAAGTAGCAGGAGGTGGGGAAGGAGCAGGAGGTGGAGAAGGAGCAGGAGGTGGAGAAGGATCAGGAGTTGGAGAAGGAGCAGCAGGTGGAGAAGGAGCAGGATGTGGAGAAGGAGCAGGAGGTGGAGAAGGAGCAGTAGGAAGAGGCTGACCTTGGCGAGGAGAAGGAACAGGAGACGGAGAAGTAGCAGGAGGTAGATAAGGAGCAGAAGGTGCGGAAGGAGCAGAAGGTGGAGTAGGAGCAGGAGCAGGAGTGGGTGAAGGAGCAGGAGGGGAGACGGAGCAGGAGGCAAGGCACGAGCAGGAGCGGGAGAAGGATCAGGAGGAGTAGTTTGACCAGGAAGTGGAGAAGGAGCAGGAGGGGGAGGTTGAGCAGAAAGAGGAGATGGAGCAGGTGGAGGGGAAGTAGCAGGAGCTGGAGGTGGAGCTGGATGTGGTGGAGGAGCATGAGGTGGAGAAGGAGCAGGAGGCGGAGAAGGTGGAGAAGGAGCAGGAGGCGGAGGTGGAGCTGCAGGTGAAGAAGGAGCAGGACGGGGAGAAGGAGCTGGAGGAGGAGAAGGAGTTGAAGGAGGAGAACGAGCAAGAGGAGGAGAAGGAGGGGTAGAAGGAGCCGGAGGGGTAGATGGAGCAGGAGGTGGAGGAGGAGCAGAAGAAGGAGAAGGAGCAGAGGTGGAGAAGGAGCAGGAGGAGGGGTTGAGCAGAGGAAGAGATGGAGCAGGAGGAGGAGAACGAGCACGAAGAGAAGAAAGAGCAGGAGGAGTAGATGGAGCCAGACGTTGAGAAGGAGCAGGAGGTGGAGAAGGAGCAGGTGAGGGAGAAGGAGCAGGAGAGGGAGATGGAGCAGGAGAGGGAGAAGGAGCAGGACGGGGAGGAGGAGGAACAGGAGGAGAATGAGCAGCAGGACGAGAAGGAGCAGGAGGACGAGAAGGAGCAAGAGGACGAGAAGGAGCAGGAGGACGAGAAGGATCAGGAAGACGAGAAGGATCAGGAGGAGGTGAAGAAGCAGGAGACGGAGAAGGAGCAGTTGAGGGAGAGGGAGCAGGAGGTGGAGGTGGGGCTCGAGGGCGAGAATGATCAGGAGGGTATGAACGAGCAGTAGGCGGAGGAGGAGCGGGAGGCATAGAAGGAGCAAGAGGCGGAGAAGGAGCAGGAGGTGGAGAAGGAGCAGGAGGCAGAGAAGGAGCAGAAGGCGTAGAAGGAGCAGGACGCGGAGAAGGAGCAGGAGGTGGAGAAGGAGCAGGAGGTGGAGAAGGAGCAGGAGGTGGAGAAGGAGCAGGAGGAGGAGAAGGAGCAGGACGAGGAGGTTGAGCGGGACGAGGAGAAGGGGCAGGAGGGGGAGAGGGAGCAGGACGGGGAAAAGGAGCAGGAGGTAGAGATGGAGCGGGAAGGGGAGACGGAGCGAAAGGCGCAGGTAGAGATGGAGCGGGAGGTGGAGAAGGAGCAGGAGGCGGAGAAGGAGTGGATGCAGAGCAAGAGCAAGAGGGGGCGTAGGAGCAGGAGGACGAGAATGAGCAGGAGGACGAGAAGGATCAGGAGGAGGGGAAGAAGCAGGAGGAGGAGAAGGAGCAGATGGGGGTGAACGAGCATGATGCAGAGAAGGAGTTGGATGCATCGAAGGAGCAGGAGGCGTTGAAGCAGCAGGAGAGGGAGAAGGAGCCGGAGGTGGAGACGGAGCAGGAGGTGGGGAATGAACAGTTGGAGGAGAAGGAGGAAGAGGAGGCGAAGGAGCAGGAGGTGGAGAATGAACCGGAGTTGCAGAAGGAGCTTCAGTTGGAGAAGGAGCTGGAGGTGAAGAAGGAGCAGGACGGGGAGTTGGGTTAGGGTTAGGGTTAGGTTGTGTGGTGTGGGCAGGAGGGTAGTTACACCCTCTTGTGTTCATATTCTCACTCAACGCTTGAGCTTCTTGTCACTTATACCTGCCACTTTTGGTTGGCCCACGCTTTACCTTACCACCTGGCTTCTTTTTCTTGCCGATCTCTTCTTCGTAATTTCTAGATCCGTAATCCTTTGATCCCCCTCTGGGGTGAAAATCAGTTCCTGGGTTTTGCCAATTTATGGTCTCTATGTAGTATTTAGTTATTATTTGCTTCCTTGTATATTATTATTGGTGTTGGAACCCTACCCTTTATTTTAAGTAGTGTTAGGGATATGTTGTGTTGAGGTTGGGGGGTTCAGGTTAGGGTTAGGGTTGCTGCATTGGGGTTAGTGTTGGGGTCAGGTGAGGGTCAGGGTCGCAGTTAGGTTCAGGGCTATATTGGGGTTAGGTTGGGGTGCATCAGGGTTAGGGTTAGGTGTTTAGGGGTGGGGTGGGGTGCATCCGGGTTCGGGTTAGGTGTTTAGGGGTAGGGTAGGGTGCATCAGGGTTAGGGTTAGGTGTTTAGGGGTAGGGTAGGGTGCATCAGGGTTGGGGTCCAGGGTCAGAGTTGTGATTAGATTCAGGGCTTGGGGGTTAGGGTTATGGGTTAGGGTTGCATTAGCGGTAGGGTTAAGTGAGGGTCAGGGTTCAGGAGTAGGGTGGGGTGTGTTAGGTTTAGGTTTTAGGGGTGGGGTGGGAGATTAGTGTTCCTGTATTCGAGTTAGGGTTAGGCTTTAGGGGTAGAGTGGGGTGCATTTGAGTTCGGATTTGGGTGGGGTCTGTTTGTTGTGTGCCAGGTGGGATGTGGTTACGGTTATTGTGATTAGGGTAGGGTGTGGTTGCGGTTTGAGAGGTTTATCAAGCTGGGGTTGGGATTTGTGGTTCTTAAGGTCGGGGCAGTTTTGTTTTTTAATGTTGGATTTCCCCCATTTTAGATCTGATTTCAGCCCTTTGGTAACTGAGTTTGTCGGGTTGTTATCCAGTGTTTTTCCCTCCTCTTCCTTTGTGAGGTTGTCCAGTTCATGTTTGTCTCCAACCCCATAAATTCCAGGGATTCAAGACCATGCTCCATGAAGTGTCGGGAGGTAGGTTTGCATACATCCTTTGTTCTAATAGCACTGAGGTGCCCTGTGAGCCTCATCCTTAGACTATTCCCTGTTTCTCCTACATACAAGATGTGGCATTGTTTGCATCGAATTGCATACACAGCATTGTGCTGTTCACATGTAATTCTTTGTTTAATTCGGGCTGCTTTTCCTGTGTGTCTATTTTGTATCATTTTGAGGATTATTAGGTATTTACAAGTACCACATCTTGGGTTTGTGCAGTTCTGGGTTGTCTGTTTTCTTATTCTACTACGAACCAGCATATCCCGAAGGTTTTGAGTTCTTTTGTATGCTGATGTTATGTTGTATCGGCTAAGTGTGTCAACATCCTCTTTTAGTTTTCCAAATTGGGTTTTAATCACTCCGTGTATTAGTTTGGTCGTTGTATCGTATGTCGTTATCAGTGGTCGTCTAGCTGCTTCTCTGTTTGGCCGTGGGCTATTCAGTCCCCTCAGGAAATCTGACTTAAGGTGCCTGAGGAACCTTTTCGTGTAACCTCTCTGTCTCAGTGCAGTAAATAGGGTTGTGGTGGCTTCCCTAAAGTCCTCTCCGTTTGTGCATATGCGGTGAAAACGTGTCAGTTGTGACTTCACCAGCCCCCGAAAGGTATGTTTTGGATGGTGGCTGTTTATGTGCAGGAGTGTGTGTGTGTGTCTGTTTCTTTATAGAATACCTTTGTTGCTAACTTGTGGCGGCTGTTCTCCTGTGCTAATTTAAATACTGTGGTGTCCAGGAAATCCACACTTTCTCTATGTGTTGTAACTTTAAGTTTAATAGATTGGTGGTGACTGTTGAGAATACCTACAAATTCTTGCAATTCTGTTTCTGTGTGAGTCCAGACTCCCCATATGTCATCCAGGTATCTGTAATAACACATCGGGAGCTTGGAACACTTTCCAAAGACTGTGTTTTCCCAGTCTGCCATGTATATGTTTGCGTAGGCCGGGGCAAATTTCTTGCCCATAGCCGTGCCCTTAATCTGTAGGTAGAATTCCTCCTGGAATTCAAAGTCATTTTTTGTTAGTCCTAGGTGTAATAGCTGGATTATGGCTGCATCTGGTCTGTGGGGTTGGGGGAACTTTCTAAGGATATTTTCCACTGCCTGTATGCCTCTGTCTGTTTCTATGTTTGTGTATAGGCTTTCAATGTCCATGGTAAAGAGTATTGCGTTCGGGGGTACGGTCAGTGAGTTCACTATTTCTATGAAGTGGTAAGTGTCTTTAATGTCGCTAGGGTGCTTCTGTGATAAGGGGTTTAGGAATGAGTCAATGTATTCTGCTATCCTGTAGGATTCACTACCACAGTCTGACACAATGGGTCTTCCTGGTGGTATTTCTCCTGGTACTGTCCATGTGTCAGGGTGCTTGTGTATTTTGGGTAGTATGTAGAATTTTCTGGGTTGTGGTTGTTCCCCTCTTAGGTATTCCACTTGTTTCTGATTTAAGTGTTCAGATCTCTTTAGTTCTGTTAAAATGCTTCAAATCTCTTTTCGTGTGTCCTGATATATTGGTTCTGTTAATTTATTGTAGTGGGCTCTATTATTAAGCTGTCTGTGAGCTTCAAATAGGTACTGTTGCATATCCATGATCACTATACTACTGCCCTTATCTGCTGGTTTTATGATTATATCTAGATTGTTTCTAAGTTCTATGATTGCCCGTCTCTCTTCCAGTGAGGTTTTGCTTGTCTGTCTGTTTATGGATTTTTTCAATTTGTGATTGAGTCTGTTTAATAAAGTTTAGGATTTCTGGCTCTATCTTATTGTTTGGTGGGGTCCATTCTGATGGTGGTGTAAAAGGTTGCTTGTCTGTTTCTGAATCGCTAAAGTAATCGGTCAGTTTTACTCTCCTGTAAAACCTTTTCAGATCTTCCTGAATTTGTACTTTACAATGTTTTGGGGTTGGAACAAATGTAAGGCCCTTGTTTAAAACCCTCTCCTGTACCTCTGTGGGGTTAAAGAGTTGGGAAATATTAATAACAGTTTTTCCCAGGTTTAATCTACCCTTCTCTTGGGTTAATGTCCTTTTTAGTTTAAAGACTTCATCCACTGGCTTATTATGTTATGGGCAGTGCTATCTGTCCAATGGATGTGGTCAGCCCCCACTTTAAAGGATCTAGCATTAATTGCTGGTATGTAATTCTGTTTTTTTATATGCTGGTTAATTCCTCTGATTGTATCCCTCTCCATTTCTGGAAGTAAGTTACTGAAGTTAATTTCCGGCACCCAGATCTGAGCATTTGGGAATCTGCTTTTAGCCAATTTAAGTAATGACTGCAGTTGCTTGGTTGCAGTCAGTGGTTTCTGCGTACGATTATTAATGCCAACTAAGAGCACCACCTTTTTGGTCTCCGGACAGGGTTCCAATTTGTCCAGAATTGCTGCGACATGAATGAATTTAGCTTCTGGAAAGCTATCAATTTGGGTGGTGGGATTTGGGCATCTTTTTATCTTGGAGAGGTTAGAATCTCCAATTATTAAAATGGATTTTCTGGGTTCCAATTTCCAGGTTAAGTTTTTTCGGCTGGTGTTGGGGTGCCTCGTCACTCTCTGTGCATCTTCCCCTTCAGAGTCAGTTTCTGCCCCTGTTGGTGTGTTTTCTGTTTCTGTGTCTGCTCTCCCTGCCTCCCCTATTGTGTTCCCTACCTCGGCTACAGCTATTTCTGCCTCTCCTACTGTGTTATCTGTCTGGGCTCTCATTGTTCCTGTCCCCATTTCTGTGTCTATTGGGATACCTGTCCGGTCTGGTCGCTCCTTTGTTTCTGTGGAAGTGGTTGTTTTGTGACTTTGATCTCGGGCTCTAGAACTGCTGTATTTCTTGGGATGGTTGGTTTGGTCCATTCTTTCTTTTGTCTCTGTGGGAGCGGTTGGTACGTGACCCTGGTTTTGGGGTACAGGAATGTTGTGCATGGATTTGTCCCTGGTGTAGGAGGGGTTCTCCCTTCTGTTTGTTTTGGGCCTGAGGAATCCCTAGTGATTTGGTTTAATACGGCCTGATGTTGGTTCCCCATGTAGTGCTGGGGTCTACGTGGCTCAAGCTCTTGAGAGCCAAGTGTGATGTCCAGGTCCAGAATGATGGCCACATTGGAAATCCTGGTCCTTGGCCTGTGGGGTGGGGTAGGGCTGGTCGCCGCCCTGGATGGCGGGGAAGGGGGGGTCGCTGCCCTGGACGGCAGGGAAGGGGGGGTTTCGGTGGTCTGCTGGTGGTGTGACGAAGTCGTGGTAGCTGGCCCACGGGGTGGGGGGGTCTGTCGGTGGCGTGACGATGTCGTGGCAACTGGTGCAAGGGGTGGGGGGGTCTTCCGGTGGCGTGACGAAGTCGTGGCAACTGGTGCAAGGGGTAGGGGGGTCTGCCGGTGGCGTGCTGAAGTCATGGCAGCTGGCTCAAAGGGTGGGGGGGTGTGTCGGTGGCGTGACGAAGTCGTGGCAACTGGTTCACGTGTTGGGGGATCCATCGGTGGCGTGACGAAGCCGTGGCAACTGGTTCACGGGGTGGGGGGGTCCGTCGGTGATGTGACGAGTTTGTGGCAGTTGGCTCACGGGGTGGGGGTGTCCGTCGGTGGCGTGACAAAGTCATGGCAGCTGGCCCACGGGGTGGGGGGGTCTGTCGGTGGCGTGACGAAGTCGTGGCAACTGGTGCAAGGGGTGGGGGTGTCTGCCGGTGGCGTGCTGAAGTCATGGCAGCTGGCTCAAAGGGTGGGGGGGGTGTCGGTGGCGTGACGAAGTCGTGGCAACTGGTTCACGGGGTGGGGGGGTCCATCGGTGGCGTGACGAAGTCGTGGCAACTGGTTCACGGGGTGGGGGGGTCCGTCGGTGACGTGACGAGTTTGTGGCAGTTGGCTCACGGGGTGGGGGTGTCCGTCGGTGGCGTGACAAAGTCGTGGCAGCTGGCCCACGGGGTTGGGGGGGTTTTCCAGTCCGTCTGCGGCATGAGGGGGCTGTGATCGCAGGCTGGTGGAACAAGGCTGCCCAGGTATTTGGCCTATGGCGTGGGGGCGTCCTAGTCCGTGTGCCGGTCCGCTGTTCTTTCCCCAATTGTGTGCTGGACCCTTGCTCTGTCAACCGTGATGCTAATCCAACCACATGTCTCTTTGCCTCATCAATTGATTGAATTTTGAATTCATGTCTGAGACTCTCTTTAATCCAATTAGTCGCTTTCGCCATTGCTTCTTCCAGCCGCTCCGTCACTGCAGCCTGAGCAAATTCATTTTCTAATTCTTCCAGGTTTGTTGTATAGTGCACAATTAGAGTCTGTCTGGTCTGTTTTGCCCAATTTTCTGAATTCAAAGCCAATTTGGTTCGGGTTTCCTGTGACGGTTTTGCCGGTTTTATAAAGTAGGTTAATTTATCAGCTTGTTTTAAGATGCCGTTAGGGGGCTGGTTCTGGCCCTTTAAGAATATTAGATGGTGGATTGTCTGGAAAATTCTATAAATTATTCTAACTGTTATAGCAAATTCATCCCTGGCTGCGGGGAGACTCCTATGTGTACCAGGGTCCGACCTCAGATGCATACGGTTGTCAGACAACCTGCATTTGTTCCGCATAGTATTAGCCATTCCCTGGGTGTAGAAAGGTGCAAAAGGTTTTAAAAGATGTTACTGGCTGCTATTTGGTAATAGAGATCCCCACTAGTAACTGTAATCTCACCCCACGGTGGCTCCCTGGCTCAGATGGTCTCCTGCCTGGGACTGCGTCCTCCAAACACTCCCCAGCTCAGCCGGCTGTCCCGCCTGGAAAGGCTCCGTTCCCACCAGCCTCACCTCCCCTCCGGTGGCTCTCTGGCTTCGATGGTTCTCTGCCTGCAACAGTACTATCCAAAAACTCTTTAGGTCAGTATGTTCTCCGGGCTGGAATCTTTTTTTCTCCGACGTTTCGCTTATCCTTAAGCTTCATCAGGGAGAAAGGATTTTAATTTTGTTTGCAGACGCTTTTAAGTTTGGTGCCTTGGACTGGCCCCTCCCCTGTGTGCCACTGTTGGCTGAAGTTTTGTTCCCGCCCGCAAGCAGGCTAGCCTTAACCTGGGATTGGTTAGAATTTCTGTCCTGCATGCAATGAGTCCTGTCTCATGCAGGGCTGGCCCCGCCCCTTTCGCTCCACGTGTTCGTTATTTCTAAATTATATTTTTTTAACCTAATGTTTCAATGTTGCTTTAGTTTATTTTAGATGTTTGGGGGGGGGTTATTTTTTTTGAGGTAATGTTTTTTAAAAGTATTGCTTTTCAACCTTTGAATCTGTTTTAATGCTCCAGGTCATTCTGGCGCCACGGACTCTGACAGTCTCCGCTGACCCCGGGGCTTGATTACCTGTCCGCCTCACCTGATCTTTAAAAAAAAACATGAAGCTACTTCTCCAAAACCCCACATCCGGCTACGCCTTTTAATTATAAAGGTATTTTAAACAATTAATTAAACTTCCCGACCACTTTCCTCCGTTTTAAACCCGATCGCTCGTTAAACGAAACTCAATCTCCCAGAATGCCTCACGTGTCGCTCACTTTTCAGCGGCCGCGCAGAAAAAACCGATTTCCAAGGTCCGATTCCACAAAAAAACTCCCGAATCCGCCGCCACCCACTCCCCGGGGGAGAGGAGGGGGAAAGAAAGGTCCCCCAGCCCCAAAAAAACAAAGTAAACCCTTTTATTTAAGAGCGTTGTCCTCGTGTTTGACCCGAGAAAACTCCATATCCCAGAATGCCTCACGCGGCGCTCGCTTTTCAGTCGCTGCGAAAAAAAAACGATTTCAAAGATAAAAATCACCCGGTGAACGCTCAAAATCTAAAGACTAAATAAAGTTATCGGAGTCTCACCCGTGTCCCCAACTCCTCCAGATCCCCGGGGAAAGGGTTTCTTTTTAAAAACCGGAGGTCGATATCCAGCAGCTCCCTGCTGTCGCGTTCCCCGCATCACCAGGCATCTCTTAAAGGGGCCGTCCCCGCATCAATGTCCAGAGATCGTGTCTATTATTCCCACGGGAACTCCAACTTTTTTCAAACAAACATGGAATCTTTTGTGCCCTTATTGCTGTCCTAAACCTCGTGGGGGGGGGGAGGTTTGGGAAGATGAGTTCCATGTCTGTCAGTCTCACATTTCCAGCCATGCTTTATTTTAAGTGCACCTTTTAAAAATATTTTAGATTTTAAAATTTAAAAAACCTCCTTGGTGCTCCCTATTTTTATAAGTTTGCTTGCTGCATTTTTTTGTGGGGGGGCGAAAGGGGAACAAAAAGTTATTTAACCATCTACCTCACTGATCAAGTTTAGATTTAAGGTATTTGCAAGAGATACTCTCTGGGTTTTCTTTTCTTGGCATTTACATCTTTTTTTGTCTGTGGTCATGCAAAGTGTGTCACTCCTGAATGTTAGGTTGTATGGTGTGGGCAGGAGGGTAGTTACACCCTCTTGTCTTCATATTCTCACTCAACCCTTGAGCTTCTTGTCACTTATACCTGCCACTTATGGTTGGCCCACTCTTTACCTTACCACCTGGCTTCTTTTTCTTGCCGATCTCTTCTTAGTAATTTCTTCATCCGTAATCCTTTGATCCCCCTCTGGGGTTATAATCAGTTCCTGGGTTTTGCCAATTTATGGTCTCTATGTAGTATTTAGTTATTATTTGCTTACTTGTATATTATTATTGGTGTTGGAACCCTACCCTTTATTTTAAGTAGTGTTAGGGTTGTATTGTATTGAGGTTGGGGGGTTCAGGTTAGGGTTAGGGTTGCTGCATTGGGGTTAGTGTTGGGGTTAGGTGAGGGTCAGGGTTGCAGTTAGGTTCAGGGCTATATTGGGGTTAGGTTGGGGTGCATCAGGGTTAGGGTAAGGTGTTTAGGGGTGGTGTGGGGTTAGGGTTAAGTTTTAGGGGTAGGGTTGGGTGCATTCGGGTGATGTTTTAGGGGTAGGGTTGGGTGCATCAGGGTTAGGGTTAGGTGGTTAGGGGTAGGGTAGGTTGCATCAGGGTCAGGGTTAGGTGTTTAGAGGTAGGGTAGGGTGCATCAGGATTAGGGTCCAGGGTCAGAATTGTGATTAGATTCAGGGCTAGGGGGTTAGAGTTATGGGTTAGGGTTGCATTAGGGGTAGGGTTAAGTGAGGGTCAGGGTTTAGGAGTAGGGTGGGGTGTGTTAGGTTTAGATTTTAGGGGTGGGGTGCGAGATTAGGGTTGCTGTATTAGAGTTAGGGTTAGGCTTTAAGGGTCGAGTGGGGTGCATTTGAGTTAGGATTTGGGTGGGGTCTGTTTGTTTTGGGCCAGGTGGGATGTGGTTTGGGTTATTGTGATTAGGGTAGGGTGTGGTTGCGGTTTAAGAGGTTTATCAAGCTGGGGTTGGGATTTGTGGTTCTTAAGGTCGGGGCAGTTTTGTTTTTTAATGTTGGATTTCCCCCATTTTAGATCTGATTTAAGCCCTTTGGTAACTGAGTTTGTAGGGTTGTTATCCAGTGTTTTTCCCTCCTCTTCCTTTGTGAGGTTGTCCAGTTCATGTTGGTCTCCAACCCCATAAATTCCAGGGATTCAAGACCATGCTCCATGAAGTGTCGGGAGGTAGGTTTGTAGACATCCCTTGTTCTAATAGCACTGAGGTGCCCTGTGAGCCTCATCCTTAGACTGTTCCCTGTTTCTCCTACATTCAAGATGTGGCATTGTTTGAATCGAATTGCATATACAGCATTGTGCTGTTCACATGTAATTCTTTGTTTAATTAGGGCTGCTTTTCCTGTGTGTCTATTTTGTATCATTTTAAGGATTATTAGCTATTTACAAGTCCCACATCTTGGGTTTGTGCAGTTCTGGGTTGTCTGTTTTCTTATTCTACTACGAACCAGCATATCCCGAAGGTTTTGAGTTCTTTTTTATGCTGATGTTATGTTGTATCGGCTAAGTGTGTCAACATCCTCTTTTCGTTCTCCAAATTGGGTTTTAATCACTCTGTGTATTAGTTTGGTCGTTGTATCGTATGTCGTTATCAGTGGTAGTCTTGCTGCTTCTCTGTTTGGCCGTGGGCTACTCAGTCCCCTCAGGAAATCTGACTTAAGGTGCCTGAGGAACCTTTTCGTGTAACCTCTCTGTCTCAGTGCAGTAAATAGGGTTGTGGTGGCTTCCCTAAAGTCCTCTCCGTTTGTGCATATGCGGTGAAAACGTGTCAGTTGTGACTTCACCAGCCCCCGAAAGGTATGTTTTGGATGGTGGCTGTTTATGTGCAGGAGTGTGTGTGTGTCTGTTTCTTTAAAGAATACATTTGTTGCTAACTTGTGGCGGCTGTTCTCCTGTGCTAATTTAAATACTGTGGTGTCCAGGAAATCCACACTTTCTCTATGTGTTGTAACTTTAAGTTTAATAGATTGGTGGTGACTGTTGAGAATACCTACAAATTCTTGCAATTCTGTTTCTGTGTGAGTCCAGACTCCCCATATGTCATCCAGGTATCTGTAATAACACATCGGGAGCTTGGAACACTTTTCAAAGACTGTGTTTTCCCAATCTGCCATGTATATGTTTGCGTAGGCCGGGGCAAATTTCTTGCCCATAGCCGTGCCCTTAATCTGTAGGTAGAATTCCTCCTGGAATTCAAAGTCATTTTTTGTTAGTCCTAGGTGTAATAGCTGGATTATGGCTGCATCTGGTCTGTGGGGTTGGGGGAACTTTCTAAGGATATTTTCCACTGCCTGTATGCCTCTGTCTGTTTCTATGTTTGTGTATAGGCTTTCAATGTCCATGGTAAAGAGTATTGCGTTCGGGGGTACGGTCAGTGAGTTCACTATTTCTATGAAGTGGTAAGTGTCTTTAATGTCGCTAGGGTGCTTCTGTGATAAGGGGTTTAGGAATGAGTCAATGTATTCTGCTATCCTGTAGGATTCACTACCACAGTCTGACACAATGGGTCTTCCTGGTGGTATTTCTCCTGGTACTGTCCATGTGTCAGGGTGCTTGTGTATTTTGGGTAGTATGTAGAATTTTCTGGGTTGTGGTTGTTCCCCTCTTAGGTATTCCACTTGTTTCTGATTTAAGTGTTCAGATCTCTTTAGTTCTGTTAAAATGCTTCAAATCTCTTTTCGTGTGTCCTGATATATTGGTTCTGTTAATTTATTGTAGTGGGCTCTCTTATTAAGCTGTCTGTGAGCTTCAAATAGGTACTGTTGCATATCCATGATCACTATACTACTGCCCTTATCTGCTGGTTTTATGATTATATCTAGATTGTTTCTAAGTTCTATGATTGCCCGTCTCTCTTCCAGTGAGGTTTTGCTTGTCTGTCTGTTTATGGATTTTTTCAATTTGTGATTGAGTCTGTTTAATAAAGTTTAGGATTTCTGGCTCTATCTTATTGTTTGGTGGGGTCCATTCTGATGGTGGTGTAAAAGGTTGCTTGTCTGTTTCTGAATCGCTAAAGTAATCGGTCAGTTTTACTCTCCTGTAAAACCTTTTCAGATCTTCCTGAATTTGTACTTTACAATGTTTTGGGGTTGGAACAAATGTAAGGCCCTTGTTTAAAACCCTCTCCTGTACCTCTGTGGGGTTAAAGAGTTGGGAAATATTAATAACAGTTTTTCCCAGGTTTAATCTACCCTTCTCTTGGGTTAATGTCCTTTTTAGTTTAAAGACTTCATCCACTGGCTTATTATGTTATGGGCAGTGCTATCTGTCCAATGGATGTGGTCAGCCCCCACTTTAAAGGATCTAGCATTAATTGCTGGTATGTAATTCTGTTTTTTTATATGCTGGTTAATTCCTCTGATTGTATCCCTCTCCATTTCTGGAAGTAAGTTACTGAAGTTAATTTCCGGCACCCAGATCTGAGCATTTGGGAATCTGCTTTTAGCCAATTTAAGTAATGACTGCAGTTGCTTGGTTGAAGTCAATGGTTTCTGCGTACGAATATTAATGCCAACTGAGAGCACCACCTTTTTGGTCTCCGGACAGGGTTCCAATTTGTCCAGAATTGCTGCGACATGAATGAATTTAGCTTCTGGAAAGCTATCAATTTGGGTGGTGGGATTTGGGCATCTTTTTATCTTGGAGAGGTTAGAATCTCCTATTATTAAAATGGATTTTCTGGGTTCCAATTTCCAGGTTATGTTTTTTCGGCTGGTGTTGGGGTGCCTCGTCACTCTCTGTGCATCTTCCCCTTCAGAGTCAGGTTCTGCCCCTGTTGGTGTGTTTTCTGTTTCTGTGTCTGCTCCCCCTGCCTCCCCTATTGTGTTCCCTACCTCGGCTACAGCTATTTCTGCCTCTCCTACTGTGTTATCTGTCTGGGCTCTCATTGTTCCTGTCCCCATTTCTGTGTCTATTGGGTTTACCTGTCCGGTCTGGTCGCTCCTTTGTTTCTGTGGAAGGGGTTGTTTTGTGACTTTGATCTCGGGCTCAAGAACTGCTGTATTTCTTGGGATGGTTGGTTTGGTCCAGTCTTTCTTTTGTCTCTGTGGGAGCGGTTGGTACGTGACCCTGGTTTTGGGGTACAGGATTGTTGTGCATGGATTTGTCCCTGGTGTAGGAGGGGTTCTCCCTTCTGTTTGTTTTGGGTCTGAGGAATCCCTCGTGATTTGGTTTAATACGGTCTCATGTTGGTTCCCCATGTAGTGCTGGGGTCTACGTGGCTCAGGCTCTTGAGAGCCAAGTGTGATGTCCAGGTCCCTAATGATGGCCACATTGGAAATCCTGGTCCTTGGCCTGTGGGGTGGGGTAGGGCTGGTCGCCGTCCTGGATGGCGGGGAAGGGGGTGTCGCTGCCCTGGACGGCAGGGAAGGGGGGGTTTCGGTGGTCTGCTGGTGGTGTGACGAAGTCGTGGCAACTGGTGCAAGGGGTGGGGGGGTCTGCCGGTGGCGTGACGAAGTCATGGCAGCTGGCTCAATGGGTGGGGGGGTCTGTCGGTGGCGTGACGAAGTCGTGGCAACTGGTGCAAGGGGTGGGGGAGTCTGCCGGTGGCGTGACGAAGTCGTGGCAGCTGGTCCAAGGGGTGGGGGGATCTGCCGGTGGCGTGCTGAAGTCATGGCAGCTTGCTCAAAGGGTGGAGGGGTTTGTCGGTGGCGTGACGAAGTCGTGGCAATTGGTTCACGGGTTGGGGGGTTCCATCGGTGGCATGACAAAGTCGTGGCAGCTGGCCCACGGGGTGTGGGGGGGGGTTCCAGTCCGTCTGCGGCATGAGGGGGCTGTGATCGCAGGCTGGTGGAACAAGGCTGCCCAGGTATTTGGCCTATGGCGTGGGGGCGTCCTAGTCCGTGTGCCGGTCCGTTGTTCTGTCCCCAATTGTGTGCTGGTCCCTTGCTCTGTCAACCATGATGCTAATCACACCACATGTCTCTTTGCCTCATCAATTGATTGAATTTTGAATTTATGTCTAAGACTCATTTTAATCCAATTAGTCGCTTTCGCCATTGCTTCCTCCAAGCGCTCCGTCACTGCAGCCTGAGCAAATTCATTTTCGAATTCTTCCAGACAATTCGAGTCAGTCTGGTCTGTTTTGCCCAATTTTCTGAAATCAAAGCCAATTTGGTTAGGGTTTCCTGTGACGGTTTGGCCGGTTTTATAAAGTAGGTTAATTTATCAGCTTGTTTTAAGATGCCCTCAGGGGGCTGATTCTGGCCCTTTAAGAATATTAGATGGTGGATTATCTGGAAAATTCTATAAATAATTCTAACTGTTATAGCAAATTCATCCCTGGCTACGGGGAGACTCCTATGTGTACCAGGGTCCGACCTCATATGCGTACGGTTGTCAGACAACCTGCATGTGTTCCGCATAGTGTTAGCCATTCCCTAGGTGTAGAAAGGTGCAAAAGGTTTTAAAAGATGTTACTAGCTTCTATTTGGTAATAGAGGTCCCCGCTAGTAACTGTAATCTCACACCACGGTGGTTGCCTGGCTCAGGTGGTCTTCTGCCTGGGACTGCGTCCTCCAAACACTCCCCAGCTCAGCCAGCTGTCCCGCCTGGAAAGGCTCCGTTCCCACCAGCCTCACCTCCCCTCCGGTGGCTCTCTGGCTTCGATGGTTCTCTGCCTGCAACAGTACTATCCAAAAACTCTTTAGTTCAGTATGTTCTCTGGCCTGGAATCTTTTTTTCTCCGACGTTTCGCTTATCCTTAAGCTTCATCAGGGAGAAAGGATTTTAATTTTGTTTACAGATGCTTTTAAGTTTGGTGCATTGGACTGGCCCCTCCCCTCTGTGCTACTGTTGGCTGAAGTTTTGATCCCGCCCACAAGCAGGCTAGCCTTAACCTGGGATTGGTTAGAATTTCTGTCCTGTATGTAATGAGTCCTGTCTCATGCAGGGCTGGCCCCGCCCCTTTCGCTCCACGTGTTCGTTATTTTTAAATTATATTTTTTTAACCTAATGTTTTAATGTTCCTTTAGTTAATTTTAGATGTTTGGGGAGGGGGTTATTTTTTTTGAGGTAATGTTTTTTCAAAATATTGCTTTTTAACCTTTGAATCTGTTTTAATGCTCCAGGTCATTCTGGCGCCACGGAGTCTGACTGTCTCCGCTGACCCCGGGGCTTGATTACCTGTCTGCCTCACCTGATTTAAAAAAAAACATTAAGCTACTTCTCCAAACCCCCACATCCGGCTATGCCTTTTAATTATAAAGGTATTTTAAACAATTAATTAAACTTCCCACCGCTTTCCTCCTATTTAAACCCGATCGTTCGTTAAACGAAACTCAATCTCCCAGAATGCCTCACGCGTCGCTCACTTTTCAGCGGCCGCGCAGAAAAAAACGATTTCCAAGGTCCGATTCCCCAAAAAAACTCCCGAATCCGCCGCCACCCACCCCCCGGGGGAGAGGAGGGGGAAAGAAAGGTCCCCCAGCCCCACAAAACCAAAATAAACCCTTTTATTTAAGAGCGTTGCCCTCGTGTTTGACCCGAGAAAACTCCATATCCCAGAATGCCTCGCTTTTCAGTCGCTGCGAAAAAAAAACGATTTCAAAGATAAAAATCACCCGGTGAACGCTCAAAATCTAAAGACTAAATAAAGTTATCGGAGTCTCACCCGTGTCCCCAACTCCTCCAGATCCCCGGGGAAAGGGTTTCTTTTTAAAAACCGGAGGTCGATATCCAGCAGCTCCCTGCTGTCGCGTTCCCCGCAGCACCAGGCATCTCTTAAAGGGGCCGTCCCCGCATCAATGTCCAGAGATCGTGTCTATTATTCCTACGGGAACTCCAACTTTTTTCAAAAAAACATGGAATCTTTTGTGCCCTTATTGCTATCCTAAACCTCGTGGGGGGGGAGGGGGTTGGGAAGATGAGTTCCATGTCTGTCAGTCTCGCATTTCCAGCCATGCTTTATTTTAAGTGCACCTTTTAAAAATATTTTAGATTTTAAAATTTAAAAAACCTCCTTGGTGCTCCCTATTTTTATAAGTTTGCTTGCTGCATTTTTTTGTGGGGGGGCGAAAGGGGAACAAAAAGTTATTTAACCATCTACCTCACTGATCAAGTTTAGATTTAAGGTATTTGCAAGATATACTCTCTGGGTTTTCTTTTCTTGGCATTTATATCTTTTTTTGTCTGTGGTAATGCAAAGCGTGTCGCTCCTGAATGTTCGGTTGTATGGTGTGGGCAGGAGGGTAGTTACACCCTCTTGTGTTCGTATTCTCACTCAACCCTTGAGCTTCTTGTCACTTATACCTGCCACTTTTGGTTGGCCCAAGCTTTACCTTACCACCTGGCTTCTTTTTCTTGCCGATCTCTTCTTAGTAATTCCTTGATCCGTAATCCTTTGATCCCCCTCTGGGGTTATAATCAGTTCCTGGGTTTTGCCAATTTATGGTCTCTATGTAGTAGTTAGTTATTATTTGCTTACTTGTATATTATTATTGGTGTAGGAACCCTACCCTTTATTTTAAGCAGTGTTGGGGTTATGTTGTATTGAGGTTGGGGGGAGGGTTCAGGTTAGGATTAGGGTTGCTGCATTGGGGTTAGTGTTGGGGTGAGGTGAGGGTTAGGGTTAGGGTTAGGGTTAGGGTTAGGTTGTATGGTGTGGGCAGGAGGGTAGTTACACCCTCATGTGTTCATATTCTCACTCAAACCTTGAGCTTCTTGTCACTTATACCTGCCACTTTTGGTTGGCCCACGCTTTACCTTACCACCTGGCTTCTTTTTCTTGCCGATCTCTTCTTAGTAATTTCTTGATCCGTAATCCTTTGATCCCCCTCTGGGGTTATAATCAGTTCCTGAGTTTTGCCAATTTATGGTCTCTATGTAGTATTTAGTTATTATTTGCTTACTTGTATATTATTATTGGTGTTGGAACCCTACCCTTTATTTTAAGTAGTGTTAGGTTTATGTTGTATTGAGGTTGGGGGTTTCAGGTTAGGGTTAGGGTTGCTGCATTGGCATTAGTGTTGCGGTGAGGTGAGGGTCAGGGTCGCAGTTAGGTTAAGGGCTGTATTGGGGTTAGGTTGGGGTGCATCAGGGTTAGGGTTAGGTGTTTAGGGGTGGGGTGGGGTTAGGGTTAAGTTTTAGGGGTAGGGTTGGGTGCATCAGGGTTAGGGTTAGGTGTTTAGGGGTAGGGTAGGGTGCATCAGGGTTAGGGTTAGGTGTTTAGTGGTAGGGTAGGGTGCATCAGGGTTAGGGTTAGGTGTTTAGGGGAGGGTAGGGTGCATCAGGGTTAGGGTCCAGTGTCAGAGTTGTGATTAGATTCAGGGCTAGGGGTTCAGGGTTATGGGTTAGGGTTGCATTGGGGGTTGGGTTAGGGTTATGGGTTACGGTTGCATTAGGGGTTGAGTTAAGTGAGGGTCAGGATTTAGGAGTAGGGTGGGGTGTGTTAGGTTTAGATTTTAGGGGTGGGGTGGGAGATTAGGGTTCCTGTATTAGAGTTAGGGTTAGGCTTTAGGGGTAGAGTGGGGTGCATTTGAGTTCGGATTTGGGTGGTGTCTGTTTGTTGTGGGCCAGGTGGGATGTGGTTCGGGTTATTGTGATTAGGGTAGGGTGTGGTTGCGGTTTGAGAGGTTTATCAAGCTGGGGTTGGGATTTGTGGTAATTAAGGTCGGGGCAGTTTTGTTTTTTAATGTTGGATTTCCCCCATTTTAGATCTGATTTAAGCCCTTTGGGAACTGAGGTTGTAGGGTTGTTATCCAGTGTTGTTCCCTCCTCTTCCTTTGTGAGGTTGCCCAGTTCATGTTGGTCTCCAACCCCATAAATTCCAGGGATTCAAGACCATGCTCCATGAAGTGTCAGAGGTAGGTTTGTATACATCCTTTGTTCTAATAGCACTGAGGTGCCCTGTGGGCCTCATCCTTAGACTATTCCCTGTTTCTGCATTAGGGTTAGGGTTAGGGTGAGGGTTACGTTGTATGGTGTGGGCAGGATGGTTGTTATACCCTCTTGTGATCGTATTCTCACTCAACGCTTGAGCTTCTTGTCACTTGTACCTGCCACTTTTGGTTGGGCCACACTTTACCTGACCACCTGGCTTCGTTTTCTTGCCGATCTCTTCTTAGTAATTTCTTGATCCGTAATCCTTTGATCCCCTCTGGGGTTATAATCAGTTCCTGGGTTTTGCCAATTTATGGTCTCTATGTAGTATTTAGTTATTATTTGCTTACTTGTACATTATTATTGGTGTTGGAACCCTACCCTTTATTTGAAGTAGTGTTAGGGTTATGTTGTATTGAGGTTGGGGGGTTCAGGTTAGGGTTAGGGTTGCTGCCCTGGGGTTAGTGTTGGGGTTAGGTGAGGGTCAGGGTCGCAGTTAGGTTCAGGGCTATATTGGGGTTAGGTTGGGGTGCATCAGGGTTAGGGTTAGGTGTTTAGGGGTGGGTTGGGGTTAGGGTTAAGTTTTAGGGGTAGGGTTGGGTGCATCAGGGTTAGGGTTAGGTGTTTAGGGGTAGGGTAGGGTGCATCAGGGTTAGGGTCCAGGGTCAGAGTTGTGACTAGATTCAGGGCTAGGGGGTTGGAGTTATGGGTTAGGGTTGCATTAGGGGTAGGGTTAAGTGAGGGTCAGCGTTTAGGGGTAGGGTGGGGTGTGTTAGGCTTAGATTTTAGGGGTGGGGTGGGAGATTAGGTTTGCTGTATTGGAGTTACGGTTAGGCTTTAGGGGTAGAGTGGGGTGCATTTGGAGTTAGGATTTGGGATATGGATGGCGTCTGTTTGTAGTTAGGGTTGGGGCTTTGGTCTGTTTGTTGTGAGCAGTGTGGGGTTTAGTGGTTTTGGTTAGCTCAAACAGTAGGGGTTAGCTCTGTTTATTGTGATTAGGGTAGGGTGTGTTTGCGGTTTGAGAGGTTTATCAAGCTGGGGTTGGGATTTGTGGTAATTAAGGTCGGGGCAGTTTTGTTTTTTGATGTTGGATTTCCCCCATTTTAGATCTGATTTAAGCCCTTTGGTAACTGAGTTTGTAGGGTTGTTATCCAGTGTTGTTCCCTCCTCTTCCTTTGTGAGGTTGCCCAGTTCATGTTGGTCTCCAACCCCATAAATTCCAGGGATTCAAGACCATGCTCCATGAAGTGTCGGGAGGTAGGTTTGTATACATCCTTTGTTCTAATAGCACTGAGGTGCCCTGTGGGCCTCATCCTTAGACTATTCCCTGTTTCTGCATTAGGGTTAGAGTTAGGGTTAGGGTTAGGGTTAGGTTGTAAGGTGTGGGCAGGATGGTTGTTACACCCTCTTCTGTTCGTATTCTCACTCAACCCTTGAGCTTCTTGTCACTTGTACCTGCCACTTTTGGTTGGGCCACACTTTACCTGACCACCTGGCTTCGTTTTCTTGCCGATCTCTTCTTAGTAATTTCTTGATCCGTAATCCTTTGATCCCCTCTGGGGTTATAATCAGTTCCTGGGTTTTGCCAATTTATGGTCTCTATGTAGTATTTAGTTATTATTTGCTTACTTGTACATTATTGTTGGTGTTGGAACCCTACCCTTTATTTTAAGTAGTGTTAGGGTTATGTTGTATTGAGGTTGGGGGGTCCAGGTTAGGGTTAGGGTTGCTGCACTGGGGTTAGTGTTGGGGTTAGGTGAGGGTCAGGGTCGCAGTTAGGTTCAGGGCTATATTGGGGTTAGGTTGGGGTGCATCAGGGTTAGGGTTAGGTGGTAAGGGGTGGGGTGGGGTTAGGGTTAAGTTTTAGGGGTAGGGTTGGGTGCATCAGGGTTAGGGTTAGATGTTTAGGGGTAGGGTAGGGTGCATCAGGGTTAGGGTTAGGTGTTTAGGGGTAGGGTAGGGTGCATCAGGGTTAGGGTCCAGGGTCAGAGTTGTGATTAGATTCAGGGCTAGGGGGTTGGAGTTATGGGTTAGGGTTGCATTAGGGGTAGGGTTAAGTGAGGGTCAGCGTTTAGGGGTAGGGTGGGGTGTGTTAGGCTTAGATTTTAGGGGTGGGGTGGGAGATTAGGTTTGCTGTATTAGAGTTACGGTTAGGCTTTAGGGGTAGAGTGGGGTGCATTTGGAGTTAGGATTTGGGATATGGATGGGGTCTGTTTGTAGTTAGGGTTGGGGCTTTCGTCTGTTTGTTGTGGGCAGTGTGGGGTTTAGTGGTTTTGGTTAGCTCAAACAGTAGGGGTTAGCTCTGTTTATTGTGATTAGGGTAGGGTGTGTTTGCGGTTTGAGAGGTTTATCAAGCTGGGGTTGGGATTTGTGGTAATTAAGGTCGGGGCAGTTTTGTTTTTTGATGTTGGATTTCCCCCATTTTAGATCTGATTTAAGCCCTTTGGTAACTGAGTTTGTAGGGTTGTTATCCAGTGTTGTTCCCTCCTCTTCCTTTGTGAGGTTGCCCAGTTCATGTTGGTCTCCAACCCCATAAATTCCAGGGATTCAAGACCATGCTCCATGAAGTGTCGGGAGGTAGGTTTGTATACATCCTTTGTTCTAATAGCACTGAGGTGCCCTGTGGGCCTCATCCTTAGACTATTCCCTGTTTCTGCATTAGGGTTAGGGTTAGGGTTAGGGTTAGGGTTAGGTTGTATGGTGTGGGCAGGATGGTTGTTACACCCTCTTCTGTTCGTATTCTCACTCAACCCTTGAGCTTCTTGTCACTTGTACCTGCCACTTTTGGTTGGGCCACACTTTACCTGACCACCTGGCTTCGTTTTCTTGCCGATCTCTTCTTAGTAATTTCTTGATCCGTAATCCTTTGATCCCCTCTGGGGTTATAATCAGTTCCTGGGTTTTGCCAATTTATGGTCTCTATGTAGTATTTAGTTATTATTTGCTTACTTGTACATTATTGTTGGTGTTGGAACCCTACCCTTTATTTTAAGTAGTGTTAGGGTTATGTTGTATTGAGGTTGGGGGGTCCAGGTTAGGGTTAGGGTTGCTGCACTGGGGTTAGTGTTGGGGTTAGGTGAGGGTCAGGGTCGCAGTTAGGTTCAGGGCTATATTGGGGTTAGGTTGGGGTGCATCAGGGTTAGGGTTAGGTGTTTAGGGGTGGGGTGGGGTTAGGGTTAAGTTTTAGGGGTAGGGTTGGGTGCATCAGGGTTAGGGTTAGATGTTTAGGGGTAGGGTAGGGTGCATCAGGGTTAGGGTTAGGTGTTTAGGGGTAGGGTAGGGTGCATCAGGGTTAGGGTCCAGGGTCAGAGTTGTGATTAGATTCAGGGCTAGGGGGTTGGAGTTATGGGTTAGGGTTGCATTAGGGGTAGGGTTAAGTGAGGGTCAGCGTTTAGGGGTAGGGTGGGGTGTGTTAGGCTTAGATTTTAGGGGTGGGGTGGGAGATTAGGTTTGCTGTATTAGAGTTACGGTTAGGCTTTAGGGGTAGAGTGGGGTGCATTTGGAGTTAGGATTTGGGATATGGATGGGGTCTGTTTGTAGTTAGGGTTGGGGCTTTGGTCTGTTTGTTGTGGGCAGTGTGGGGTTTAGTGGTTTTGGTTAGCTCAAACAGTAGGGGTTAGCTCTGTTTATTGTGATTAGGGTAGGGTGTGGTTGCGGTTTGAGAGGTTTATCAAGCTGGGGTTGTGATTTGTGGTAATTAAGGTCGGGGCAGTTTTGTTTTTTGATGTTGGATTTCCCCCATTTTAGATCTGATTTAAGCCCTTTGGTAACTGAGTTTGTAGGGTTGTTATCCAGTGTTTTTCCCTCCTCTTCCTTTGTGAGGTTGTCCAGTTCATGTTGGTCTCCAACCCCATAAATTCCAGGGATTCGAGACCATGCTCCATGAAGTGTCGGGAGGTAGGTTTGTATACATCCTTTGTTCTAATAGCACTGAGGTGCCCTGTGAGCCTCATCCTTAGACTATTCCCTGTTTCTCCTACATACAAGATGTGGCATTGTTTGCATCGAATTGCATATACAGCATTGTGCTGTTCACATGTAATTCTTTGTTTAATTAGGGCTGCTTTTCCTGTGTGTCTATTTTGTATCATTTTGCGGATTATTAGGTATTTACACGTCCCACATTTTGGGTTTGTGCAGTTCTGGGTTGTCTGTTTTCTTATCCTACTCCGAACCAGCATGTCCCGAAGGTTTCGAGTTCTTTTGTATGCTGACGTTATGTTGTATCGGCTAAGTGTGTCAACATCCTCTTTTAGTTTTCCAAATTGGGTTTTAATCACCCCGTGTATTAGTTTGGTCGTTGTATCGTATGTCGTTATCAGTGGTAGTCTTGCTACTTCTCTGTTTGGCCGTGGGCTATTCAGTCCCCTCAGGAAATCAGACTTAAGGTGCCTGAGGAACCTTTTCGTGTAACCTCTCTGTCTCAGTGCAGTAAATAGGGTTGTGGTGGCTTCCCTAAAGTCCTCTCCGTTTGTGCATATGCGGTGAAAACGTGTCAGTTGTGACTTCACCAGCCCCCGAAAGGTATGTTTTGGATGGTGGCTGTTTATGTGCAGGAGTGTGTGTGTGTCTGTTTCTTTAAAGAATACCTTTGTTGCTAGCTTGTGGCTGTTATTCTCCTGTTGTAACTTTAAGTTTAATAGATTGGTGGTGACTGTTGAGAATATCTACAAATTCTTGCAATTCTGTTTCTGTGTGAGTCCAGACTCCCCATATGTCATCCAGGTATCTGTAATAACACATCGGGAGCTTGGAACACTTTTCAAAGACTGTGTTTTCCCAGTCCGCCATGTATATGTTTGCGTAGGCCGGGGCAAATTTCTTGCCCATAGCCGTGCCCTTAATCTGTAGGTAGAATTGCTCCTGGAATTCAAAGTCATTTTTTGTTAGTCCTAGGTGTAATAGCTGGATTATGGCTGCATCTGGTCTGTGGGGTTGGGGGAACTTTCTAAGGATATTTTCCACTGCCTGTATGCCTCTGTCTGTTTCTATGTTTGTGTATAGGCTTTCAATGTCCATGGAAAAGAGTATTGCGTTCGGGGGTACGGTCAGTGAGTTCACTATTTCTATGAAGTGGTATGTGTCTTTAATGTAGCTAGGGTGCTTCTGTGATAAGGGGTTTAGGAATGAGTCAATGTATTCTGCTATCCTGTCGGATTCACTACCACAGTCGGACACAATGGGTCTTCCTGGTGGTATTTCTCCTGGTACTGTCCATGTGTCAGGGTGCTTGTGTATTTTGGGTAGTATGTAAAATTTTCTGGGTTGTGGTTGTTCCCCTCTTTGGTATTCCACTTGTTTCTGATTTAAGTGTTTAGATCTCTTTAGTTCTGTTAAAATGTTTCCAATCTCTTTTCCTGTGTCCTGGTGCATTGGTGCTGTTAATTTAGTGTAGTGGGCTGTATTATTAAGCTGTCTGTGAGCTTCAAGTAGGTACTGTTGCCTATCCATGATCATTGTAAACAATTTTACAACACCAAGTTATAGTCCAGCAATTTTATTTTAAATTTATTTTGCTGGACTATAACTTGGTGTTGTAAAATTGTTTACAATTGTCAACCCCAGTCCATCACCGGCATCTCCACATCATGACTATCCATGATCACTATACTACTGCCCTTATCTGCTGGTTTTATGATTATATCTGGATTGTTTCTAAGTTCTATGATTGCCCGTCTCTCTCTTCCAGTGAGGTTTTGCTTGTCCGTCTGTTTAGGGATTTTTTCAATTTGTGATTGAGTCTGTTTAATAAAGTTTAGGATTTCTGGCTCTATTTTATTGTTTGGTGGGGTCCATTCTGATGGTGGTGTAAAAGGTTGCTTGTCTGTTTCTGAATCGCAAAAGTAATCGGTCAGTTTTACTCTCCTGTAAAGCCTTTTCAGATCCTCCTGAATTTGTACTTTACAATGTTTTGCGGTTGGAACAAATGTAAGGCCCTTGTTTAAAACCCTCTCCTGTACCTCTGTGGGGTTAAAGAGTTGGGAAATATTAATAACAGTTTTTCCCAGGTTCAATCTACCCTTCTCTTGGGTTAATGTCCTTTTTAGTTTAAAGACTTCATCCACTGGTTTATTATGTTATGGGCAGTGCTATCTGTCCAATGGATGTGGTCAGCCCCCACTTTAAAGGATATAGCATTAATTGCTGGTATGTAATTCTGTTTTTTTGTATGCTGGTTAATTCCTCTGATTGTATCCCTCTCCATTTCTGGAAGTAAGTTACTGAAGTTAATTTCCGGCACCCAGATCTGAGCATTTGGGAATGTGCGCTTAGCCAATTTAAGTAATGACTGCAGTTGCTTGGTTGCAGTCAGTGGTCTCTACGTTCGATTATTAATGCCAACTGAGAGCACCACCTTTTTGGTCTCCGGACAGGGTTCCAATTTGTCCAGAATTGCTGCGACATGAATGAATTTAGCTCCTGGAAAGCTATCAATTTGGGTGGTGGGATTTGGGCATCTTTTTATCTTGGAGAGGTTAGAATCTTCTATTATTAAAATGGATTTTCTGGGTTCCAATTACCAGATTATGTTTTTTCGGCTGGTGTTGGGGTGCCTCGTCACTCTCTGTGCATCTTCCCCTTCAGAGTCAGGTTCTGCCCCTGTTGGTGCGTTTTCTGTTTCTGTGTCTGCTCCCCCTGCCTCCCCTATTGTGTTCCCAACCTCGGCTACAGCTATTTCTGCCTCTCCTACTGTGTTATCTGTCTGGGCTCTCATTGTTCCTGTCCCCATTTCTGTGTCTATTGGGTTTACCTGTCCGGTCTGGTCGCTCCCTTGTTTCTGTGGAAGGGGTTGTTTTGTGACTTTGATCTCGGGCTCTAAAACTGCTGTATTTCTTGGGATGGTTGGTTTGGTACAGTCTTTCTTTTGTCTCTGTGGGAGCGGTTGGTACGTGACCCTGGTTTTGGGGTACAGGAATGTTGTGCATGGATTTGTCCCTGGTGTAGGGGGGGTTCTCCCTCCTGTTTGTTTTGGGTCTGAGGAAACCCTAGTGATTTGGTTTAATACGGTCTGATGTTGGTTCCCCATGTAGTGCTGGGGTCTATGTGGCTCAGGCTCTTGAGAGCCAAGTGTGATGTCCAGGTCCCTAATGATGGCCACATTGGAAATCCTGGTCCTTGGCCTGTGGGGTGGGGTAGGGCTGGTCGCCGCCCTGGATGGCGGGGAAGGGGGGGTCGCTGCCCTGGACCACAGGGAAGGGGGGGTTTCGGTGGTCTGCTGGTGGTGTGACGAAGTCGTGGTAGCTGGCCCACGGGGTGGGGTTGTCTGTCGGTGGCGTGACGAAGTCGTGGCAACTTGTGCAAGGGGTGGGGGTGTCTGCCGGTGGCGTGACGAAGTCGTGGCAGCTGGTCCAAGGGGTGGGGGGGTCTGTCGGTGGCGTGACGAAGTCGTGGCAACTGGTGCAAGGGGTGGGGGGGTCTGCCGGTGGCGTGCTGAAGTCATGGCAGCTGGCTCAAAGGGTGGGGGGGGTCCGTCGGTGGTGTGACGAGGTTGTGGCAGTTGGCTCACGGGCTGGGGTTGTCCGTCGGTGGCATGACAAAGTCGTGGCAGCTGGCCCACGGGGTGGGGGGGGGTTTCAGTCCGTCTGCGGCATGAGGGGGCTGTGATCGCAGGCTGGTGGAACAAGGCTGCCCAGGTATTTGGCCTATGGCGTGGGGGCGTCCTCGTCCGTGTGCCGGTCCGCTGTTCTGTCCCCAATTGTATGCTGGTCCCTTGCTCTGTCAACCGTGATGCTAATCCCACCACATGTCTCTTTGCCTCATCAATTGATTGAATTTTGAATTTATGTCTAAGACTCTTTTTAATCCAATTAGTCCCTTTCGCCATTGCTTCTTCCAGGCGCTCCGTCACTGCAGCCTGAGCAAATTCATTTTCTAATTCTTCCAGGTTTGTTGTATAGTGCTCAATTAGAATCTGTCTGGTCTGTTTTGCCCAATTTTCTGAATTCAAAGCCAATTTGGTTAGGGTTTCCTGTGACGGTTTTGCCGGTTTTATGAAGTAGGTTAGTTTATCAGCTTGTTTTAAGATGCCCTTAGGGGGCTGATTCTGGCCCTTTAAGAATATTAGATGGTGGATTGTCTGGAAAATTCTATAAATTATTCTCACTGTGAAAGCAAATTCATCCCTGGCTACGGTGAGACACCTATGTGTACCAGGGTCCGACCTCATATGCGTACGGTTGTCAGACAACCTGCATGTGTTCCGCATAGTGTTAGCCATTCCCTGGGTGTAGAAAGGTGCAAAAGGTTTTAAAAGATGTTACTAGCTTCTATTTGGTAATAGAGGTCCCCGCTAGTAACTGTAATCTCACCCCACGGTGGCTCCCTGGCTCAGATGGTCTCCTGCCTGGGACTGCGTCCTCCAAACACTCCCCAGCTCAGCCGGCTGTCCCGCCTGGAAAGGCTCTTTTTCCACCAGTCTCACCTCCCCTCCGGTGGCTCTCTGGCTTCGATGGTTCTCTGCCTGCAACAGTACTATCCAAAAACTCTTTAGTTCAGTCAGTTCTCCGGCCTGGAATCTTTTTTTCTCCGACGTTTCGCTTATCCTTAAGCTTCATCAGGGAGAAAGGATTTTAACTTTGTTTACAGATGCTTATAAGTCCAGTGCCTTGGACTGGCCCCTCCCCTGTGTGCTACTGTTGGCTGAAGTTTTGTTCCCGCCCACAAGCAGGCTAGCCTTGACCTGGGATTGGTTAGAATTTCTGTCCTGTGTGTAATGAGTCCTGTCTCATGCAGGGCTGGCCCCGCCCCCTTCGCTCCACGTGTTCGTTATTTTTAAATTATATTTTTTTAACCTAATGTTTTAATGTTCCTTTAGTTTATCTTAGATGTTTGGGGTTATTTTTTTTGAGGTAATGTTTTTAAAAATATTGCTTTTTAACCTTTGAATCTGTTTTAATGCTCCAGGTCATTCTGGCGCCACGGAGTCTGACTGTCTCCGCTGACCCCGGGGCTTGATTACCTGTCCGCCTCACCTGATTTTTAAAATAAAAACATGGAGCTACTTCTCCAAATCCCCACCTCCGGCTGTGCCTTTTAATTATAAGGGTATTTTAAGCAATTAATTAAACTTCCCACCGCTTTCCTCCTTTTTAAACCCGCTCGCTCGTTAAACGAAACTCAATCTCCCACAATGCCTCACGCGTCGCTCGCTTTTCAGCGGCCGCGCAGAAAAAACCGATTTCCAAGGTCCGATTCCACAAAAAAACTCCCGAATCCGCCGCCACCCACTCCCCGGGGGAGATGAGGGGGAAAGAAAGGTCCCCCAGCCCCAAAAAACCAAAGTAAACCCTTTTATTTAAGAGCGTTGTCCTCGTGTTTGACCCGAGAAAACTCCATATCCCAGAATGCTCGCTTTTCAGTCGCTGCGAAAAAAAAACGATTTCAAAGATAAAAATCACCCGGTGAACGCTCAAAATCTAAAGACTAAATAAAGTTATCAGAGTCTCACCCGTGTCCCCAACTCCTCCAGATCCCCGGGGAAAGGGTTTCTTTTTAAAAACCGGAGGTCGATATCCAGCAGCTCCCTGCTGTCGCGTTCCCCGCAGCACCAGGCATCTCTTAAAGGGGCCGTCCCCGCATCAATGTCCAGAGATCGTGTCTATTATTCCCACGGGAACTCCAACTTTTTTCAAAAAAACATGGAATCTTTTGTGCCCTTATTGCAGTCCTAAACCTCGTGGGGGGGGGGGGAGGTTTGGGAAGATGAGTTCCATGTCTGTCAGTCTCACATTTCCAGCCATGCTTTATTTTAAGTGCACCTTTTAAAAATATTTTAGATTTTAAAATTTAAAAAACCTCCTTGGTGCTCCCTATTTTTATAAGTTTGCTTGCTGCTTTTTTTTGTGGGGGGGCCAAAGGGGAACAAAAAGTTATTTAACCATCTACCTCACTGATCAAGTTTAGATTTAAGGTATTTGCAAGATATACTCTCTGGGTTTTCTTTTCTTGGCATTTACATCTTTTTTTGTCTGTGGTCATGCAAAGTGTGTCACTCCTGAATGTTAGGTTGTATGGTGTGGGCAGGAGGGTAGTTACACCCTCTTGTCTTCATATTCTCACTCAACCCTTGAGCTTCTTGTCACTGATACCTGCCACTTATGGTTGGCCCACTCTTTACCTTATCACCTGGCTTCTTTTTCTTGCCGATCTCTTCTTCGTAATTTCTTGATCCGTAATCCTTTGATCCCCCTCTGGGGTTATAATCAGTTCCTGGGTTTTGCCAATTTATGGTCTCTATGTAGTATTTAGTTATTATTTGCTTACTTGTATATTATTATTGGTGTTGGAACCCTACCCTTTATTTTAAGTAGTGTTATGGTTGCATTGTATTGAGGTTGGGGGGTTCAGGTTAGGGTTAGGATTGCTGCATTGGGGTTAGTGTTGGGGTTAGGTGAAGGTCAGGGTTGCAGTTAGGTTCAGGGCTATATTGGGGTTAGGTTGGGGTGCATCAGGGTTAGGGTTAGGTGTTTAGGGGTGGTGTGGGGTTAGGGTTAAGTTTTAGGGGTAGGGTTGGGTGCATTCGGGTTATGTTTTAGGGGTAGGGTTGGGTGCATCAGGGTTAGGGTTAGGTGGTTAGGGGTAGGGTAGGTTGCATCAGGGTCAGGGTTAGGTGTTTAGAGGTAGGGTAGGGTGCATCAGGGTTAGGGTCCAGGGTCAGAGTTGTGATTAGATTCAGGGCTAGGGGGTTAGAGTTATGGGTTAGGGTTGCATTAGGGGTAGGGTTAAGTGAGGGTCAGGGTTTAGGAGTAGGGTGGGGTGTGTTAGGTTTAGATTTTAGGGGTGGGGTGCGAGATTAGGGTTGCTGTATTAGAGTTAGGGTTAGGCTTTAAGGGTCGAGTGGGGTGCATTTGAGTTAGGATTTGGGTGGGGTCTGTTTGTTTTGGGCCAGGTGGGATGTGGTTAGGGTTATTGTGATTAGGGTAGAGTGTGGTTGCGGTTTAAGAGGTTTATCAAGCTGGGGTTGGGATTTGTGGTTCTTAAGGTCGGGGCAGTTTTGTTTTTTAATGTTGGATTTCCCCCATTTTAGATCTGATTTAAGCCCTTTGGTAACTGAGTTTGTAGGGTTGTTATCCAGTGTTTTTCCCTCCTCTTCCTTTGTGAGGTTGTCCAGTTCATGTTGGTCTCCAACCCCATAAATTCCAGGGATTCAAGACCATGCTCCATGAAGTGTCGGGAGGTAGGTTTGTAGACATCCCTTGTTCGAATAGCACTGAGGTGCCCTGTGAGCCTCATCCTTAGACTGTTCCCTGTTTCTCCTACATTCAAGATGTGGCATTGTTTGCATCGAATTGCATATACAGCATTGTGCTGTTCACATGTAATTCTTTGTTTAATTAGTGCTGCTTTTCCTGTGTGTCTATTTTGTATCATTTTAAGGATTATTAGCTATTTACAAGTCCCACATCTTGGGTTTGTGCAGTTCTGGGTTGTCTGTTTTCTTATTCTACTACGAACCAGCATATCCCGAAGGTATTGAGTTATTTTTTATGCTGATGTTATGTTGTATCGGCTAAGTGTGTCAACATCCTCTTTTAGTTCTCCAAATTGGGTTTTAATCACTCCGTGTATTAGTTTGGTCGTTGTATCGTATGTCGTTATCAGTGGTAGTCTTGCTGCTTCTCTGTTTGGCCGTGGGCTATTCAGTCCCCTCAGGAAATCTGACTTAAGGTGCCTGAGGAACCTTTTCGTGTAACCTCTCTGTCTCAGTGCAGTAAATAGGGTTGTGGTGGCTTCCCTAAAGTCCTCTCCGTTTGTGCATATGCGGTGAAAACGTGTCAGTTGTGACTTCACCAGCCCCCGAAAGGTATGTTTTGGATGGTGGCTGTTTATGTGCAGGAGTGTGTGTGTGTCTGTTTCTTTAAAGAATACCTTTGTTGCTAACTTGTGGCGGCTGTTCTCCTGTGCTAATTTAAATACTGTGGTGTCCAGGAAATCCACACTTTCTCTATGTGTTGTAACTTTAAGTTTAATAGATTGGTGGTGACTGTTGAGAATGCCTACAAATTCTTGCAATTCTGTTTCTGTGTGAGTCCAGACTCCCCATATGTCATCCAGGTATCTGTAATAACACATCGGGAGCTTGGAACACTTTTCAAAGACTGTGTTTTCCCAATCTGCCATGTATATGTTTGCGTAGGCCGGGGCAAATTTCTTGCCCATAGCCGTGCCCTTAATCTGTAGGTAGAATTCCTCCTGGAATTCAAAGTCATTTTTTGTTAGTCCTAGGTGTAATAGCTGGATTATGGCTGCATCTGGTCTGTGGGGTTGGGGGAACTTTCTAAGGATATTTTCCACTGCCTGTATGCCTCTGTCTGTTTCTATGTTTGTGTATAGGCTTTCAATGTCCATGGTAAAGAGTATTGCGTTCGGGGGTACGGTCAGTGAGTTCACTATTTCTATGAAGTGGAAAGTGTCTTTAATGTAGCTAGGGTGCTTCTGTGATAAGGGGTTTAGGAATGAGTCAATGTATTCTGCTATCCTGTAGGATTCACTACCACAGTCTGACACAATTGGTCTTCCTGGTGGTATTTCTCCTGGTACTGTCCATGTGTCAGGGTGCTTGTGTATTTTGGGTAGTATGTAGAATTTTCTGGGTTGTGGTTGTTCTCCTCTTAGGTATTCCACTTGTTTCTGATTTAAGTGTTCAGATCTCTTTAGTTCTGTTAAAATGCTTCAAATCTCTTTTCGTGTGTCCTGATATATTGGTTCTGTTAATTTATTGTAGTGGGCTGTATTATTAAGCTGTCTGTGAGCTTCAAATAGGTACTGTTGCATATCCATGATCACTATACTACTGCCCTTATCTGCTGGTTTTATGATTCTATCTAGATTGTTTCTCAGTTCAATGATTGCCCGTCTCTCTTCCAGTGAGGTTTTGCTTGTCTGTCTGTTTAGGGATTTTTTCAATTTGTGATTGAGTCTGTTTAATAAAGTTTAGGATTTCTGGCTCTATCTTATTGTTTGGTGGGGTCCATTCTGATGGTGGTGTAAAAGGTTGCTTGTCTGTTTCTGAATCGCTAAAGTAATCGGTCAGTTTTACTCTCCTGTAAAACCTTTTCAGATCTTCCTGAATTTGTACTTTACAATGTTTTGGGGTTGGAACAAATGTAAGGCCCTTGTTTAAAACCCTCTCCTGTACCTCTGTGGGGTTAAAGAGTTGGGAAATATTAATAACAGTTTTTCCCAGGTTTAATCTACCCTTCTCTTGGGTTAATGTCCTTTTTAGTTTAAAGACTTCATCCACTGGCTTATTATGTTATGGGCAGTGCTATCTGTCCAATGGATGTGGTCAGCCCCCACTTTAAAGGATCTAGCATTAATTGCTGGTATGTAATTCTGTTTTTTTATATGCTGGTTAATTCCTCTGATTGTATCCCTCTCCATTTCTGGAAGTAAGTTACTGAAGTTAATTTCCGGCACCCAGAACTGAGCATTTGGGAATCTGCTTTTAGCCAATTTAAGTAATGACTGCAGTTGCTTGGTTGCAGTCAGTGGTTTCTGCGTACGATTATTAATGCCAACTGAGAGCACCACCTTTTTGGTCTCCGGACAGGGTTCCAATTTGTCCAGAATTGCTGCAACATGAATGAATTTAGCTCCTGGAAAGCTATCAATTTGGGTGGTGGGATTTGGGCATCTTTTTATCTTGGAGAGGTTAGAATCTCCTATTATTAAAATGGATTTTCTGGGTTCCAATTTCCAGGTTATGTTTTTTCGGCTGGTGTTGGGGTGCCTCGTCACTCTCTGTGCATCTTCCCCTTCAGAGTCAGGTTCTGCCCCTGTTGGTGTGTTTTCTGTTTCTGTGTCTGCTCCCCCTGCCTCCCCTATTGTGTTCCCTACCTCGGCTACAGCTATTTCTGCCTCTCCTACTGTGTTATCTGTCTGGGCTCTCATTGTTCCTGTCCCCATTTCTGTGTCTATTGGGTTTACCTGTCCGGTCTGGTCGCTCCTTTGTTTCTGTGGAAGGGGTTGTTTTGTGACTTTGATCTCGGGCTCAAGAACTGCTGTATTTCTTGGGATGGTTGGTTTGGTCCAGTCTTTCTTTTGTCTCTGTGGGAGCGGTTGGTACGTGACCCTGGTTTTGGGGTACAGGATTGTTGTGCATGGATTTGTCCCTGGTGTAGGAGGGGTTCTCCCTTCTGTTTGTTTTGGGGCTGAGGAATCCCTAGTGATTTGGTTTAATACGGTCTGATGTTGGTTCCCCATGTAGTGCTGGGGTCTACGTGGCTCATCCTCTTGAGAGCCAAGTGTGATGTCCAGGTCCCTAATGATGGCCACATTGGAAATCCTGGTCCTTGGCCTGTGGGGTGGGGTAGGGCTGGTCGCCGTCCTGGATGGCGGGGAAGGGGGGGTCGCTGCCCTGGACGGCAGGGAAGGGGGGGTGACGAAGTCGTGGTAGCTGGCCCACGGGGTAGGGGGGTCTGTCGGTGGCGTGACGAAGTCGTGGCAACTGGTGCAAGGGGTGGGGGAGTCTGCCGTTGGCGTGACGAAGTCGTGGCAGCTGGTCCAAGGGGTGGGGGGGTCTGCCGGTGGCGTGCTGAAGTCATGGCAGCTGGCTCAAAGGGTGGAGGGGTTTGTCGGTGGCGTGACGAAGTCGTGGCAATTGGTTCACGGGTTGGGGGGTTCCATCGGTGGCGTGACGAAGTCGTGGCAGTTGGCTCACGGGTTGGGGGTGTCCGTCGGTGGCGTGACAAAGTCGTGGCAGCTGGCCCACGGGGTGTGGGGGGGGTTTCCAGTCCGTCTGCGGCATGAGGGGGCTGTGATCGCAGGCTGGTGGAACAAGGCTGCCCAGGTATTTGGCCTATGGCTTGGGGGCGTCCGAGTCCGTGTGCCGGTCCGCTGTTCTGTCCCCAATTGTGTGCTGGTCCCTTGCTCTGTCAACCGTGATGCTAATCCAACCACATGTCTCTTTGCCTCATCAATTGATTGAATTTTGAATTTATGTCTAAGGTGAGGTAGCCAATTGGATACAAAATTGGCTTGACGACAGAAGACAGAGGGTGGTTGTCGAGGGTTGTTTTTCAAACTGGAAGCCTGTGTCCAGCGGTGTGCCTCAGGGATCGGTGCTGGGTCCGCTGTTATTTGTTATTTATATTAATGATTTGGATGAGAATTTAGGAGGCATGGTTAGTAAGTTTGCAGATGACACCAAGATTGGTGGCATTGTGGACAGTGAAGAAGGTTATCTAGGATTGCAACGGGATCTTGATAAATTGGGCCAGTGGGCCGATGAATGGCAGATGGAGTTTAATTTAGATAAATGTGAGGTGATGCATTTTGGTAGATCGAATCGGGCCAGGACCTACTCCGTTAATGGTAGGGCGTTGGGGAGAGTTATAGAACAAAGAGATCTAGGAGTACACATTCATAGCTCCTTGAAAGTGGAGTCACAGGTGGATAGGGTGGTGAAGAAGGCATTCAGCATGCTTGGTTTCATTGGTCAGAACATTGAATGCAGGAGTTGGGATGTCTTGTTGAAGTTGTACAGGGCATTGGTGAGGCCACACTTGGAGTACTGTGTACAGTTCTGGTCACCCTATTATAGAAAGGATATTATTAAACTAGAAAGAGTGCAGAAAAGATTTACTAGGATGCTACCGGGACTTGATGGTTTGACTTACAGGGAGAGGTTAGACAGACTGGGACTTTATTCCCTGGAGAGTAGGAGGTTAAGGGGTGATCTTATAGAAGTCTATAAAATAATGAGGTGCATAGATAAGGTCGATAGTCAAAATCTTTTCCCAAAGGTAGGGGAGTCTATAACGAGGGGGCACAGATTTAAGGTGAGAGGGGAGAGATACAAAAGGATCCAGAGGGGCAATTTTTTCACTCAAAGGGTGGTGAGTGTCTGGAACGAGCTGCCAGAGGCAGTAGTAGAGGCGGGTACAATTTTGTCTTTTAAAAAGCATTTGGACAGTTACATGGGGAAGATGGGTATCGAGGGATATGGGCCAAGTGCAGGCAATTGGGACTAGCTTAGTGGTATAAACTGGGCGACATGGACATGTTGGGCCGAAGGGCCTGTTTCCATGTTGTAACTTCTATGATTCTATGATTCTATGATTCTTTTTAATCCAATTAGTCGCTTTCGCCATTGCTTCCTCCAAGCGCTCCGTCACTGCAGCCTGAGCAAATTCATTTTCGAATTCTTCCAGGTTTGTTGTACAGTGCTCAATTCGAGTCAGTCTGGTCTGTTTTGCCCAATTTTCTGAAATCAAAGCCAATTTGGTTAGGGTTTCCTGTGACGGTTTGGCCGGTTTTATAAAGTAGGTTAATTTATCAGCTTGTTTTAAGATGCCCTCAGGGGGCTGATTCTGGCCCTTTAAGAATATTAGATGGTGGATTGTCTGGAAAATTCTATAAATAATTCTAACTGTTATAGCAAATTCATCCCTGGCTACGGGGAGACTCCTATGTGTACCAGGGTCCGACCTCATATGCGTACGGTTGTCAGACAACCTGCATGTGTTCCACATCGTGTTAGCCATTCCCTGGGTGTAGAAAGGTGCAAAAGGTTTTAAAAGATGTTACTAGCTTCTATTTGGTAATAGAGGTCCCCGCTAGTAACTGTAATCTCACCCCACAGTGGTTCCCTGGCTCAGGTGGTCTTCTGCCTGGGACTGCGTCCTCCAAACACTCCCCAGCTCAGCCGGCTGTCCCGCCTGGAAAGGCTCTTTTTCCACCGGTCTCACCTCCCCTCCGGTGGCTCTCTGGCTTCGATGGTTCTCTGCCTGCAACAGTACTATCCAAAAACTCTTTAGTTCAGTATGTTCTCTGGCCTGGAATCTTTTTTTCTCCGACGTTTCGCTTATCCTTAAGCTTCATCAGGGAGAAAGGATTTTAATTTTGTTTACAGACGCTTTTAAGTTTGGTGCATTGGACTGGCCCCTCCCCTGTGTGCTACTGTTGGCTGAAGTTTTGATCCCGCCCACAAGCAGGCCAGCCTTAACCTGGGATTGGTTAGAATTTCTGTCCTGTATGTAATGAGTCCTGTCTCATGCAGGGCTGGCCCCGCCCCTTTCGCTCCACGTGTTCGTTATTTTTAAATTATATTTATTTAACCTAATGTTTTAATGTTCCTTTAGTTAATTTTAGATGTTTGGGGAGGGGGTTATTTTTTTTGAGGTAATGTTTTTTCAAAATATTGCTTTTTAACCTTGGAATCTGTTTTAATGCTCCAGGTCATTCTGGCGCCACGGACTCTGACTGTCTCCGCTGACCCCGGGGCTTGATTACCTGTCCGCCTCACCTGATTTTTAAAAAAAAACATGAAGCTACTTCTCCAAACCCCCACATCCGGCTATGCCTTTTAATTATGAGGGTATTTTAAACAATTAATTAAACTTCCCACCGATTTCCTCCGATTTAAACCCGATCGTTCGTTAAACGAAACTCAATCTCCCAGAATGCCTCACGCGTCGCTCACTTTTCAGCGGCCGCGCAGAAAAAAACGATTTCCAAGGTCCGATTCCCCAAAAAAACTCCCGAATCCGCCGCCACCCACCCCCCGGGGGAGAGGAGGGGGAAAGAAAGGTCCCCCAGCCCCAAAAAACCAAAGTAAACCCTTTTATTTAAGAGCGTTGCCCTCGTGTTTGACCCGAGAAAACTCCATATCCCAGAATGCCTCACGCGGCGCTCGCTTTTCAGTCGCTGCGAAAAAAAAACGATTTCAAAGATAAAAATCACCCGGTGAACGCTCAAAATCTAAAGACTAAATAAAGTTATCGGAGTCTCACCCGTGTCCCCAACTCCTCCAGATCCCCGGGGAAAGGGTTTCTTTTTAAAAACCGGAGGTCGATATCCAGCAGCTCCCTGCTGTCGCGTTCCCCGCAGCACCAGGCATCTCTTAAAGGGGCCGTCCCCGCATCAATGTCCAGAGACCGTGTCCATTATTCCTACGGGAACTCCAACTTTTTTCAAAAAAACATGGAATCTTTTGTGCCCTTATTGCTATCCTAAACCTCGTGGGGGGGGGAGGGGGTTGGGAAGATGAGTTCCATGTCTGTCAGTCTCGCATTTCCAGCCATGCTTTATTTTAAGTGCACCTTTTAAAAATATTTTAGATTTTAAAATTTAAAAAACCTCCTTGGTGCTCCCTATTTTTATAAGTTTGCTTGCTGCATTTTTTTGTGGGGGGGGCGAAAGGGGAACAAAAAGTTATTTAACCATCTACCTCACTGATCAAGTTTAGATTTAAGGTATTTGCAAGATATACTCTCTGGGTTTTCTTTTCTTGGCATTTATATCTTTTTTTGTCTGTGGTAATGCAAAGCGTGTCGCTCCTGAATGTTCGGTTGTATGGTGTGGGCAGGAGGGTAGTTACACCCTCTTGTGTTCGTATTCTCACTCAACTCTTGAGCTTCTTGTCACTTATACCTGCCACTTTTGGTTGGCCCACGCTTTACCTTACCACCTGGCTTCTTTTTCTTGCCGATCTCTTCTTAGTAATTCCTTGATCCGTAATCCTTTGATCCCCCTCTGGGGTTATAATCAGTTCCTGGGTTTTGCCAATTTATGGTCTCTATGTTATATTTAGTTATTATTTGCTTACTTGTATATTATTATTGGTGTTGGAACCCTACCCTTTATTTTAAGCAGTGTTAGGGTTATGTTGTATTGAGGTTGGGGGGAGTGTTCAGGTTAGGATTAGGGTTGCTGCATTGGGGTTAGTGTTGGAGTGAGGTGAGGGTGAGGGTTAGGGTTAGGGTTAGGGTTAGGGTTAGGTTGTATGGTGTGGGCAGGAGGGTAGTTACACCCTCATGTGTTCATATTCTCACTCAAACCTTGAGCTTCTTGTCACTTATACCTGCCACTTTTGTTTGGCCCACGCTTTACCTTACAACCTGGCTTCTTTTTCTTGCCGATCTCTTCTTAGTAATTTCTTGATCCGTAATCCTTTGATCCCCCTCTGGGGTTATAATCAGTTCCTGAGTTTTGCCAATTTATGGTCTCTATGTAGTATTTAGTTATTATTTGCTTACTTGTATATTATTATTGGTGTTGGAACCCTACCCTTTATTTTAAGTAGTGTTAGGTTTATGTTGTATTGAGGTTGGGGGGTTCAGGTTAGGGTTAGGGTTGCTGCATTGGCATTAGTGTTGCGGTTAGGTGAGGGTCAGGGTCGCAGTTAGGTTAAGGGCTGTATTGGGGTTAGGTTGGGGTGCATCAGGGTTAGGGTTAGGTGTTTAGGGGTGGGGTGGGGTTAGGGTTAAGTTTTAGGGGTAGGGTTGGGTGCATCAGGGTTAGGGTTAGGTGTTTTGGGTTAGGGTAGGGTGCATCAGGGTTAGGGTTATGTGTTTAGTGGTAGGGTAGGGTGCATCAGGGTTAGGGTTAGGTGTTTAGGGGAGGGTAGTGTGCATCAGGGTTAGGGTCCAGTGTCAGAGTTGTGATTAGATTCAGGGCTAGGGGTTCAGGGTTATGGGTTAGGGTTGCATTGGGGGTTGGGTTAGGGTTATGGGTTAGGGTTGCATTAGGGGTTGGGTTAAGTGAGGGTCAGGATTTAGGAGTAGGGTGGGGTGTGTTAGGTTTAGATTTTAGGGGTGGGGTGGGAGATTAGGGTTCCTGTATTAGAGTTAGGGTTAGGCTTTAGGGGTAGAGTGGGGTGCATTTGAGTTCGGATTTGGGTGGTGTCTGTTTGTTGTGGGCCAGGTGGGATGTGGTTCGGGTTATTGTGATTAGGGTAGGGTGTGGTTGCGGTTTGAGAGGTTTATCAAGCTGGGGTTGGGATTTGTGGTAATTAAGGTCGGGGCAGTTTTGTTTTTTAATGTTGGATTTCCCCCATTTTAGATCTGATTTAAGCCCTTTGGGAACTGAGGTTGTAGGGTTGTTATCCAGTGTTGTTCCCTCCTCTTCCTTTGTGAGGTTGCCCAGTTCATGTTGGTCTCCAACCCCATAAATTCCAGGGATTCAAGACCATGCTCCATGAAGTGTCAGAGGTAGGTTTGTATACATCCTTTGTTCTAATAGCACTGAGGTGCCCTGTGGGCCTCATCCTTAGACTATTCCCTGTTTCTGCATTAGGGTTAGGGTTAGGGTGAGGGTTACGTTGTATGGCGTGGGCAGGATGGTTGTTATACCCTCTTGTGATCGTATTCTCACTCAACCCTTGAGCTTCTTGTCACTTGTACCTGCCACTTTTGGTTGGGCCACACTTTACCTGACCACCTGGCTTCGTTTTCTTGCCGATCTCTTCTTAGTAATTTCTTGATCCGTAATCCTTTGATCCCCTCTGGGGTTATAATCAGTTCTTGGGTTTTGCCAATTTATGGTCTCTATGTAGTATTTAGTTATTATTTGCTTACTTGTACATTATTATTGGTGTTGGAACCCTACCCTTTATTTGAAGTAGTGTTAGGGTTATGTTGTATTGAGGTTGGGGGGTCCAGGTTAGGGTTAGGGTTGCTGCACTGGGGTTAGTGTTGGGGTTAGGTGAGGGTCAGGGTCGCAGTTAGGTTCAGGGCTATATTGGGGTTAGGTTGGGGTGCATCAGGGTTAGGGTTAGGTGTTTAGGGGTGGGTTGGGGTTAGGGTTAAGTTTTAGGGGTAGGGTAGGGTGCATCAGGGTTAGGGTTAGGTGTTTAGGGGTAGGGTAGGGTGCATCAGGGTTAGGGTTAGGTGTTTAGGTGTAGGGTGGGGTGTGTTAGGCTTAGATTTTAGGAGTGGGGTGGGAGATTAGGTTTGCTGTATTAGAGTTACGGTTAGGCTTTAGGAGTAGAGTGGGGTGCATTTGGAGTTAGGATTTGGGATATGGATGGGGTCTGTTTGTAGTTAGGGTTGGGGCTTTGGTCTGTTTGTTGTGGGCAGTGTGGGGTTTAGTGGTTTTGGTTAGCTCAAACAGTAGGCGTTAGCTCTGTTTATTGTGATTAGGGTAGGGTGTGGTTGCGGTTTGAGAGGTTTATCAAGCTGGGGTTGGGATTTGTGGTAATTAAGGTCGGGGCAGTTTTGTTTTTTGATGTTGGATTTCCCCCATTTTAGATCTGATTTAAGCCCTTTGGTAACTGAGTTTGTAGGGTTGTTATCCAGTGTTTTTCCCTCCTCTTCCTTTGTGAGGTTGTCCAGTTCATGTTGGTCTCCAACCCCATAAATTCCAGGGATTCAAGACCATGCTCCATGAAGTGTCGGGAGGTAGGTTTGTATACATCCTTTGTTCTAATAGCACTGAGGTGCCCTGTGAGCCTCATCCTTAGACTATTCCCTGTTTCTCCTACATACAAGATGTGGCATTGTTTGCATCGAATTGCATATACAGCATTGTGCTGTTCACATGTAATTCTTTGTTTAATTAGGGCTGCTTTTCCTGTGTGTCTATTTTGTATCATTTTGCGGATTATTAGGTATTTACACGTCCCACATTTTGGGTTTGTGCAGTTCTGGGTTGTCTGTTTTCTTATCCTACTCCGAACCAGCATGTCCCGAAGGTTTCGAGTTATTTTGTATGCTGACGTGATGTTGTATCGGCTAAGTGTGTCAACATCCTCTTTTAGTTTTCCAAATTGGGTTTTATTCACCCCGTGTATTAGTTTGGTCGTTGTATCGTATGTCGTTATCAGTGGTAGTCTTGCTACTTCTCTGTTTGGCCGTGGGCTATTCAGTCCCCTCAGGAAATCAGACTTCAGGTGCCTGAGGAACCTTTTCGTGTAACCTCTCTGTCTCAGTGCAGTAAATAGGGTTGTGGTGGCTTCCCTAAAGTCCTCTCCGTTTGTGCATATGCGGTGAAAACGTGTCAGTTGTGACTTCACCAGCCCCCAAAAGGTATGTTTTGGATGGTGGCTGTTTATGTGCAGGAGTGTGTGTGTGTGTCTGTTTCTTTAAAGAATACCTTTGTTGCTAACTTGTGGCGGCTGTTCTCCGGTGCTAATTTAAATACTGTGGTGTCCAGGAAATCCACACTTTCTCTATGTGTTGTAACTTTAAGTTTAATAGATTGGTGGTGACTGTTGAGAATATCTACAAATTCTTGCAATTCTGTTTCTGTGTGAGTCCAGACTCCCCATATGTCATCCAGGTATCTGTAATAACACATCGGGAGCTTGGAACACTTTTCAAAGACTGTGTTTTCCCAGTCCGCCATGTATATGTTTGCGTAGGCCGGGGCAAATTTCTTGCCCATAGCCGTGCCCTTAATCTGAAGGTAGAATTGCTCCTGGAATTCAAAGTCATTTTTTGTTAGTCCTAGGTGTAATAGCTGGATTATGGCTGCATCTGGTCTGTCGGGTTGGGGGAACTTTCTAAGGATATTTTCCACTGCCTGTATGCCTCTGTCTGTTTCTATGTTTGTGTATAGGCTCTCAATGTCCATGGTAAAGAGTATTGCGTTCGGGGGTACGGTCAGTGAGTTCACTATTTCTATGAAGTGGTAAGTGTCTTTAATGTAGCTAGGGTGCTTCTGTGATAAGGGGTTTAGGAATGAGTCAATGTATTCTGCTATCCTGTAGGATTCACTACCACAGTCTGACACAATGGGTCTTCCTGGTGGTATTTCTCCTGGTACAGTCCATGTGTCAGGGTGCTTGTGTATTTTGGGTAGTATGTAGAATTTTCTGGGTTGTGGTTGTTCCCCTCTTAGGTATTCCACTTGTTTCTGATTCAAGTGTTTAGATCTCTTTAGTTCTGTTAAAATGTTTCCAATCTCTTTTCGTGTGTCCTGGTACATTGGTGCTGTTAATTTCGTGTAGTGGGCTGTATTATTAAGCTGTCTATGAGCTTCAAGTAGGTATTGTTGCCTATCCATGATCACTATACTACTGCCCTTATCTGCCGGTTTTATGATTATATCTGGATTGTTTCTAAGTTCTATGATTGCCCGTCTCTCTCTTCCAGTGAGGTTTTGCTTGTCCGTCTGTTTAGGGATTTTTTCAATTTGTGATTGAGTCTGTTTAATAAAGTTTAGGATTTCTGGCTCTATTTTATTGTTTGGTAGGGTCCATTCTGATGGTGGTGTAAAAGGTTGCTTGTCTGTTTCTGAATCGCTAAAGTAATCGGTCAGTTTTACTCTCCTGTAAAACCTTTTCAGATCCTCCTGAATTTGTACTTTACAATGTTTTGGGGTTGGAACAAATGTAAGGCCCTTGTTTAAAACCCTCTCCTGTACCTCTGTGGGGTTAAAGAGTTGGGAAATATTAATAACAGTTTTTCCCAGGTTTAATCTACCCTTCTCTTGGGTTAATGTCCTTTTTAGTTTAAAGACTTCATCCACTGGTTTATTATGTTATGGGCAGTGCTATCTGTCCAATGGATGTGGTCAGCCCCCACTTTAAAGGATATAGCATTAATTGCTGGTATGTAATTCTGTTTTTTTGTATGCTGGTTAATTCCTCTGATTGTATCCCTCTCCATTTCTGGAAGTAAGTTACTGAAGTTAATTTCCGGCACCCAGATCTGAGCATTTGGGAATGTGCGCTTAGCCAATTTAAGTAATGACTGCAGTTGCTTGGTTGCAGTCAGTGGTCTCTGCGTTCGATTATTAATGCCAACTGAGAGCACCACCTTTTTGGTCTCCGGACAGGGTTCCAATTTGTCCAGAATTGCTGCGACATGAATGAATTTAGCTCCTGGAAAGCTATCAATTTGGGTGGTGGGATTTGGGCATCTTTTTATCTTGGAGAGGTTAGAATCTCCTATTATTAAAATGGATTTTCTGGGTTCCAATTACCAGATTATGTTTTTTCGGCTGGTGTTGGGGTGCCTCGTCACTCTCTGTGCATCTTCCCCTTCAGAGTCAGGTTCTGCCCCTGTTGGTGCGTTTTCTGTTTCTGTGTCTGCTCCCCCTGCCTCCCCTATTGTGTTCCCTACCTCGGCTACAGCTATTTCTGCCTCTCCTACTGTGTTATCTGTCTGGGCTCTCATTGTTCCTGTCCCCATTTCTGTGTCTATTGGGTTTACCTGTCCGGTCTGGTCGCTCCCTTGTTTCTGTGGAAGGGGTTGTTTTGTGACTTTGATCTCGGGCTCTAAAACTGCTGTATTTCTTGGGATGGTTGGTTTGGTACAGTCTTTCTTTTGTCTCTGTGGGAGCGGTTGGTACGTGACCCTGGTTTTGGGGTACAGGAATGTTGTGCATGGATTTGTCCCTGGTGTAGGGGGGGTTCTCCCTCCTGTTTGTTTTGGGTCTGAGGAATCCCTAGTGATTTGGTTTAATACGGTCTGATGTTGGTTCCCCATGTAGTGCTGGGGTCTATGTGGCTCAGGCTCTTGAGAGCCAAGTGTGATATCCAGGTCCCTAATGATGGCCACATTGGAAATCATGGTCCTTGGCCTGTGGGGTGGGGTAGGGCTGGTCGCCGCCCTGGATGGCGGGGAAGGGGGGGTCGCTGCCCTGGACCACAGGGAAGGGGGGGTTTCGGTGGTCTGCTGGTGGTGTGACGAAGTCGAGCTAGCTGGCCCACGGGGTGGGGTTGTCTGTCGGTGGCGTGACGAAGTCGTGGCAACTTGTGCAAGGGGTGGGGGGGTCTGCCGGTGGCGTGACGAAGTCGTGGCAGCTGGTCCAAGGGGTGGGGGGGTCTGTCGGTGGCGTGACGAATTCATGGCAGCTGGCTCAAAGGGTGGGGGGGTGTGTTGGTGGTGTGACGAAGTCGTGGCAACTGGTGCAAGGGGTGGGGGGGTCTGCCGGTGGCGTGACGAAGTCATGGCAGCTGGCTCAATGGGTGGGGGGGTCTGTCGGTGGCGTGACGAAGTCGTGGCAACTGGTGCAAGGGGTGGGGGGGTCTGCCGGTGGCGTGCTGAAGTCATGGCAGCTGGCTCAAAGGGTGGGGGGGGGTCCGTCGGCGGTGTGACGAGGTTGTGGCAGTTGGCTCACGGGCTGGGGTTGTCCGTCGGTGGCATGACAAAGTCGTGGTAGCTGGCCCACGGGGTGGGGGGGGGTTTCAGTCCGTCTGCGGCATGAGGGGGCTGTGATCGCAGGCTGGTGGAACAAGGCTGCCCAGGTATTTGGCCTATGGCGTGGGGGCGTCCTAGTCCGTGTGCCGGTCCGCTGTTCTGTCCTCAATTGTATGCTGGTCCCTTGCTCTGTCAACCGTGATGCTAATCCCACCACATGTCTCTTTGCCTCATCAATTGATTGAATTTTGAATTTATGTCTAAGACTCTTTTTAATCCAATTAGTCCCTTTCGCCATTGCTTCTTCCAGGCGCTCCGTCACTGCAGCCTGAGCAAATTCATTTTCTAATTCTTCCAGGTTTGTTGTATAGTGCTCAATTAGAATCTGTCTGGTCTGTTTTGCCCAATTTTCTGAATTCAAAGCCAATTTGGTTAGGGTTTCCTGTGACGGTTTTGCCGGTTTTATGAAGTAGGTTAGTTTATCAGCTTGTTTTAAGATGCCCTTAGGGGGCTGATTCTGGCCCTTTAAGAATATTAGATGGTGGATTGTCTGTAAAATTCTATAAATTATTCTCACTGTTAAAGCAAATTCATCCCTGGCTACGGTGAGACACCTATGTGTACCAGGGTCCGACCTCATATGCGTACGGTTGTCAGACAACCTGCATGTGTTCCGCATAGTGTTAGCCATTCCCTGGGTGTAGAAAGGTGCAAAGGGTTTTAAAAGATGTTACTAGCTTCTATTTGGTAATAGAGGTCCCCGCTAGTAACTGTAATCTCACCCCACGGTGGCTCCCTGGCTCAGATGATCTCCTGCCTGGGACTGCGTCCTCCAAACACTCCCCAGCTCAGCCGGCTGTCCCGCCTGGAAAGGCTCTTTTTCCACCAGTCTCACCTCCCCTCCGGTGGCTCTCTGGCTTCGATGGTTCTCTGCCTGCAACAGTACTATCCAAAAACTCTTTAGTTCAGTAAGTTCTCCGGCCTGGAATCTTTTTTTCTCCGACGTTTCGCTTATCCTTAAGCTTCATCAGGGAGAAAGGATTTTAAATTTGTTTACAGATGCTTATAAGTCCGGTGCCTTGGACTGGCCCCTCCCCTGTGTGCTACTGTTGGCTGAAGTTTTGTTCCCGCCCACAAGCAGGCTAGCCTTGACCTGGGATTGGTTAGAATTTCTGTCCTGTATGTAATGAGTCCTGTCTCATGCAGGGCTGGCCCCGCCCCCTTCGCTCCACGTGTTCGTTATTTTTAAATTATATTTTTTTAACCTAATGTTTTAATCTTCCTTTAGTTTATCTTAGATGTTTGGGGTTATTTTTTTTGAGGTAATGTTTTTAAAAATATTGCTTTTTAACCTTTGAATCTGTTTTAATGCTCCAGGTCATTCTGGCGCCACGGAGTCTGACTGTCTCCGCTGACCCCGGGGCTTGATTACCTGTCCGCCTCACCTGATTTTTAAAATAAAAACATGGAGCTACTTCTCCAAACCCCCACCTCCGGCTATGCCTTTTAATTATAAGGGTATTTTAAGCAATTAATTAAACTTCCCACCGCTTTCCTCCTTTTTAAACCCACTCGCTCGTTAAACGAAACTCAATCTCCCAGAATGCCTCACGCGTCGCTCGCTTTTCAGCGGCCGCGCAGAAAAAACCGATTTCCAAGGTCCGATTCCACAAAAAAACTCCCGAATCCGCCGCCACCCACTCCCCGGGGGAGAGGAGGGGGAAAGAAAGGTCCCCCAGCCCCAAAAAACCAAAGTAAACCCTTTTATTTAAGAGCGTTGTCCTCGTGTTTGACCCGAGAAAACTCCATATCCCAGAATGCTCGCTTTTCAGTCGCTGCGAAAAAAAAACGATTTCAAAGATAAAAATCACCCGGTGAATGCTCAAAATCGAAAGACTAAATAAAGTTATCGGAGTCTCACCCGTGTCCCCAACTCCTCCAGATCCCCGGGGAAAGGGTTTCTTTTTAAGAACCGGAGGTCGATATCCAGCAGCTCCCTGTTGTCGCGTTCCCCGCAGCACCAGGCATCTCTTAAAGGGGCCGTCCCCGCATCAATGTCCAGAGATCGTGTCTATTATTCCTACGGGAACTCCAACTTTTTTCAAAAAAACATGGAATTTTTTGTGCCCTTATTGCTGTCCTAAACCTTGTGGGGGGGGGGGGAGGTTTGGGAAGATGAGTTCCATGTCTGTCAGTCTCGCATTTCCAGCCATGCTTTTTTTTAAGTGCACCTTTTAAAAATATTTTAGATTTTAAAATTTAAAAAACCTCCTTGGTGTTCCCTATTTTCATAAGTTTGCTTGCTGCTTTTTTTTGTGGGGGGGCCAAAGGGGAACAAAAAGTTATTTAACCATCTACCTCACTGATCAAGTTTAGATTTAAGGTATTTGCAAGAGATACTCTCTGGGTTTTCTTTTCTTGGCATTTACATCTTTTTTTGTCTGTGGTCATGCAAACTGTGTCACTCCTGAATGTTAGGTTGTATGGTGTGGGCAGGAGGGTAGTTACACCCTCTTGTCTTCATATTCTCACTCAACACTTGAGCTTCTTGTCACTTATACCTGCCACTTATGGTTGGCCCACTCTTTGCCTTACCACCTGGCTTCTTTTTCTTGCCGATCTCTTCTTAGTAATTTCTTGATCCGTAATCCTTTGATCCCCCTCTGGGGTTATAATCAGTTCCTGGGTTTTGCCAATTTATGGTCTCTATGTAGTATTTAGTTATTATTTGCTTACTTGTATATTATTATTGGTGTTGGAACCCTACCCTTTCTTTTAAGCAGTGTTAGGGTTATGTTGTATTGAGGTTGGGGGGAGGGTTCAGGTTAGGATTAGGGTTGCTGCATTGGGGTTAGTGTTGGGGTGAGGTGAGGGTTAGGGTTAGGGTTAGGGTTAGGGTTAGGTTGTATGGTGTGGGCAGGAGGGTAGTTACACCCTCATGTGTTCATATTCTCACTCAAACCTTGAGCTTCTTGTCACTTATACCTGCCACTTTTGGTTGGCCCACGCTTTACCTTACCACCTGGCTTCTTTTTCTTGCCGATCTCTTCTTAGTAATTTCTTGATCCGTAATCCTTTGATCCCCCTCTGGGGTTATAATCAGTTCCTGGGTTTTGCCAATTTATGGTCTCTATGTCGTATTTAGTTATTATTATTGGTGTTGGAACCCTACCCTTTATTTTACGTAGTGTTAGGGTTATGTTGTATTGAGGTTGGGGGGTTCAGGTTAGGGTTAGGGTTGCTGCACTGGGGTTAGTGTTGGGGTTAGGTGAGGGTCAGGGTCGCAGTTAGGTTCAGGGCTATATTGGGGTTAGGTTGGGGTGCATCAGGGTTAGGGTTATGTGTTTAGGGATGGGGTGGGGTTAGGGTTAAGTTTTAGGGGTAGGGTTGGGTGCATCAGGGTTCGGGTTAGGTGTTTAGGGGTAGGGGAGGGTGCATCAGGGTTAGGGTTAGGTGTTTAGGGGTAGGGTAGGGTGCATCAGGGTTAGGGTCCAGGGTCAGAGTTGTGATTAGATTCAGGGCTGGGGGGTTGGAGTTATGGGTTAGGGTTGCATTAGGGGTAGGGTTAAGTGAGGGTCAGGGTTTAGGAGTAGGGTGGGGTGTGTTAGGCTTAGATTTTAGGGGTGCGGTGGGAGATTAGGTTTGCTGTATTAGAGTTACGGTTAGGCTTTAGGGGTAGAGTGGGGTGCATTTGGAGTTAGGATTTGGGATATGGATGGGGTCTGTTTGTAGTTAGGGTTGGGGCTTTGGTCTGTTTGTTGTGGGCAGTGTGGCGTTTAGTGGTTTTGGTTAGCTTAAACAGTAGGGGTTAGCTCTGTTTATTGTGGTTAGGATTTAAAATGGTGGACGGAGGGGGGAAACGCCCTCCCTATGATGTCTGCCTCTTGGTTCTGGCCCGCACCTCAGACTATTGCTGTTGTCCAAATGAATGCACCTTGTGCTTTAGCTTTAGGCACCATCCAGAGTTCCTGCTTGGCGACGACTGAATGTGTCTCGTCCTCCAGCCTGAAGTACCATCCATCGTTCCTTCTTGGAACACTCCGACCGGTTTCGCCATCTTGCGGCTCCTCAGGGAGTTACAAACAAACAGACAAAGTCCTTAGTGCGTCACTTGCAAAGGTGAAGTTTTAAAATGGTTGACAGAGGGGGGAAACGCCCTCCCTATGTTGTCTGCCTCTTGGTTCTGGCCCGCACCTCAGACTATTGCTGTTGTCCAAATGAATGCACCTTGTGGTTTAGCTTTCGGCACCATCCAGAGTTCCTGCTTGGCTACGACTGAATGTGTCTCGTCCTCCAGCCTTAAGTACCATCCATCGTTCCTTCTTGGAACACTCCGACCGGTTTCGCCATCTTGCGGCTCCTCAGGGAGTTACAAACAAACAGATAAAGTCCTTAGTGCGTCACTTGCAAAGGTTAGGTTTTAAAATGGTGGACAGAGGGGGGAAACGCCCTCCCTATGTTGTCTGCCTCTTGGTTCTGGCCCGCACCTCAGACTATTGCTGTTGTCCAAATGAATGCACCTTGTGCTTTAGCTTTAGGCATCATCCAGACTTCCTGCTTGGCTACTACTGAATGTGTCTCGTCCTCCAGCCTTAAGTACCATCCATCGTTCCTTCTTGGAACACTCCGACCGGTTTCGCCATCTTGCGGCTCCTCAGAGAGTTACAAACAAACAGACCAAGTCCTTAGTGCGTCACTTGCAAAGGTTAGGTTTTAAAATGGTGGACAGAGGGGGGAAACGCCCTCCCTATGTTGTCTGCCTCTTGGTTCTGGCCCGCACCTCAGACTATTGCTGTTGTCCAAATGAATGCACCTTGTGCTTTAGCTTTAGGCACCATCCAGAGTTCCTGCTAGGCTACTACTGAATGTGTCTCGTCCTCCAGCCTTAAGTACCATCCATCGTTACTTCTTGGAACACTCCGACCGGTTTCGCCATCTTGCGGCACCTCAGGGAGTTACAAACAAACAGACCAAGTCCTTAGTGCGTCACTTGCAAAGGTTAGGTTTTAAAATGGTGGGCTGAGGTTAGGGTTAGGGTTAGGGTTAGGTTAGGGTTAGGGTTAGTGCGTTAGGGTTAGGGTTAGGGTTAGGGTGTATGGTGTGGGCAGGAGGGTAGTTACACCCTCTTGTGTTCGTATTCTCACTCAACGCTTGAGCTTCTTGTCACTTATACCTGCCACTTTTGGTTGGCCCACGCTTTACCTTACCACCTGGCTTCTTTTTCTTGCCGATCTCTTCTTAGTAATTTCTTGATCCGTAATCCTTTGATCCCCCTCTGGGGTTATAATCAGTTCCTGGGTTTTGCCAATTTATGGTCTCTATGTAGTATTTAGTTTTTATTATTGGTGTTGTAACCCTACCCTTTATTTTACGTAGTGTTGTATTGAGGTTGGGGGGTTCAGGTTAGGGTTAGGGTTGCTGCACTGGGGTCAGTGTTGGGTTCAGTTGAGTGTCAGGGTCGCAGTTAGGTTCAGGGCTATATTGGGGTTAGGTTGGGGTGCATCAGGGTTAGGGTTAGGTGTTTAGGGGTGGGGTGGGGTTAGGGTTAAGTTTTAGGGGTAGGGTTGGGTGCATCAGGGTTAGGGTTAGGTGTTTAGGGGTAGGGTAGGGTGCATCAGGGTTAGGGTTAGGTGTTTAGGGGTAGGGTAGGGTGCATCAGGGTTAGGGTCCAGGTTCAGCGTTGTGATTAGATTCAGGGCTAGGGGGTTGGAGTTATGGGTTAGGGTTGCATTAGGGGTAGGGTTAAGTGAGGGTCAGGGTTTAGGAGTAGGGTGGGGTGTGTTAGGCTTAGATTTTAGGGGTGGGGTGGGAGATTAGGTTTGCTGTATTAGAGTTACGGTTAGGCTTTAGGAGTAGAGTGGGGTGCATTTGGAGTTAGGATTTGGGATATGGATGGGGTCTGTTTGTAGTTAGGGTTGGGGCTTTGGTCTGTTTGTTGTGGGCAGTGTGGGGTTTAGTGGTTTTGGTTAGCTCAAACAGTAGGCGTTAGCTCTGTTTATTGTGATTAGGGTAGGGTGTGGTTGCGGTTTGAGAGGTTTATCAAGCTGGGGTTGGGATTTGTGGTAATTAAGGTCGGGGCAGTTTTGTTTTTTGATGTTGGATTTCCCCCATTTTAGATCTGATTTAAGCCCTTTGGTAACTGAGTTTGTAGGGTTGTTATCCAGTGTTTTTCCCTCCTCTTCCTTTGTGAGGTTGTCCAGTTCATGTTGGTCTCCAACCCCATAAATTCCAGGGATTCAAGACCATGCTCCATGAAGTGTCGGGAGGTAGGTTTGTATACATCCTTTGTTCTAATAGCACTGAGGTGCCCTGTGAGCCTCATCCTTAGACTATTCCCTGTTTCTCCTACATACAAGATGTGGCATTGTTTGCATCGAATTGCATATACAGCATTGTGCTGTTCACATGTAATTCTTTGTTTAATTAGGGCTGCTTTTCCTGTGTGTCTATTTTGTATCATTTTGCGGATTATTAGGTATTTACACGTCCCACATTTTGGGTTTGTGCAGTTCTGGGTTGTCTGTTTTCTTATCCTACTCCGAACCAGCATGTCCCGAAGGTTTCGAGTTCTTTTGTATGCTGACGTTATGTGGTATCGACTAAGTGTGTCAACATCCTCTTTTAGTTTCCCAAATTGGGTTTTAATCACTCCGTGTATTAGTTTGGTCGTTGTATCGTATGTCGTTATCAGTGGTAGTCTTGCTACTTCTCTGTTTGGCCGTGGGCTATTCAGTCCCCTCAGGAAATCAGACTTAAGGTGCCTGAGGAACCTTTTTGTGTAACCTCTCTGTCTCAGTGCAGTAAATAGGGTTGTGGTGGCTTCCCTAAAGTCCTCTCCGTTTGTGCATATGCGGTGAAAACGTGTCAGTTGTGACTTCACCAGCCCCCGAAAGGTATGTTTTGGATGGTGGCTGTTTATGTGCAGGAGTGTGTGTGTGTCTGTTTCTTTAAAGAATACCTTTGTTGCTAACTTGTGGTGGCTGTTCTCCTGTTGTAATTTAAATACTGTGGTGTCCAGGAAATCCACACTTTCTCTATGTGTTGTAACTTTAAGTTTAATAGATTGGTGGTGACTGTTGAGAATACCTACAAATTCTTGCAATTCTGTTTCTGTGTGAGTCCAGACTCCCCATATGTCATCCAGGTATCTGTAATAACACATCGGGAGCTTGGAACACTTTTCAAAGACTGTGTTTTCCCAGTCTGCCATGTATATGTTTGCTTAGGCCGGGGCAAATTTCTTGCCCATAGCCGTGCCCTTAATCTGTAGGTAGAATTGCTCCTGGAATTCAAAGTCATTTTTTGTTAGTCCTAGGTGTAATAGCTGGATTATGGCTGCATCTGGTCTGTGGGGTTGGGGGAACTTTCTAAGGATATTTTCCACTGCCTGTATGCCTCTGTCTGTTTCTATGTTTGTGTATAGGCTTTCAATGTCCATGGTAAAGAGTATTGCGTTCGGGGGTACGGTCAGTGAGTTCACTATTTCTATGAAGTGGTAAGTGTCTTTAATGTAGCTAGGGTGCTTCTATGATAAGGGGTTTAGGAATGAGTCAATGTATTCTGCTATCCTATAGGATTCACTACCACAGTCTGACAAAATTGGCCTTCCTGGTGGTATTTCTCCTGGTACAGTCCATGTGTCAGGGTGCTTGTGTATTTTGGGTAGTATGTAGAATTTTCTGGGTTGTGGTTGTTCCCCCCTTAGGTATTCCACTTGTTTCTGATTTAAGTGTTTAGATTTCTTTAGTTCTGTTAAAATGTTTCCAATCTCTTTTCGTGTATCCTGGTAAATTGGTCCTGCTAATTTAGTGTAGTGGGCTGTATTATTAAGCTGTCTGTGAGCTTCAAGTAGATACTGTTGCCTATCCATGATCACTATACTACTGCCCTTATCTGCTGGTTTTATGATTATATCTAGATTGTTTCTAAGTTCTATGATTGCCCGTCTCTCTCTTCCAGTGAGGTTTTGCTTGTCTGTCTGTTTAGGGATTTTTTCAATTTGTGATTGAGTCTGTTTAATATAGTTTAGGATTTCTGGCTCTATTTTATTGTTTGGTGGGGTCCATTCTGATGGTGGTGTAAAAGGTTGCTTGTCTGTTTCTGAATCGCTAAATTAATCGGTCAGTTTTACTCTCCTGTAAAACCTTTTCAGATCTTCCTGAATTTGTACTTTACAATGTTTTGGGGTTGGAACAAATGTAAGGCCCTTGTTTAAAACCGTCTCCTGTACCTCTGTGGGGTTAAAGAGTTGGGAAATATTAATAACAGTTTTTCCCAGGTTTAATCTACCCTTCTCTTGGGTTAATGTCCTTTTTAGTTTAAAGACTTCATCCACTGGTTTATTATGTTATGGGCAGTGCTATCTGTCCAATGGATGTGGTCAGCCCCCACTTTAAAGGATCTAGCATTAATTGCTGGTATGTAATTCTGTTTTTTTATGTGCTGGTTAATTCCTCTGATTGTATCCCTCTCCATTTCTGGAAGTAAGTTACTGAAGTTAATTTCCGGCACCCAGATCTGAGCATTTGGGAATGTGCTCTTAGCCAATTTAAGTAATGACTGTAGTTGCTTGGTTGCAGTCAGTGGTCTCTGCGTTCGATTATTAATGCCAACTGAGAGCACCACCTTTTTGGTCTCCGGACAGGGTTCCAATTTGTCCAGAATTGCTGTGACATGAATGAATTTAGCTCCTGGAAAGCTATCAATTTGGGTGGTGGGATTTGGGCATCTTTTTATCTTGGAGAGGTTAGAATCTCCTATTATTAAAATGGATTTTCTGGGTTCCAATTTCCAGGTAATGTTTTTTCGGCTGGTGTTGGGGTGCCTCGTCACTCTCTGTGCATCTTCTCCTTCAGAGTCAGGTTCTGCCCCTGTTGGTCTGCTTTCTGTTTCTATGTCTGCTACCCCTGCCTCCCCTATTGTGTTCCCTACCTCGGCTTCAGCTATTTCTGCCTCTCCTACTGTGTTATCTGTCTGGGCTCTCATTGTTCCTGTCCTCATTTCTGTGTCTATTGGGTTTACCTGTCCGGTCTGGTCGCTCCTTTGTTTCTGTGGAAGGGGTTAGGGTTAGGGTTAGGGTTAGGGTTAGGGTTAGGGTTAGGTTGTATGGTGTGGGCAGGAGGGTAGTTACACCCTCTTGTGTTCGTATTCTCACTCAACACTTGAGCTTCTTGTCACTTATACCTGCCACTTTTGGTTGGCCCACGCTTTACCTTACCACCTGGCTTCTTTTTCTTGCCGATCTCTTCTTAGTAATTTCTTGATCCGTAATCCTTTGATCCCCCTCTGGGGTTATAATCAGTTCCTGGGTTTTGCCAATTTATGGTCTCTATGTCGTATTTAGTTATTATTATTGGTGTTGGAACCCTACCCTTTATTTTACGTAGTGTTAGGGTTATGTTGTATTGAGGTTGGGGGGTTCAGGTTAGGGTAAGGTTTGCTGCACTGGGGTTAGTGTTGGGGTTAGGTGAGGGTCAGGGTCGCAGTTAGGTTCAGGGCTATATTGGGGTTAGGTTGGGGTGCATCAGGGTTAGGGTTAGGTGTTTAGGGGTGGGGTGGGGTTAGGGTTAAGTTTTAGGGGTAGGGTTGGGTGCATCAGGGTTAGGGTTAGGTGTTTAGGGGTAGGGTAGGGTGCATCAGGGTTAGGGTTAGGTGTTTAGGGGTAGGGTAGGGTGCATCAGGGTTAGGGTCCAGGGTCAGAGTTGTGATTAGATTCAGGGCTGGGGGGTTGGAGTTATGGGTTAGGGTTGCATTAGGGGTAGGGTTAAGTGAGGGTCAGGGTTTAGGAGTAGGGTGGGGTGTGTTAGGCTTAGATTTTAGGGGTGGGGTGGGAGATTAGGTTTGCTGTATTAGAGTTACGGTTAGGCTTTAGGGGTAGAGTGGGGTGCATTTGGAGTTAGGAGTTGGGATATGGATGGGGTCTGTTTGTAGTTAGGGTTGGGGCTTTGGTCTGTTTGTTGTGGGCAGTGTGGGGTTTAGTGGTTTTGGTTAGCTCAAACAGTAGGGGTTAGCTCTGTTTATTGTGATTAGGGTAGGGTGTGGTTGCGGTTTGAGAGGTTTATCAAGTTGGGGTTGGGATTTGTGGTAATTAAGGTCGGGGCAGTTTTGTTTTTTGATGTTGGATTTCCCCCATTTTAGATCTGATTTGAGCCCTTTGGTAACTGAGTTTGTAGGGTTGTTATCCAGTGTTTTTCCCTCCTCTTCCTTTGTGAGGTTGTCCAGTTCATGTTGGTCTCCAACCCCATAAATTCCAGGGATTCAAGACCATGCTCCATGAAGTGTCGGGAGGTAGGTTTGTATACATCCTTTGTTCTAATAGCACTGAGGTGCCCTGTGAGCCTCATCCTTAGACTATTCCCTGTTTCTCCTACATACAAGATGTGGCATTGTTTGCATCGAATTGCATATACAGCATTGTGCTGTTCACATGTAATTCTTTGTTTAATTAGGGCTGCTTTTCCTGTGTGTCTATTTTGTATCATTTTGCGGATTATTAGGTATTTACACGTCCCACATTTTGGGTTTGTGCAGTTCTGGGTTGTCTGTTTTCTTATCCTACTCCGAACCAGCATGTCCCGAAGGTTCCGAGTTCTTTTGTATGCTGACGTTATGTGGTATCGACTAAGTGTGTCAACATCCTCTTTTAGTTTCCCAAATTGGGTTTTAATCACTCTGTGTATTAGTTTAGTCGTTGTATCGTATGTCGTTATCAGTGGTAGTCTTGCTACTTCTCTGTTTGGCCGTGGGCTATTCAGTCCCCTCAGGAAATCAGACTTAAGGTGCCTGAGGAACCTTTTTGTGTAACCTCTCTGTCTCAGTGCAGTAAATAGGGTTGTGGTGGCTTCCCTAAAGTCCTCTCCGTTTGTGCATATGCGGTGAAAACGTGTCAGTTGTGACTTCACCAGCCCCCGAAAGGTATGTTTTGGATGGTGGCTGTTTATGTGCAGGAGTGTGCGTGTGTCTGTTTCTTTAAAGAATACCTTTGTTGCTAGCTTGTGGCTGTTATTCTCCTGTTGTAATTTAAATACTGTGGTGTCCAGGAAATCCACACTTTCTCTATGTGTTGTAACTTTAAGTTTAATAGATTGGTGGTGACTGTTGAGAATACCTACAAATTCTTGCAATTCTGTTTCTGTGTGAGTCCAGACTCCCCATATGTCATCCAGGTATCTGTAATAACACATCGGGAGCTTGGAACACTTTTCAAAGACTGTGTTTTCCCAGTCTGCCATGTATATGTTTGCGTAGGCCGGGGCAAATTTCTTGCCCATAGCCGTGCCCTTAATCTGAAGGTAGAATTGCTCCTGGAATTCAAAGTCATTTTTTGTTAGTCCTAGGTGTAATAGCTGGATTATGGCTGCATCTGGTCTGTGGGGTTGGGGGAACTTTCTAAGGATATTTTCCACTGCCTGTATGCCTCTGTCTGTTTCTATGTTTGTGTATAGGCTTTCAATGTCCATGGTAAAGAGTATTGCGTTCGGGGGTACGGTCAGTGAGTTCACTATTTCTATGAAGTGGTAAGTGTCTTTAATGCAGCGAGGGTGCTTCTGTGATAAGGGGTTTAGGAATGAGTCAATGTATTCTGCTATCCTGTAGGATTCACTACCACAGTCTGACACAATTGGTCTTCCTGGTGGTATTTCTCCTGGTACAGTCCATGTGTCAGGGTGCTTGTGTATTTTGGGTAGTATGTAGAATTTTCTGGGTTGTGGTTGTTCCCCCCTTAGGTATTCCACTTGTTTCTGATTTAAGTGTTTAGATTTCTTTAGTTCTGTTAAAATGTTTCCAATCTCTTTTCGTGTGTCCTGGTAAATTGGTCCTGCTAATTTAGTGTAGTGGGCTGTATTATTAAGCTGTCTGTGAGCTTCAAGTAGATACTGTTGCCTATCCATGATCACTATACTACTGCCCTTATCTGCTGGTTTTATGATTATATCGAGATTGTTTCTAAGTTCTATGATTACCCGTCTCTCTCTTCCAGTGAGGTTTTGCTTGTCTGTCTGTTTAGGGATTTTTTCAATTTGTGATTGAGTCTGTTTAATAAAGTTTAGGATTTCTGGCTCTATTTTATTGTTTGGTGGGGTCCATTCTGATGGTGGTGTAAAAGGTTAGGGTTAGGGTTAGGGTTAGGGTTAGGGTTAGGGTTAGGGTTAGGGTTAGGGTTAGGTTTAGGGTTAGGGTTAGGGGTTAGGGTTTAGGGTTAGGGGTTAGGGTTAGGGTTAGGGTTAGGGTTAGGGTTAGGGTTACGCTGCATTAGGGTTAGGGTTAGAGTTAGGGTTAGGGTTAGGTTGTATGGTGTGGGCAGGAGGGTAGTTACACCCTCTTGTGTTCGTATTCTCACTCAACCCTTGAGCTTCTTGTCACTTATACCTGCCACTTTTGGTTGACCCACGCTTTACCTTACCACCTGGCTTCTTTTTCTTGCCGATCGCTTCTTAGTAATTTCTTGATCCGTAATCCTTTGATCCCCCTCTGGGGTTATAATCAGTTCCTGGGTTTTGCCAATTTATGGCCTCTATGTCGTATTTAGTTATTATTATTGGTGTTGGAACTCTACCCTTTATTTTACGTAGTGTTAGGGTTATGTTGTATTGAGGTTGGGGGGTTCAGGTTAGGGTTAGGGTTGCTGCACTGGGGTTAGTGTTGGGGTTAGGTGAGGGTCAGGGTCGCAGTTAGGTTCAGGGCTATATTGGGGTTAGGTTGGGGTGCATCAGGGTTAGGGTTAGGTGTTTAGGGGTGGGGTGGGGTTAGGGTTATGTTTTAGGGGTAGGGTTGGGTGCATCCGGGTTAGGGTTAGGTGTTTAGGGGTGGGGTAGGGTGCATCAGGGTTAGGGTTAGGTGTTTAGGGGTAGGGTAGGGTGCATCAGGGTTAGGGTCCAGGGTCAGAGTTGTGATTAGATTCAGGGCTGGGGGGTTGGAGTTATGGGTTAGGGTTGCATTAGGGGTAGGGTTAAGTGAGGGTCAGGGTTAGGGTTAGGGTTAGGGTTAGGGTTAGGGTTAGGGCATTAGGGTTTGGGTTAGGGTTAGGGTTAGTGCATTAGGGTTAGGGTTAGGGTTAGGGTTAGTTTGTATGGTGTGGGCAGGACGGTAGTTACACCCTCTTGTGTTCGTATTCTCACTCAACGCTTGAGCTTCTTGTCACTTATACCTGCCACTTTTGGTTGGCCCACGCTTTACCTTACCACCTGGCTTCTTTTTCTTGCCGATCGCTTCTTATAATTTCTTGATCCGTAATCCTTTGATCCCCCTCTGGGGTTATAATCAGTTCCTGGGTTTTGCCAATTTATGGTCTCTATGTCGTATTTAGTTATTATTATTGGTGTTGGAACTCTACCCTTTATTTTACGTAGTGTTAAGGTTATGTTGTATTGAGGTTGGGGGTTTCAGGTTAGGGTTAGGGTTGCTGCACTGGGGTTAGTGTTGGGGTTAGGTGAGGGTCAGGGTCGCAGTTAGGTTCAGGGCTATATTGGGGTTAGGTTGGGGTGCATCAGGGTTAGGGTTAGGTGTTTAGGGGTGGGGTGGGGTTAGGGTTATGTTTTAGGGGTAGGGTTGGGTGCATCAGGGTTAGGGTTAGGTGTTTAGGGGTAGGGTAGGGTGCATTCAGGGTTAGGGTTAGGTGTTTAGGGGTAGGGTAGGGTGCATCAGGGTTAGGGTCCAGGGTCAGAGTTGTGATTAGATTCAGGGCTGGGGGGTTGGAGTTATGGGTTAGGGTTGCATTAGGGGTAGGGTTAAGTGAGGGTCAGGGTTAGGGTTAGGGTTAGGGTTAGGGTTAGGGTTACGCTGCATTAGGGTTAGGGTTAGGGTTAGGGTTAGGGTTAGGGTTAGGGTTAGGGTTAGGGTTAGGGTTAGGGTTAGGGTTAGGGTTAGGGTTAGGTTTTAAAATGGTGGGCAGAGGGGGGAAACGCCCTCCCTATGTTGTCTGCCTCTTGGTTCTGGCCCGCACCTCAGACTGTTGCTGTTGTCCAAATGAATGCACCTTGTGCTTTAGCTTTAGGCACCATCCAGAGTTCCTGCTTGGCTACTACTGAATGTGTCCCGTCCTCCAGCCTTATGTACCATCCATCGTTCCTTCTTGGAACACTCCGACCGGTTTCGCCATCTTGCGGCTCATCAGGGAGCTATAAACAAACAGACCAAGTCCTTAGTGCGTCACTTGCAAAGGTTAGGTTTTAAAATGGTGGGCAGAGGGGGGAAACGCCCTCCCTATGTTGTCTGCCTCTTGGTTCTGGCCCGCACCTCAGACTGTTGCTGTTGTCCAAATGAATGCACCTTGTGCTTTAGCTTTAGGCACCATCCAGAGTTCCTGCTTGGCTACTACTGAATGTGTCCCGTCCTCCAGCCTTATGTACCATCCATCGTTCCTTCTTGGAACACTCCGACCGGTTTCGCCATCTTGCGGCTCATCAGGGAGCTATAAACAAACAGACCAAGTCCTTAGTGCGTCACTTGCAAAGGTTAGGTTTTAAAATGGTGGGCAGAGGGGGGAAACGCCCTCCCTATGTTGTCTGCCTCTTGGTTCTGGCCCGCACCTCAGACTGTTGCTGTTGTCCAAATGAATGCACCTTGTGCTTTAGCTTTAGGCACCATCCAGAGTTCCTGCTTGGCTACTACTGAATGTGTCCCGTCCTCCAGCCTTATGTACCATCAATCGTTCCTTCTTGGAACACTCCGACCGGTTTCGCCATCTTGCGGCTCATCAGGGAGCTATAAACAAACAGACCAAGTCCTTAGTGCGTCACTTGCAAAGGTTAGGTTTTAAAATGGTGGGCAGAGGGGGGAAACGCCCTCCCTATGTTGTCTGCCTCTTGGTTCTGGCCCGCACCTCAGACTGTTGCTGTTGTCCAAATGAATGCACCTTGTGCTTTAGCTTTAGGCACCATCCAGAGTTCCTGCTTGGCTACTACTGAATGTGTCCCGTCCTCCAGCCTTATGTACCATCCATCGTTCCTTCTTGGAACACTCCGACCGGTTTCGCCATCTTGCGGCTCATCAGGGAGCTATAAACAAACAGACCAAGTCCTTAGTGCGTCACTTGCAAAGGTTAGGTTTTAAAATGGTGGGCAGAGGGGGGAAACGCCCTCCCTATGTTGTCTGCCTCTTGGTTCTGGCCCGCACCTCAGACTGTTGCTGTTGTCCAAATGAATGCACCTTGTGCTTTAGCTTTAGGCACCATCCAGAGTTCCTGCTTGGCTACTACTGAATGTGTCCCGTCCTCCAGCCTTATGTACCATCCATCGTTCCTTCTTGGAACACTCCGACCGGTTTCGCCATCTTGCGGCTCATCAGGGAGCTATAAACAAACAGACCAAGTCCTTAGTGCGTCACTTGCAAAGGTTAGGTTTTAAAATGGTGGGCAGAGGGGGGAAACGCCCTCCCTATGTTGTCTGCCTCTTGGTTCTGGCCCGCACCTCAGACTGTTGCTGTTGTCCAAATGAATGCACCTTGTGCTTTAGCTTTAGGCACCATCCAGAGTTCCTGCTTGGCTACTACTGAATGTGTCCCGTCCTCCAGCCTTATGTACCATCCATCGTTCCTTCTTGGAACACTCCGACCGGTTTCGCCATCTTGCGGCTCATCAGGGAGCTATAAACAAACAGACCAAGTCCTTAGTGCGTCACTTGCAAAGGTTAGGTTTTAAAATGGTGGGCAGAGGGGGGAAACGCCCTCCCTATGTTGTCTGCCTCTTGGTTCTGGCCCGCACCTCAGACTGTTGCTGTTGTCCAAATGAATGCACCTTGTGCTTTAGCTTTAGGCACCATCCAGATTTCCTGCTTGGCTACTACTGAATGTGTCCCGTCCTCCAGCCTTATGTACCATCCATCGTTCCTTCTTGGAACACTCCGACCGGTTTCGCCATCTTGCGGCTCATCAGGGAGCTATAAACAAACAGACCAAGTCCTTAGTGCGTCACTTGCAAAGGTTAGGTTTTAAAATGGTGGGCAGAGGGGGGAAACGCCCTCCCTATGTTGTCTGCCTCTTGGTTCTGGCCCGCACCTCAGACTGTTGCTGTTGTCCAAATGAATGCACCTTGTGCTTTAGCTTTAGGCACCATCCAGAGTTCCTGCTTGGCTACTACTGAATGTGTCCCGTCCTCCAGCCTTATGTACCATCCATCGTTCCTTCTTGGAACACTCCGACCGGTTTCGCCATCTTGCGGCTCATCAGGGAGCTATAAACAAACAGACCAAGTCCTTAGTGCGTCACTTGCAAAGGTTAGGTTTTAAAATGGTGGGCAGAGGGGGGAAACGCCCTCCCTATGTTGTCTGCCTCTTGGTTCTGGCCCGCACCTCAGACTGTTGCTGTTGTCCAAATGAATGCACCTTGTGCTTTAGCTTTAGGCACCATCCAGAGTTCCTGCTTGGCTACTACTGAATGTGTCCCGTCCTCCAGCCTTATGTACCATCCATCGTTCCTTCTTGGAACACTCCGACCGGTTTCGCCATCTTGCGGCTCATCAGGGAGCTATAAACAAACAGACCAAGTCCTTAGTGCGTCACTTGCAAAGGTTAGGTTTTAAAATGGTGGGCAGAGGGGGGAAACGCCCTCCCTATGTTGTCTGCCTCTTGGTTCTGGCTAGGGTTAGGGTTAGGGTTAGGGTTAGGGTTAGGGTTAGGGTTAGGGTTAGGGTTAGGGTTAGGGTTAGGGTTAGGGTTAGGGTTAGGGTTAGGGTTTAAAATGGTGGGCAGAGGGGGGAAACGCCCTCCCTATGTTGTCTGCCTCTTGGTTCTGGCCCGCACCTCAGACTATTGCTGTTGTCCAAATGAATGCACCTTGTGCTTTAGCTTTAGGCACCATCCAGAGTTCCTGCTTGGCTACTACTGAATGTGTCCCATCCTCCAGCCTTAAGTACCATCCATCGTTCCTTCTTGGAACACTCCGACCGGTTTCGCCATCTTGCGGCTCATCAGGGAGCTACAAACAAACAGACCAAGTCCTTAGTGCGTCACTTGCAAAAGTTAGGTTTTAAAATGGTGGGCAGAGGGGGGAAACGCCCTCCCTATGTTGTCTGCCTCTTGGTTCTGGCCCGCACCTCAGACTATTGCTGTTGTCCAAATGAATGCACCTTGTGCTTTAGCTTTAGGCACCATCCAGAGTTCCTGCTTGGCTACTACTGAATGTGTCCCATCCTCCAGCCTTAAGTACCATCCATCGTTCCTTCTTGGAACACTCCGACCGGTTTCGCCATCTTGCGGCTCATCAGGGAGCTACAAACAAACAGACCAAGTCCTTAGTGCGTCACTTGCAAAAGTTAGGTTTTAAAATGGTGGGCAGAGGGGGGAAACGCCCTCCCTATGTTGTCTGCCTCTTGGTTCTGGCCCGCACCTCAGACTATTGCTGTTGTCCAAATGAATGCACCTTGTGCTTTAGCTTTAGGCACCATCCAGAGTTCCTGCTTGGCTACTACTGAATGTGTCCCATCCTCCAGCCTTAAGTACCATCCATCGTTCCTTCTTGGAACACTCCGACCGGTTTCGCCATCTTGCGGCTCATCAGGGAGCTACAAACAAACAGACCAAGTCCTTAGTGCGTCACTTGCAAAAGTTAGGTTTTAAAATGGTGGGCAGAGGGGGGAAACGCCCTCCCTATGTTGTCTGCCTCTTGGTTCTGGCCCGCACCTCAGACTATTGCTGTTGTCCAAATGAATGCACCTTGTGCTTTAGCTTTAGGCACCATCCAGAGTTCCTGCTTGGCTACTACTGAATGTGTCCCATCCTCCAGCCTTAAGTACCATCCATCGTTCCTTCTTGGAACACTCCGACCGGTTTCGCCATCTTGCGGCTCATCAGGGAGCTACAAACAAACAGACCAAGTCCTTAGTGCGTCACTTGCAAAAGTTAGGTTTTAAAATGGTGGGCAGAGGGGGGAAACGCCCTCCCTATGTTGTCTGCCTCTTGGTTCTGGCCCGCACCTCAGACTATTGCTGTTGTCCAAATGAATGCACCTTGTGCTTTAGCTTTAGGCACCATCCAGAGTTCCTGCTTGGCTACTACTGAATGTGTCCCATCCTCCAGCCTTAAGTACCATCCATCGTTCCTTCTTGGAACACTCCGACCGGTTTCGCCATCTTGCGGCTCATCAGGGAGCTACAAACAAACAGACCAAGTCCTTAGTGCGTCACTTGCAAAAGTTAGGTTTTAAAATGGTGGGCAGAGGGGGGAAACGCCCTCCCTATGTTGTCTGCCTCTTGGTTCTGGCCCGCACCTCAGACTATTGCTGTTGTCCAAATGAATGCACCTTGTGCTTTAGCTTTAGGCACCATCCAGAGTTCCTGCTTGGCTACTACTGAATGTGTCCCATCCTCCAGCCTTAAGTACCATCCATCGTTCCTTCTTGGAACACTCCGACCGGTTTCGCCATCTTGCGGCTCATCAGGGAGCTACAAACAAACAGACCAAGTCCTTAGTGCGTCACTTGCAAAAGTTAGGTTTTAAAATGGTGGGCAGAGGGGGGAAACGCCCTCCCTATGTTGTCTGCCTCTTGGTTCTGGCCCGCACCTCAGACTATTGCTGTTGTCCAAATGAATGCACCTTGTGCTTTAGCTTTAGGCACCATCCAGAGTTCCTGCTTGGCTACTACTGAATGTGTCCCATCCTCCAGCCTTAAGTACCATCCATCGTTCCTTCTTGGAACACTCCGACCGGTTTCGCCATCTTGCGGCTCATCAGGGAGCTACAAACAAACAGACCAAGTCCTTAGTGCGTCACTTGCAAAAGTTAGGTTTTAAAATGGTGGGCAGAGGGGGGAAACGCCCTCCCTATGTTGTCTGCCTCTTGGTTCTGGCCCGCACCTCAGACTATTGCTGTTGTCCAAATGAATGCACCTTGTGCTTTAGCTTTAGGCACCATCCAGAGTTCCTGCTTGGCTACTACTGAATGTGTCCCATCCTCCAGCCTTAAGTACCATCCATCGTTCCTTCTTGGAACACTCCGACCGGTTTCGCCATCTTGCGGCTCATCAGGGAGCTACAAACAAACAGACCAAGTCCTTAGTGCGTCACTTGCAAAAGTTAGGTTTTAAAATGGTGGGCAGAGGGGGGAAACGCCCTCCCTATGTTGTCTGCCTCTTGGTTCTGGCCCGCACCTCAGACTATTGCTGTTGTCCAAATGAATGCACCTTGTGCTTTAGCTTTAGGCACCATCCAGAGTTCCTGCTTGGCTACTACTGAATGTGTCCCATCCTCCAGCCTTAAGTACCATCCATCGTTCCTTCTTGGAACACTCCGACCGGTTTCGCCATCTTGCGGCTCATCAGGGAGCTACAAACAAACAGACCAAGTCCTTAGTGCGTCACTTGCAAAAGTTAGGTTTTAAAATGGTGGGCAGAGGGGGGAAACGCCCTCCCTATGTTGTCTGCCTCTTGGTTCTGGCCCGCACCTCAGACTATTGCTGTTGTCCAAATGAATGCACCTTGTGCTTTAGCTTTAGGCACCATCCAGAGTTCCTGCTTGGCTACTACTGAATGTGTCCCATCCTCCAGCCTTAAGTACCATCCATCGTTCCTTCTTGGAACACTCCGACCGGTTTCGCCATCTTGCGGCTCATCAGGGAGCTACAAACAAACAGACCAAGTCCTTAGTGCGTCACTTGCAAAAGTTAGGTTTTAAAATGGTGGGCAGAGGGGGGAAACGCCCTCCCTATGTTGTCTGCCTCTTGGTTCTGGCCCGCACCTCAGACTATTGCTGTTGTCCAAATGAATGCACCTTGTGCTTTAGCTTTAGGCACCATCCAGAGTTCCTGCTTGGCTACTACTGAATGTGTCCCATCCTCCAGCCTTAAGTACCATCCATCGTTCCTTCTTGGAACACTCCGACCGGTTTCGCCATCTTGCGGCTCATCAGGGAGCTACAAACAAACAGACCAAGTCCTTAGTGCGTCACTTGCAAAAGTTAGGTTTTAAAATGGTGGGCAGAGGGGGGAAACGCCCTCCCTATGTTGTCTGCCTCTTGGTTCTGGCCCGCACCTCAGACTATTGCTGTTGTCCAAATGAATGCACCTTGTGCTTTAGCTTTAGGCACCATCCAGAGTTCCTGCTTGGCTACTACTGAATGTGTCCCATCCTCCAGCCTTAAGTACCATCCATCGTTCCTTCTTGGAACACTCCGACCGGTTTCGCCATCTTGCGGCTCATCAGGGAGCTACAAACAAACAGACCAAGTCCTTAGTGCGTCACTTGCAAAAGTTAGGTTTTAAAATGGTGGGCAGAGGGGGGAAACGCTGCATTAGGGTTAGGGTTAGGGTTAGGGTTAGGGTTAGGGTTAGGGTTAGGGTTAGGGTTAGGGTTAGGGTTAGGGTTAGGGTTAGGGTTAGGGTTAGGGTTAGGGTTAGGGTTAGTGCATTAGGGTTAGGGTTAGGGTTAGGGTTAGGGTTAGGGTTAGGGTTAGGGTTAGGGTTAGGGTTAGGGTTAGGGTTAGGGTTAGGGTTAGGGTTAGGGTTAGGGTTAGGGTTAGGGTTAGTGCATTAGGGTTAGGGTTAGGGTTAGGGTTAGGGTTAGGGTTAGGGTTAGGGTTAGGGTTAGGGTTAGGGTTAGGGTTAGGGTTAGGGTTAGGGTTAGGGTTAGGGTTAGGGTTAGGGTTAGGGTTAGGGTTAGGGTTAGGGTTAGGGTTAGGGTTAGGGTTAGGGTTAGGGTTAGGGTTAGGGTTAGGTTTTAAAATGGTGGGCAGAGGGGGGAAACGCCCTCCCTATGTTGTCTGCCTCTTGGTTCTGGCCCGCACCTCAGACTGTTGCTGTTGTCCAAATGAATGCACCTTGTGCTTTAGCTTTAGGCACCATCCAGAGTTCCTGCTTGGCTACTACTGAATGTGTCCCGTCCTCCAGCCTTAAGTACCATCCATCGTTCCTTCTTGGAACACTCCGACCGGTTTCGCCATCTTGCGGCTCATCAGGGAGCTACAAACAAACAGACCAAGTCCTTAGTGCGTCACTTGCAAAAGTTAGGTTTTAAAATGGTGGGCAGAGGGGGGAAACGCCCTCCCTATGTTGTCTGCCTCTTGGTTCTGGCCCGCACCTCAGACTGTTGCTGTTGTCCAAATGAATGCACCTTGTGCTTTAGCTTTAGGCACCATCCAGAGTTCCTGCTTGGCTACTACTGAATGTGTCCCGTCCTCCAGCCTTAAGTACCATCCATCGTTCCTTCTTGGAACACTCCGACCGGTTTCGCCATCTTGCGGCTCATCAGGGAGCTACAAACAAACAGACCAAGTCCTTAGTGCGTCACTTGCAAAAGTTAGGTTTTAAAATGGTGGGCAGAGGGGGGAAACGCCCTCCCTATGTTGTCTGCCTCTTGGTTCTGGCCCGCACCTCAGACTGTTGCTGTTGTCCAAATGAATGCACCTTGTGCTTTAGCTTTAGGCACCATCCAGAGTTCCTGCTTGGCTACTACTGAATGTGTCCCGTCCTCCAGCCTTAAGTACCATCCATCGTTCCTTCTTGGAACACTCCGACCGGTTTCGCCATCTTGCGGCTCATCAGGGAGCTACAAACAAACAGACCAAGTCCTTAGTGCGTCACTTGCAAAAGTTAGGTTTTAAAATGGTGGGCAGAGGGGGGAAACGCCCTCCCTATGTTGTCTGCCTCTTGGTTCTGGCCCGCACCTCAGACTGTTGCTGTTGTCCAAATGAATGCACCTTGTGCTTTAGCTTTAGGCACCATCCAGAGTTCCTGCTTGGCTACTACTGAATGTGTCCCGTCCTCCAGCCTTAAGTACCATCCATCGTTCCTTCTTGGAACACTCCGACCGGTTTCGCCATCTTGCGGCTCATCAGGGAGCTACAAACAAACAGACCAAGTCCTTAGTGCGTCACTTGCAAAAGTTAGGTTTTAAAATGGTGGGCAGAGGGGGGAAACGCCCTCCCTATGTTGTCTGCCTCTTGGTTCTGGCCCGCACCTCAGACTGTTGCTGTTGTCCAAATGAATGCACCTTGTGCTTTAGCTTTAGGCACCATCCAGAGTTCCTGCTTGGCTACTACTGAATGTGTCCCGTCCTCCAGCCTTAAGTACCATCCATCGTTCCTTCTTGGAACACTCCGACCGGTTTCGCCATCTTGCGGCTCATCAGGGAGCTACAAACAAACAGACCAAGTCCTTAGTGCGTCACTTGCAAAAGTTAGGTTTTAAAATGGTGGGCAGAGGGGGGAAACGCCCTCCCTATGTTGTCTGCCTCTTGGTTCTGGCCCGCACCTCAGACTGTTGCTGTTGTCCAAATGAATGCACCTTGTGCTTTAGCTTTAGGCACCATCCAGAGTTCCTGCTTGGCTACTACTGAATGTGTCCCGTCCTCCAGCCTTAAGTACCATCCATCGTTCCTTCTTGGAACACTCCGACCGGTTTCGCCATCTTGCGGCTCATCAGGGAGCTACAAACAAACAGACCAAGTCCTTAGTGCGTCACTTGCAAAAGTTAGGTTTTAAAATGGTGGGCAGAGGGGGGAAACGCCCTCCCTATGTTGTCTGCCTCTTGGTTCTGGCCCGCACCTCAGACTGTTGCTGTTGTCCAAATGAATGCACCTTGTGCTTTAGCTTTAGGCACCATCCAGAGTTCCTGCTTGGCTACTACTGAATGTGTCCCGTCCTCCAGCCTTAAGTACCATCCATCGTTCCTTCTTGGAACACTCCGACCGGTTTCGCCATCTTGCGGCTCATCAGGGAGCTACAAACAAACAGACCAAGTCCTTAGTGCGTCACTTGCAAAAGTTAGGTTTTAAAATGGTGGGCAGAGGGGGGAAACGCCCTCCCTATGTTGTCTGCCTCTTGGTTCTGGCCCGCACCTCAGACTGTTGCTGTTGTCCAAATGAATGCACCTTGTGCTTTAGCTTTAGGCACCATCCAGAGTTCCTGCTTGGCTACTACTGAATGTGTCCCGTCCTCCAGCCTTAAGTACCATCCATCGTTCCTTCTTGGAACACTCCGACCGGTTTCGCCATCTTGCGGCTCATCAGGGAGCTACAAACAAACAGACCAAGTCCTTAGTGCGTCACTTGCAAAAGTTAGGTTTTAAAATGGTGGGCAGAGGGGGGAAACGCCCTCCCTATGTTGTCTGCCTCTTGGTTCTGGCCCGCACCTCAGACTGTTGCTGTTGTCCAAATGAATGCACCTTGTGCTTTAGCTTTAGGCACCATCCAGAGTTCCTGCTTGGCTACTACTGAATGTGTCCCGTCCTCCAGCCTTAAGTACCATCCATCGTTCCTTCTTGGAACACTCCGACCGGTTTCGCCATCTTGCGGCTCATCAGGGAGCTACAAACAAACAGACCAAGTCCTTAGTGCGTCACTTGCAAAAGTTAGGTTTTAAAATGGTGGGCAGAGGGGGGAAACGCCCTCCCTATGTTGTCTGCCTCTTGGTTCTGGCCCGCACCTCAGACTGTTGCTGTTGTCCAAATGAATGCACCTTGTGCTTTAGCTTTAGGCACCATCCAGAGTTCCTGCTTGGCTACTACTGAATGTGTCCCGTCCTCCAGCCTTAAGTACCATCCATCGTTCCTTCTTGGAACACTCCGACCGGTTTCGCCATCTTGCGGCTCATCAGGGAGCTACAAACAAACAGACCAAGTCCTTAGTGCGTCACTTGCAAAAGTTAGGTTTTAAAATGGTGGGCAGAGGGGGGAAACGCCCTCCCTATGTTGTCTGCCTCTTGGTTCTGGCCCGCACCTCAGACTGTTGCTGTTGTCCAAATGAATGCACCTTGTGCTTTAGCTTTAGGCACCATCCAGAGTTCCTGCTTGGCTACTACTGAATGTGTCCCGTCCTCCAGCCTTAAGTACCATCCATCGTTCCTTCTTGGAACACTCCGACCGGTTTCGCCATCTTGCGGCTCATCAGGGAGCTACAAACAAACAGACCAAGTCCTTAGTGCGTCACTTGCAAAAGTTAGGTTTTAAAATGGTGGGCAGAGGGGGGAAACGCCCTCCCTATGTTGTCTGCCTCTTGGTTCTGGCCCGCACCTCAGACTGTTGCTGTTGTCCAAATGAATGCACCTTGTGCTTTAGCTTTAGGCACCATCCAGAGTTCCTGCTTGGCTACTACTGAATGTGTCCCGTCCTCCAGCCTTAAGTACCATCCATCGTTCCTTCTTGGAACACTCCGACCGGTTTCGCCATCTTGCGGCTCATCAGGGAGCTACAAACAAACAGACCAAGTCCTTAGTGCGTCACTTGCAAAAGTTAGGTTTTAAAATGGTGGGCAGAGGGGGGAAACGCCCTCCCTATGTTGTCTGCCTCTTGGTTCTGGCCCGCACCTCAGACTGTTGCTGTTGTCCAAATGAATGCACCTTGTGCTTTAGCTTTAGGCACCATCCAGAGTTCCTGCTTGGCTACTACTGAATGTGTCCCGTCCTCCAGCCTTAAGTACCATCCATCGTTCCTTCTTGGAACACTCCGACCGGTTTCGCCATCTTGCGGCTCATCAGGGAGCTACAAACAAACAGACCAAGTCCTTAGTGCGTCACTTGCAAAAGTTAGGTTTTAAAATGGTGGGCAGAGGGGGGAAACGCCCTCCCTATGTTGTCTGCCTCTTGGTTCTGGCCCGCACCTCAGACTGTTGCTGTTGTCCAAATGAATGCACCTTGTGCTTTAGCTTTAGGCACCATCCAGAGTTCCTGCTTGGCTACTACTGAATGTGTCCCGTCCTCCAGCCTTAAGTACCATCCATCGTTCCTTCTTGGAACACTCCGACCGGTTTCGCCATCTTGCGGCTCATCAGGGAGCTACAAACAAACAGACCAAGTCCTTAGTGCGTCACTTGCAAAAGTTAGGTTTTAAAATGGTGGGCAGAGGGGGGAAACGCCCTCCCTATGTTGTCTGCCTCTTGGTTCTGGCCCGCACCTCAGACTGTTGCTGTTGTCCAAATGAATGCACCTTGTGCTTTAGCTTTAGGCACCATCCAGAGTTCCTGCTTGGCTACTACTGAATGTGTCCCGTCCTCCAGCCTTAAGTACCATCCATCGTTCCTTCTTGGAACACTCCGACCGGTTTCGCCATCTTGCGGCTCATCAGGGAGCTACAAACAAACAGACCAAGTCCTTAGTGCGTCACTTGCAAAAGTTAGGTTTTAAAATGGTGGGCAGAGGGGGGAAACGCCCTCCCTATGTTGTCTGCCTCTTGGTTCTGGCCCGCACCTCAGACTGTTGCTGTTGTCCAAATGAATGCACCTTGTGCTTTAGCTTTAGGCACCATCCAGAGTTCCTGCTTGGCTACTACTGAATGTGTCCCGTCCTCCAGCCTTAAGTACCATCCATCGTTCCTTCTTGGAACACTCCGACCGGTTTCGCCATCTTGCGGCTCATCAGGGAGCTACAAACAAACAGACCAAGTCCTTAGTGCGTCACTTGCAAAAGTTAGGTTTTAAAATGGTGGGCAGAGGGGGGAAACGCCCTCCCTATGTTGTCTGCCTCTTGGTTCTGGCCCGCACCTCAGACTGTTGCTGTTGTCCAAATGAATGCACCTTGTGCTTTAGCTTTAGGCACCATCCAGAGTTCCTGCTTGGCTACTACTGAATGTGTCCCGTCCTCCAGCCTTAAGTACCATCCATCGTTCCTTCTTGGAACACTCCGACCGGTTTCGCCATCTTGCGGCTCATCAGGGAGCTACAAACAAACAGACCAAGTCCTTAGTGCGTCACTTGCAAAAGTTAGGTTTTAAAATGGTGGGCAGAGGGGGGAAACGCCCTCCCTATGTTGTCTGCCTCTTGGTTCTGGCCCGCACCTCAGACTGTTGCTGTTGTCCAAATGAATGCACCTTGTGCTTTAGCTTTAGGCACCATCCAGAGTTCCTGCTTGGCTACTACTGAATGTGTCCCGTCCTCCAGCCTTAAGTACCATCCATCGTTCCTTCTTGGAACACTCCGACCGGTTTCGCCATCTTGCGGCTCATCAGGGAGCTACAAACAAACAGACCAAGTCCTTAGTGCGTCACTTGCAAAAGTTAGGTTTTAAAATGGTGGGCAGAGGGGGGAAACGCCCTCCCTATGTTGTCTGCCTCTTGGTTCTGGCCCGCACCTCAGACTGTTGCTGTTGTCCAAATGAATGCACCTTGTGCTTTAGCTTTAGGCACCATCCAGAGTTCCTGCTTGGCTACTACTGAATGTGTCCCGTCCTCCAGCCTTAAGTACCATCCATCGTTCCTTCTTGGAACACTCCGACCGGTTTCGCCATCTTGCGGCTCATCAGGGAGCTACAAACAAACAGACCAAGTCCTTAGTGCGTCACTTGCAAAAGTTAGGTTTTAAAATGGTGGGCAGAGGGGGGAAACGCCCTCCCTATGTTGTCTGCCTCTTGGTTCTGGCCCGCACCTCAGACTGTTGCTGTTGTCCAAATGAATGCACCTTGTGCTTTAGCTTTAGGCACCATCCAGAGTTCCTGCTTGGCTACTACTGAATGTGTCCCGTCCTCCAGCCTTAAGTACCATCCATCGTTCCTTCTTGGAACACTCCGACCGGTTTCGCCATCTTGCGGCTCATCAGGGAGCTACAAACAAACAGACCAAGTCCTTAGTGCGTCACTTGCAAAAGTTAGGTTTTAAAATGGTGGGCAGAGGGGGGAAACGCCCTCCCTATGTTGTCTGCCTCTTGGTTCTGGCCCGCACCTCAGACTGTTGCTGTTGTCCAAATGAATGCACCTTGTGCTTTAGCTTTAGGCACCATCCAGAGTTCCTGCTTGGCTACTACTGAATGTGTCCCGTCCTCCAGCCTTAAGTACCATCCATCGTTCCTTCTTGGAACACTCCGACCGGTTTCGCCATCTTGCGGCTCATCAGGGAGCTACAAACAAACAGACCAAGTCCTTAGTGCGTCACTTGCAAAAGTTAGGTTTTAAAATGGTGGGCAGAGGGGGGAAACGCCCTCCCTATGTTGTCTGCCTCTTGGTTCTGGCCCGCACCTCAGACTGTTGCTGTTGTCCAAATGAATGCACCTTGTGCTTTAGCTTTAGGCACCATCCAGAGTTCCTGCTTGGCTACTACTGAATGTGTCCCGTCCTCCAGCCTTAAGTACCATCCATCGTTCCTTCTTGGAACACTCCGACCGGTTTCGCCATCTTGCGGCTCATCAGGGAGCTACAAACAAACAGACCAAGTCCTTAGTGCGTCACTTGCAAAAGTTAGGTTTTAAAATGGTGGGCAGAGGGGGGAAACGCCCTCCCTATGTTGTCTGCCTCTTGGTTCTGGCCCGCACCTCAGACTGTTGCTGTTGTCCAAATGAATGCACCTTGTGCTTTAGCTTTAGGCACCATCCAGAGTTCCTGCTTGGCTACTACTGAATGTGTCCCGTCCTCCAGCCTTAAGTACCATCCATCGTTCCTTCTTGGAACACTCCGACCGGTTTCGCCATCTTGCGGCTCATCAGGGAGCTACAAACAAACAGACCAAGTCCTTAGTGCGTCACTTGCAAAAGTTAGGTTTTAAAATGGTGGGCAGAGGGGGGAAACGCCCTCCCTATGTTGTCTGCCTCTTGGTTCTGGCCCGCACCTCAGACTGTTGCTGTTGTCCAAATGAATGCACCTTGTGCTTTAGCTTTAGGCACCATCCAGAGTTCCTGCTTGGCTACTACTGAATGTGTCCCGTCCTCCAGCCTTAAGTACCATCCATCGTTCCTTCTTGGAACACTCCGACCGGTTTCGCCATCTTGCGGCTCATCAGGGAGCTACAAACAAACAGACCAAGTCCTTAGTGCGTCACTTGCAAAAGTTAGGTTTTAAAATGGTGGGCAGAGGGGGGAAACGCCCTCCCTATGTTGTCTGCCTCTTGGTTCTGGCCCGCACCTCAGACTGTTGCTGTTGTCCAAATGAATGCACCTTGTGCTTTAGCTTTAGGCACCATCCAGAGTTCCTGCTTGGCTACTACTGAATGTGTCCCGTCCTCCAGCCTTAAGTACCATCCATCGTTCCTTCTTGGAACACTCCGACCGGTTTCGCCATCTTGCGGCTCATCAGGGAGCTACAAACAAACAGACCAAGTCCTTAGTGCGTCACTTGCAAAAGTTAGGTTTTAAAATGGTGGGCAGAGGGGGGAAACGCCCTCCCTATGTTGTCTGCCTCTTGGTTCTGGCCCGCACCTCAGACTGTTGCTGTTGTCCAAATGAATGCACCTTGTGCTTTAGCTTTAGGCACCATCCAGAGTTCCTGCTTGGCTACTACTGAATGTGTCCCGTCCTCCAGCCTTAAGTACCATCCATCGTTCCTTCTTGGAACACTCCGACCGGTTTCGCCATCTTGCGGCTCATCAGGGAGCTACAAACAAACAGACCAAGTCCTTAGTGCGTCACTTGCAAAAGTTAGGTTTTAAAATGGTGGGCAGAGGGGGGAAACGCCCTCCCTATGTTGTCTGCCTCTTGGTTCTGGCCCGCACCTCAGACTGTTGCTGTTGTCCAAATGAATGCACCTTGTGCTTTAGCTTTAGGCACCATCCAGAGTTCCTGCTTGGCTACTACTGAATGTGTCCCGTCCTCCAGCCTTAAGTACCATCCATCGTTCCTTCTTGGAACACTCCGACCGGTTTCGCCATCTTGCGGCTCATCAGGGAGCTACAAACAAACAGACCAAGTCCTTAGTGCGTCACTTGCAAAAGTTAGGTTTTAAAATGGTGGGCAGAGGGGGGAAACGCCCTCCCTATGTTGTCTGCCTCTTGGTTCTGGCCCGCACCTCAGACTGTTGCTGTTGTCCAAATGAATGCACCTTGTGCTTTAGCTTTAGGCACCATCCAGAGTTCCTGCTTGGCTACTACTGAATGTGTCCCGTCCTCCAGCCTTAAGTACCATCCATCGTTCCTTCTTGGAACACTCCGACCGGTTTCGCCATCTTGCGGCTCATCAGGGAGCTACAAACAAACAGACCAAGTCCTTAGTGCGTCACTTGCAAAAGTTAGGTTTTAAAATGGTGGGCAGAGGGGGGAAACGCCCTCCCTATGTTGTCTGCCTCTTGGTTCTGGCCCGCACCTCAGACTGTTGCTGTTGTCCAAATGAATGCACCTTGTGCTTTAGCTTTAGGCACCATCCAGAGTTCCTGCTTGGCTACTACTGAATGTGTCCCGTCCTCCAGCCTTAAGTACCATCCATCGTTCCTTCTTGGAACACTCCGACCGGTTTCGCCATCTTGCGGCTCATCAGGGAGCTACAAACAAACAGACCAAGTCCTTAGTGCGTCACTTGCAAAAGTTAGGTTTTAAAATGGTGGGCAGAGGGGGGAAACGCCCTCCCTATGTTGTCTGCCTCTTGGTTCTGGCCCGCACCTCAGACTGTTGCTGTTGTCCAAATGAATGCACCTTGTGCTTTAGCTTTAGGCACCATCCAGAGTTCCTGCTTGGCTACTACTGAATGTGTCCCGTCCTCCAGCCTTAAGTACCATCCATCGTTCCTTCTTGGAACACTCCGACCGGTTTCGCCATCTTGCGGCTCATCAGGGAGCTACAAACAAACAGACCAAGTCCTTAGTGCGTCACTTGCAAAAGTTAGGTTTTAAAATGGTGGGCAGAGGGGGGAAAACGCCCTCCCTATGTTGTCTGCCTCTTGGTTCTGGCCCGCACCTCAGACTGTTGCTGTTGTCCAAATGAATGCACCTTGTGCTTTAGCTTTAGGCACCATCCAGAGTTCCTGCTTGGCTACTACTGAATGTGTCCCGTCCTCCAGCCTTAAGTACCATCCATCGTTCCTTCTTGGAACGCTGCATTAGGGTTAGGGTTAGGGTTAGGGTTAGGGTTAGGGTTAGGGTTAGGGTTAGGGTTAGGGTTAGGGTTAGGGTTAGGGTTAGGGTTAGGGTTAGGGTTAGGGTTAGGGTTAGGGTTAGGGTTAGGGTTAGGGTTAGGGTTAGGGTTAGGGTTAGGGTTAGGGTTAGGGTTAGGTTTTAAAATGGTGGGCAGAGGGGGGAAACGCCCTCCCTATGTTGTCTGCCTCTTGGTTCTGGCCCGCACCTCAGACTGTTGCTGTTGTCCAAATGAATGCACCTTGTGCTTTAGCTTTAGGCACCATCCAGAGTTCCTGCTTGGCTACTACTGAATGTGTCCCGTCCTGCAGCCTTAAGTACCATCCATCGTTCCTTCTTGGAACACTCCGACCGGTTTCGCCATCTTGCGGCTCATCAGGGAGCTATAAACAAACAGACCAAGTCCTTAGTGCGTCACTTGCAAAGGTTAGGTTTTAAAATGGTGGGCAGAGGGGGGAAACGCCCTCCCTATGTTGTCTGCCTCTTGGTTCTGGCCCGCACCTCAGACTGTTGCTGTTGTCCAAATGAATGCACCTTGTGCTTTAGCTTTAGGCACCATCCAGAGTTCCTGCTTGGCTACTACTGAATGTGTCCCGTCCTGCAGCCTTAAGTACCATCCATCGTTCCTTCTTGGAACACTCCGACCGGTTTCGCCATCTTGCGGCTCATCAGGGAGCTATAAACAAACAGACCAAGTCCTTAGTGCGTCACTTGCAAAGGTTAGGTTTTAAAATGGTGGGCAGAGGGGGGAAACGCCCTCCCTATGTTGTCTGCCTCTTGGTTCTGGCCCGCACCTCAGACTGTTGCTGTTGTCCAAATGAATGCACCTTGTGCTTTAGCTTTAGGCACCATCCAGAGTTCCTGCTTGGCTACTACTGAATGTGTCCCGTCCTGCAGCCTTAAGTACCATCCATCGTTCCTTCTTGGAACACTCCGACCGGTTTCGCCATCTTGCGGCTCATCAGGGAGCTATAAACAAACAGACCAAGTCCTTAGTGCGTCACTTGCAAAGGTTAGGTTTTAAAATGGTGGGCAGAGGGGGGAAACGCCCTCCCTATGTTGTCTGCCTCTTGGTTCTGGCCCGCACCTCAGACTGTTGCTGTTGTCCAAATGAATGCACCTTGTGCTTTAGCTTTAGGCACCATCCAGAGTTCCTGCTTGGCTACTACTGAATGTGTCCCGTCCTGCAGCCTTAAGTACCATCCATCGTTCCTTCTTGGAACACTCCGACCGGTTTCGCCATCTTGCGGCTCATCAGGGAGCTATAAACAAACAGACCAAGTCCTTAGTGCGTCACTTGCAAAGGTTAGGTTTTAAAATGGTGGGCAGAGGGGGGAAACGCCCTCCCTATGTTGTCTGCCTCTTGGTTCTGGCCCGCACCTCAGACTGTTGCTGTTGTCCAAATGAATGCACCTTGTGCTTTAGCTTTAGGCACCATCCAGAGTTCCTGCTTGGCTACTACTGAATGTGTCCCGTCCTGCAGCCTTAAGTACCATCCATCGTTCCTTCTTGGAACACTCCGACCGGTTTCGCCATCTTGCGGCTCATCAGGGAGCTATAAACAAACAGACCAAGTCCTTAGTGCGTCACTTGCAAAGGTTAGGTTTTAAAATGGTGGGCAGAGGGGGGAAACGCCCTCCCTATGTTGTCTGCCTCTTGGTTCTGGCCCGCACCTCAGACTGTTGCTGTTGTCCAAATGAATGCACCTTGTGCTTTAGCTTTAGGCACCATCCAGAGTTCCTGCTTGGCTACTACTGAATGTGTCCCGTCCTGCAGCCTTAAGTACCATCCATCGTTCCTTCTTGGAACACTCCGACCGGTTTCGCCATCTTGCGGCTCATCAGGGAGCTATAAACAAACAGACCAAGTCCTTAGTGCGTCACTTGCAAAGGTTAGGTTTTAAAATGGTGGGCAGAGGGGGGAAACGCCCTCCCTATGTTGTCTGCCTCTTGGTTCTGGCCCGCACCTCAGACTGTTGCTGTTGTCCAAATGAATGCACCTTGTGCTTTAGCTTTAGGCACCATCCAGAGTTCCTGCTTGGCTACTACTGAATGTGTCCCGTCCTGCAGCCTTAAGTACCATCCATCGTTCCTTCTTGGAACACTCCGACCGGTTTCGCCATCTTGCGGCTCATCAGGGAGCTACAAACAAACAGACCAAGTCCTTAGTGCGTCACTTGCAAAAGTTAGGTTTTAAAATGGTGGGCAGAGGGGGGAAACGCCCTCCCTATGTTGTCTGCCTCTTGGTTCTGGCCCGCACCTCAGACTGTTGCTGTTGTCCAAATGAATGCACCTTGTGCTTTAGCTTTAGGCACCATCCAGAGTTCCTGCTTGGCTACTACTGAATGTGTCCCGTCCTCCAGCCTTAAGTACCATCCATCGTTCCTTCTTGGAACACTCCGACCGGTTTCGCCATCTTGCGGCTCATCAGGGAGCTACAAACAAACAGACCAAGTCCTTAGTGCGTCACTTGCAAAAGTTAGGTTTTAAAATGGTGGGCAGAGGGGGGAAACGCCCTCCCTATGTTGTCTGCCTCTTGGTTCTGGCCCGCACCTCAGACTGTTGCTGTTGTCCAAATGAATGCACCTTGTGCTTTAGCTTTAGGCACCATCCAGAGTTCCTGCTTGGCTACTACTGAATGTGTCCCGTCCTCCAGCCTTAAGTACCATCCATCGTTCCTTCTTGGAACACTCCGACCGGTTTCGCCATCTTGCGGCTCATCAGGGAGCTACAAACAAACAGACCAAGTCCTTAGTGCGTCACTTGCAAAAGTTAGGTTTTAAAATGGTGGGCAGAGGGGGGAAACGCCCTCCCTATGTTGTCTGCCTCTTGGTTCTGGCCCGCACCTCAGACTGTTGCTGTTGTCCAAATGAATGCACCTTGTGCTTTAGCTTTAGGCACCATCCAGAGTTCCTGCTTGGCTACTACTGAATGTGTCCCGTCCTCCAGCCTTAAGTACCATCCATCGTTCCTTCTTGGAACACTCCGACCGGTTTCGCCATCTTGCGGCTCATCAGGGAGCTACAAACAAACAGACCAAGTCCTTAGTGCGTCACTTGCAAAAGTTAGGTTTTAAAATGGTGGGCAGAGGGGGGAAACGCCCTCCCTATGTTGTCTGCCTCTTGGTTCTGGCCCGCACCTCAGACTGTTGCTGTTGTCCAAATGAATGCACCTTGTGCTTTAGCTTTAGGCACCATCCAGAGTTCCTGCTTGGCTACTACTGAATGTGTCCCGTCCTCCAGCCTTAAGTACCATCCATCGTTCCTTCTTGGAACACTCCGACCGGTTTCGCCATCTTGCGGCTCATCAGGGAGCTACAAACAAACAGACCAAGTCCTTAGTGCGTCACTTGCAAAAGTTAGGTTTTAAAATGGTGGGCAGAGGGGGGAAACGCCCTCCCTATGTTGTCTGCCTCTTGGTTCTGGCCCGCACCTCAGACTGTTGCTGTTGTCCAAATGAATGCACCTTGTGCTTTAGCTTTAGGCACCATCCAGAGTTCCTGCTTGGCTACTACTGAATGTGTCCCGTCCTCCAGCCTTAAGTACCATCCATCGTTCCTTCTTGGAACACTCCGACCGGTTTCGCCATCTTGCGGCTCATCAGGGAGCTACAAACAAACAGACCAAGTCCTTAGTGCGTCACTTGCAAAAGTTAGGTTTTAAAATGGTGGGCAGAGGGGGGAAACGCCCTCCCTATGTTGTCTGCCTCTTGGTTCTGGCCCGCACCTCAGACTGTTGCTGTTGTCCAAATGAATGCACCTTGTGCTTTAGCTTTAGGCACCATCCAGAGTTCCTGCTTGGCTACTACTGAATGTGTCCCGTCCTCCAGCCTTAAGTACCATCCATCGTTCCTTCTTGGAACACTCCGACCGGTTTCGCCATCTTGCGGCTCATCAGGGAGCTACAAACAAACAGACCAAGTCCTTAGTGCGTCACTTGCAAAAGTTAGGTTTTAAAATGGTGGGCAGAGGGGGGAAACGCCCTCCCTATGTTGTCTGCCTCTTGGTTCTGGCCCGCACCTCAGACTGTTGCTGTTGTCCAAATGAATGCACCTTGTGCTTTAGCTTTAGGCACCATCCAGAGTTCCTGCTTGGCTACTACTGAATGTGTCCCGTCCTCCAGCCTTAAGTACCATCCATCGTTCCTTCTTGGAACACTCCGACCGGTTTCGCCATCTTGCGGCTCATCAGGGAGCTACAAACAAACAGACCAAGTCCTTAGTGCGTCACTTGCAAAAGTTAGGTTTTAAAATGGTGGGCAGAGGGGGGAAACGCCCTCCCTATGTTGTCTGCCTCTTGGTTCTGGCCCGCACCTCAGACTGTTGCTGTTGTCCAAATGAATGCACCTTGTGCTTTAGCTTTAGGCACCATCCAGAGTTCCTGCTTGGCTACTACTGAATGTGTCCCGTCCTCCAGCCTTAAGTACCATCCATCGTTCCTTCTTGGAACACTCCGACCGGTTTCGCCATCTTGCGGCTCATCAGGGAGCTACAAACAAACAGACCAAGTCCTTAGTGCGTCACTTGCAAAAGTTAGGTTTTAAAATGGTGGGCAGAGGGGGGAAACGCCCTCCCTATGTTGTCTGCCTCTTGGTTCTGGCCCGCACCTCAGACTGTTGCTGTTGTCCAAATGAATGCACCTTGTGCTTTAGCTTTAGGCACCATCCAGAGTTCCTGCTTGGCTACTACTGAATGTGTCCCGTCCTCCAGCCTTAAGTACCATCCATCGTTCCTTCTTGGAACACTCCGACCGGTTTCGCCATCTTGCGGCTCATCAGGGAGCTACAAACAAACAGACCAAGTCCTTAGTGCGTCACTTGCAAAAGTTAGGTTTTAAAATGGTGGGCAGAGGGGGGAAACGCCCTCCCTATGTTGTCTGCCTCTTGGTTCTGGCCCGCACCTCAGACTGTTGCTGTTGTCCAAATGAATGCACCTTGTGCTTTAGCTTTAGGCACCATCCAGAGTTCCTGCTTGGCTACTACTGAATGTGTCCCGTCCTCCAGCCTTAAGTACCATCCATCGTTCCTTCTTGGAACACTCCGACCGGTTTCGCCATCTTGCGGCTCATCAGGGAGCTACAAACAAACAGACCAAGTCCTTAGTGCGTCACTTGCAAAAGTTAGGTTTTAAAATGGTGGGCAGAGGGGGGAAACGCCCTCCCTATGTTGTCTGCCTCTTGGTTCTGGCCCGCACCTCAGACTGTTGCTGTTGTCCAAATGAATGCACCTTGTGCTTTAGCTTTAGGCACCATCCAGAGTTCCTGCTTGGCTACTACTGAATGTGTCCCGTCCTCCAGCCTTAAGTACCATCCATCGTTCCTTCTTGGAACACTCCGACCGGTTTCGCCATCTTGCGGCTCATCAGGGAGCTACAAACAAACAGACCAAGTCCTTAGTGCGTCACTTGCAAAAGTTAGGTTTTAAAATGGTGGGCAGAGGGGGGAAACGCCCTCCCTATGTTGTCTGCCTCTTGGTTCTGGCCCGCACCTCAGACTGTTGCTGTTGTCCAAATGAATGCACCTTGTGCTTTAGCTTTAGGCACCATCCAGAGTTCCTGCTTGGCTACTACTGAATGTGTCCCGTCCTCCAGCCTTAAGTACCATCCATCGTTCCTTCTTGGAACACTCCGACCGGTTTCGCCATCTTGCGGCTCATCAGGGAGCTACAAACAAACAGACCAAGTCCTTAGTGCGTCACTTGCAAAAGTTAGGTTTTAAAATGGTGGGCAGAGGGGGGAAACGCCCTCCCTATGTTGTCTGCCTCTTGGTTCTGGCCCGCACCTCAGACTGTTGCTGTTGTCCAAATGAATGCACCTTGTGCTTTAGCTTTAGGCACCATCCAGAGTTCCTGCTTGGCTACTACTGAATGTGTCCCGTCCTCCAGCCTTAAGTACCATCCATCGTTCCTTCTTGGAACACTCCGACCGGTTTCGCCATCTTGCGGCTCATCAGGGAGCTACAAACAAACAGACCAAGTCCTTAGTGCGTCACTTGCAAAAGTTAGGTTTTAAAATGGTGGGCAGAGGGGGGAAACGCCCTCCCTATGTTGTCTGCCTCTTGGTTCTGGCCCGCACCTCAGACTGTTGCTGTTGTCCAAATGAATGCACCTTGTGCTTTAGCTTTAGGCACCATCCAGAGTTCCTGCTTGGCTACTACTGAATGTGTCCCGTCCTCCAGCCTTAAGTACCATCCATCGTTCCTTCTTGGAACACTCCGACCGGTTTCGCCATCTTGCGGCTCATCAGGGAGCTACAAACAAACAGACCAAGTCCTTAGTGCGTCACTTGCAAAAGTTAGGTTTTAAAATGGTGGGCAGAGGGGGGAAACGCCCTCCCTATGTTGTCTGCCTCTTGGTTCTGGCCCGCACCTCAGACTGTTGCTGTTGTCCAAATGAATGCACCTTGTGCTTTAGCTTTAGGCACCATCCAGAGTTCCTGCTTGGCTACTACTGAATGTGTCCCGTCCTCCAGCCTTAAGTACCATCCATCGTTCCTTCTTGGAACACTCCGACCGGTTTCGCCATCTTGCGGCTCATCAGGGAGCTACAAACAAACAGACCAAGTCCTTAGTGCGTCACTTGCAAAAGTTAGGTTTTAAAATGGTGGGCAGAGGGGGGAAACGCCCTCCCTATGTTGTCTGCCTCTTGGTTCTGGCCCGCACCTCAGACTGTTGCTGTTGTCCAAATGAATGCACCTTGTGCTTTAGCTTTAGGCACCATCCAGAGTTCCTGCTTGGCTACTACTGAATGTGTCCCGTCCTCCAGCCTTAAGTACCATCCATCGTTCCTTCTTGGAACACTCCGACCGGTTTCGCCATCTTGCGGCTCATCAGGGAGCTACAAACAAACAGACCAAGTCCTTAGTGCGTCACTTGCAAAAGTTAGGTTTTAAAATGGTGGGCAGAGGGGGGAAACGCCCTCCCTATGTTGTCTGCCTCTTGGTTCTGGCCCGCACCTCAGACTGTTGCTGTTGTCCAAATGAATGCACCTTGTGCTTTAGCTTTAGGCACCATCCAGAGTTCCTGCTTGGCTACTACTGAATGTGTCCCGTCCTCCAGCCTTAAGTACCATCCATCGTTCCTTCTTGGAACACTCCGACCGGTTTCGCCATCTTGCGGCTCATCAGGGAGCTACAAACAAACAGACCAAGTCCTTAGTGCGTCACTTGCAAAAGTTAGGTTTTAAAATGGTGGGCAGAGGGGGGAAACGCCCTCCCTATGTTGTCTGCCTCTTGGTTCTGGCCCGCACCTCAGACTGTTGCTGTTGTCCAAATGAATGCACCTTGTGCTTTAGCTTTAGGCACCATCCAGAGTTCCTGCTTGGCTACTACTGAATGTGTCCCGTCCTCCAGCCTTAAGTACCATCCATCGTTCCTTCTTGGAACACTCCGACCGGTTTCGCCATCTTGCGGCTCATCAGGGAGCTACAAACAAACAGACCAAGTCCTTAGTGCGTCACTTGCAAAAGTTAGGTTTTAAAATGGTGGGCAGAGGGGGGAAACGCCCTCCCTATGTTGTCTGCCTCTTGGTTCTGGCCCGCACCTCAGACTGTTGCTGTTGTCCAAATGAATGCACCTTGTGCTTTAGCTTTAGGCACCATCCAGAGTTCCTGCTTGGCTACTACTGAATGTGTCCCGTCCTCCAGCCTTAAGTACCATCCATCGTTCCTTCTTGGAACACTCCGACCGGTTTCGCCATCTTGCGGCTCATCAGGGAGCTACAAACAAACAGACCAAGTCCTTAGTGCGTCACTTGCAAAAGTTAGGTTTTAAAATGGTGGGCAGAGGGGGGAAACGCCCTCCCTATGTTGTCTGCCTCTTGGTTCTGGCCCGCACCTCAGACTGTTGCTGTTGTCCAAATGAATGCACCTTGTGCTTTAGCTTTAGGCACCATCCAGAGTTCCTGCTTGGCTACTACTGAATGTGTCCCGTCCTCCAGCCTTAAGTACCATCCATCGTTCCTTCTTGGAACACTCCGACCGGTTTCGCCATCTTGCGGCTCATCAGGGAGCTACAAACAAACAGACCAAGTCCTTAGTGCGTCACTTGCAAAAGTTAGGTTTTAAAATGGTGGGCAGAGGGGGGAAAACGCCCTCCCTATGTTGTCTGCCTCTTGGTTCTGGCCCGCACCTCAGACTGTTGCTGTTGTCCAAATGAATGCACCTTGTGCTTTAGCTTTAGGCACCATCCAGAGTTCCTGCTTGGCTACTACTGAATGTGTCCCGTCCTCCAGCCTTAAGTACCATCCATCGTTCCTTCTTGGAACGCTGCATTAGGGTTAGGGTTAGGGTTAGGGTTAGGGTTAGGGTTAGGGTTAGGGTTAGGGTTAGGGTTAGGGTTAGGGTTAGGGTTAGGGTTAGGGTTAGGGTTAGGGTTAGGGTTAGGGTTAGGGTTAGGGTTAGGGTTAGGGTTAGGGTTAGGGTTAGGGTTAGGGTTAGGGTTAGGGTTAGGGTTAGGGTTAGGGTTAGGTTGTATGGTGTGGGCAGGAGGGTAGTTACACCCTCTTGTGTTCGTATTCTCACTCATCCCTTGAGCTTCTTGTCACTTATACCTGCCACTTTTGGTTGGCCCACGCTTTACCTTACCACCTGGCTTCTTTTTCTTGCCGATCGCTTCTTAGTAATTTCTTGATCCGTAATCCTTTGATCCCCCTCTGGGGTTATAATCAGTTCCTGGGTTTTGCCAATTTATGGCCTCTATGTCGTATTTAGTTATTATTATTGGTGTTGGAACTCTACCCTTTATTTTACGTAGTGTTAGGGTTATGTTGTATTGAGGTTGGGGGGTTCAGGTTAGGGTTAGGGTTGCTGCACTGGGGTTAGTGTTGGGGTTAGGTGAGGGTCAGGGTCGCAGTTAGGTTCAGGGCTATATTGGGGTTAGGTTGGGGTGCATCAGGGTTAGGGTTAGGTGTTTAGGGGTGGGGTGGGGTTAGGGTTATGTTTTAGGGGTAGGGTTGGGTGCATCAGGGTTAGGGTTAGGTGTTTAGGGGTAGGGTAGGGTGCATCAGGGTTAGGGTTAGGTGTTTAGGGGTAGGGTAGGGTGCATCAGGGTAGGGGATTAGATTCAGGGCTGGGGGGTTGGAGTTATGGGTTAGGGTTGCATTAGGGGTAGGGTTAAGTGAGGGTCAGGGTTTAGGAGTAGGGTGGGGTGTGTTAGGCTTAGATTTTAGGGGTGGGGTGGGAGATTAGGTTTGCTGTATTAGAGTTACGGTTAGGCTTTAGGGGTAGAGTGGGGTGCATTTGGAGAGTTGTGATTAGATTCAGGGCTGGGGGGTTGGAGTTATGGGTTAGGGTTGCATTAGGGGTAGGGTTAAGTGAGGGTCAGGGTTTAGGAGTAGGGTGGGGTGTGTTAGGCTTAGATTTTAGGGGTGGGGTGGGAGATTAGGTTTGCTGTATTAGAGTTACGGTTAGGCTTTAGGGGTAGAGTGGGGTGCATTTGGAGAGTTGTGATTAGATTCAGGGCTGGGGTTAGGGTTAGGGTTAGGGTTAGGGTTAGGGTTAGGGTTAGGGTTAGGGTTAGGGTTAGGGTTAGGGTTAGGGTTAGGGTTAGGGTTAGGGTTAGGGTTAGGGTTAGGGTTAGGGTTAGGGTTAGGGTTAGGGTTAGGGTTAGGGTTAGGGTTAGGGTTAGGGTTAGGGTTAGGGTTAGGGTTAGGGTTAGGGTTAGGGTTAGGGTTAGGGTTAGGGTTAGGGTTAGGGTTAGGGTTAGGGTTAGGGTTAGGGTTAGGGTTAGGGTTAGGGTTAGGGTTAGGGTTAGGGTTAGGGTTAGGGTTAGGGTTAGGGTTAGGGTATAAAATGGTGGGCAGAGGGGGGAAACGCCCTCCCTATGTTGTCTGCCTCTTGGTTCTGGCCCGCACCTCAGACTGTTGCTGTTGTCCAAATGAATGCACCTTGTGCTTTAGCTTTAGGCACCATCCAGAGTTCCTGCTTGGCTACTACTGAATGTGTCTCGTCCTCCAGCCTTAAGTACCATCCATCGTTCCTTCTTGGAACACTCCGACCGGTTTCGCCATCTTGCGGCTCATCAGGGAGCTACAAACAAACAGACCAAGTCCTTGGTGCGTCACTTGCAAAAGTTAGGTTTTAAAATGGTGGGCAGAGGGGGGAAACGCCCTCCCTATGTTGTCTGCCTCTTGGTTCTGGCCCGCACCTCAGACTGTTGCTGTTGTCCAAATGAATGCACCTTGTGCTTTAGCTTTAGGCACCATCCAGAGTTCCTGCTTGGCTACTACTGAATGTGTCTCGTCCTCCAGCCTTAAGTACCATCCATCGTTCCTTCTTGGAACACTCCGACCGGTTTCGCCATCTTGCGGCTCATCAGGGAGCTACAAACAAACAGACCAAGTCCTTGGTGCGTCACTTGCAAAAGTTAGGTTTTAAAATGGTGGGCAGAGGGGGGAAACGCCCTCCCTATGTTGTCTGCCTCTTGGTTCTGGCCCGCACCTCAGACTGTTGCTGTTGTCCAAATGAATGCACCTTGTGCTTTAGCTTTAGGCACCATCCAGAGTTCCTGCTTGGCTACTACTGAATGTGTCTCGTCCTCCAGCCTTAAGTACCATCCATCGTTCCTTCTTGGAACACTCCGACCGGTTTCGCCATCTTGCGGCTCATCAGGGAGCTACAAACAAACAGACCAAGTCCTTGGTGCGTCACTTGCAAAAGTTAGGTTTTAAAATGGTGGGCAGAGGGGGGAAACGCCCTCCCTATGTTGTCTGCCTCTTGGTTCTGGCCCGCACCTCAGACTGTTGCTGTTGTCCAAATGAATGCACCTTGTGCTTTAGCTTTAGGCACCATCCAGAGTTCCTGCTTGGCTACTACTGAATGTGTCTCGTCCTCCAGCCTTAAGTACCATCCATCGTTCCTTCTTGGAACACTCCGACCGGTTTCGCCATCTTGCGGCTCATCAGGGAGCTACAAACAAACAGACCAAGTCCTTGGTGCGTCACTTGCAAAAGTTAGGTTTTAAAATGGTGGGCAGAGGGGGGAAACGCCCTCCCTATGTTGTCTGCCTCTTGGTTCTGGCCCGCACCTCAGACTGTTGCTGTTGTCCAAATGAATGCACCTTGTGCTTTAGCTTTAGGCACCATCCAGAGTTCCTGCTTGGCTACTACTGAATGTGTCTCGTCCTCCAGCCTTAAGTACCATCCATCGTTCCTTCTTGGAACACTCCGACCGGTTTCGCCATCTTGCGGCTCATCAGGGAGCTACAAACAAACAGACCAAGTCCTTGGTGCGTCACTTGCAAAAGTTAGGTTTTAAAATGGTGGGCAGAGGGGGGAAACGCCCTCCCTATGTTGTCTGCCTCTTGGTTCTGGCCCGCACCTCAGACTGTTGCTGTTGTCCAAATGAATGCACCTTGTGCTTTAGCTTTAGGCACCATCCAGAGTTCCTGCTTGGCTACTACTGAATGTGTCTCGTCCTCCAGCCTTAAGTACCATCCATCGTTCCTTCTTGGAACACTCCGACCGGTTTCGCCATCTTGCGGCTCATCAGGGAGCTACAAACAAACAGACCAAGTCCTTGGTGCGTCACTTGCAAAAGTTAGGTTTTAAAATGGTGGGCAGAGGGGGGAAACGCCCTCCCTATGTTGTCTGCCTCTTGGTTCTGGCCCGCACCTCAGACTGTTGCTGTTGTCCAAATGAATGCACCTTGTGCTTTAGCTTTAGGCACCATCCAGAGTTCCTGCTTGGCTACTACTGAATGTGTCTCGTCCTCCAGCCTTAAGTACCATCCATCGTTCCTTCTTGGAACACTCCGACCGGTTTCGCCATCTTGCGGCTCATCAGGGAGCTACAAACAAACAGACCAAGTCCTTGGTGCGTCACTTGCAAAAGTTAGGTTTTAAAATGGTGGGCAGAGGGGGGAAACGCCCTCCCTATGTTGTCTGCCTCTTGGTTCTGGCCCGCACCTCAGACTGTTGCTGTTGTCCAAATGAATGCACCTTGTGCTTTAGCTTTAGGCACCATCCAGAGTTCCTGCTTGGCTACTACTGAATGTGTCTCGTCCTCCAGCCTTAAGTACCATCCATCGTTCCTTCTTGGAACACTCCGACCGGTTTCGCCATCTTGCGGCTCATCAGGGAGCTACAAACAAACAGACCAAGTCCTTGGTGCGTCACTTGCAAAAGTTAGGTTTTAAAATGGTGGGCAGAGGGGGGAAACGCCCTCCCTATGTTGTCTGCCTCTTGGTTCTGGCCCGCACCTCAGACTGTTGCTGTTGTCCAAATGAATGCACCTTGTGCTTTAGCTTTAGGCACCATCCAGAGTTCCTGCTTGGCTACTACTGAATGTGTCTCGTCCTCCAGCCTTAAGTACCATCCATCGTTCCTTCTTGGAACACTCCGACCGGTTTCGCCATCTTGCGGCTCATCAGGGAGCTACAAACAAACAGACCAAGTCCTTGGTGCGTCACTTGCAAAAGTTAGGTTTTAAAATGGTGGGCAGAGGGGGGAAACGCCCTCCCTATGTTGTCTGCCTCTTGGTTCTGGCCCGCACCTCAGACTGTTGCTGTTGTCCAAATGAATGCACCTTGTGCTTTAGCTTTAGGCACCATCCAGAGTTCCTGCTTGGCTACTACTGAATGTGTCTCGTCCTCCAGCCTTAAGTACCATCCATCGTTCCTTCTTGGAACACTCCGACCGGTTTCGCCATCTTGCGGCTCATCAGGGAGCTACAAACAAACAGACCAAGTCCTTGGTGCGTCACTTGCAAAAGTTAGGTTTTAAAATGGTGGGCAGAGGGGGGAAACGCCCTCCCTATGTTGTCTGCCTCTTGGTTCTGGCCCGCACCTCAGACTGTTGCTGTTGTCCAAATGAATGCACCTTGTGCTTTAGCTTTAGGCACCATCCAGAGTTCCTGCTTGGCTACTACTGAATGTGTCTCGTCCTCCAGCCTTAAGTACCATCCATCGTTCCTTCTTGGAACACTCCGACCGGTTTCGCCATCTTGCGGCTCATCAGGGAGCTACAAACAAACAGACCAAGTCCTTGGTGCGTCACTTGCAAAAGTTAGGTTTTAAAATGGTGGGCAGAGGGGGGAAACGCCCTCCCTATGTTGTCTGCCTCTTGGTTCTGGCCCGCACCTCAGACTGTTGCTGTTGTCCAAATGAATGCACCTTGTGCTTTAGCTTTAGGCACCATCCAGAGTTCCTGCTTGGCTACTACTGAATGTGTCTCGTCCTCCAGCCTTAAGTACCATCCATCGTTCCTTCTTGGAACACTCCGACCGGTTTCGCCATCTTGCGGCTCATCAGGGAGCTACAAACAAACAGACCAAGTCCTTGGTGCGTCACTTGCAAAAGTTAGGTTTTAAAATGGTGGGCAGAGGGGGGAAACGCCCTCCCTATGTTGTCTGCCTCTTGGTTCTGGCCCGCACCTCAGACTGTTGCTGTTGTCCAAATGAATGCACCTTGTGCTTTAGCTTTAGGCACCATCCAGAGTTCCTGCTTGGCTACTACTGAATGTGTCTCGTCCTCCAGCCTTAAGTACCATCCATCGTTCCTTCTTGGAACACTCCGACCGGTTTCGCCATCTTGCGGCTCATCAGGGAGCTACAAACAAACAGACCAAGTCCTTGGTGCGTCACTTGCAAAAGTTAGGTTTTAAAATGGTGGGCAGAGGGGGGAAACGCCCTCCCTATGTTGTCTGCCTCTTGGTTCTGGCCCGCACCTCAGACTGTTGCTGTTGTCCAAATGAATGCACCTTGTGCTTTAGCTTTAGGCACCATCCAGAGTTCCTGCTTGGCTACTACTGAATGTGTCTCGTCCTCCAGCCTTAAGTACCATCCATCGTTCCTTCTTGGAACACTCCGACCGGTTTCGCCATCTTGCGGCTCATCAGGGAGCTACAAACAAACAGACCAAGTCCTTGGTGCGTCACTTGCAAAAGTTAGGTTTTAAAATGGTGGGCAGAGGGGGGAAACGCCCTCCCTATGTTGTCTGCCTCTTGGTTCTGGCCCGCACCTCAGACTGTTGCTGTTGTCCAAATGAATGCACCTTGTGCTTTAGCTTTAGGCACCATCCAGAGTTCCTGCTTGGCTACTACTGAATGTGTCTCGTCCTCCAGCCTTAAGTACCATCCATCGTTCCTTCTTGGAACACTCCGACCGGTTTCGCCATCTTGCGGCTCATCAGGGAGCTACAAACAAACAGACCAAGTCCTTGGTGCGTCACTTGCAAAAGTTAGGTTTTAAAATGGTGGGCAGAGGGGGGAAACGCCCTCCCTATGTTGTCTGCCTCTTGGTTCTGGCCCGCACCTCAGACTGTTGCTGTTGTCCAAATGAATGCACCTTGTGCTTTAGCTTTAGGCACCATCCAGAGTTCCTGCTTGGCTACTACTGAATGTGTCTCGTCCTCCAGCCTTAAGTACCATCCATCGTTCCTTCTTGGAACACTCCGACCGGTTTCGCCATCTTGCGGCTCATCAGGGAGCTACAAACAAACAGACCAAGTCCTTGGTGCGTCACTTGCAAAAGTTAGGTTTTAAAATGGTGGGCAGAGGGGGGAAACGCCCTCCCTATGTTGTCTGCCTCTTGGTTCTGGCCCGCACCTCAGACTGTTGCTGTTGTCCAAATGAATGCACCTTGTGCTTTAGCTTTAGGCACCATCCAGAGTTCCTGCTTGGCTACTACTGAATGTGTCTCGTCCTCCAGCCTTAAGTACCATCCATCGTTCCTTCTTGGAACACTCCGACCGGTTTCGCCATCTTGCGGCTCATCAGGGAGCTACAAACAAACAGACCAAGTCCTTGGTGCGTCACTTGCAAAAGTTAGGTTTTAAAATGGTGGGCAGAGGGGGGAAACGCCCTCCCTATGTTGTCTGCCTCTTGGTTCTGGCCCGCACCTCAGACTGTTGCTGTTGTCCAAATGAATGCACCTTGTGCTTTAGCTTTAGGCACCATCCAGAGTTCCTGCTTGGCTACTACTGAATGTGTCTCGTCCTCCAGCCTTAAGTACCATCCATCGTTCCTTCTTGGAACACTCCGACCGGTTTCGCCATCTTGCGGCTCATCAGGGAGCTACAAACAAACAGACCAAGTCCTTGGTGCGTCACTTGCAAAAGTTAGGTTTTAAAATGGTGGGCAGAGGGGGGAAACGCCCTCCCTATGTTGTCTGCCTCTTGGTTCTGGCCCGCACCTCAGACTGTTGCTGTTGTCCAAATGAATGCACCTTGTGCTTTAGCTTTAGGCACCATCCAGAGTTCCTGCTTGGCTACTACTGAATGTGTCTCGTCCTCCAGCCTTAAGTACCATCCATCGTTCCTTCTTGGAACACTCCGACCGGTTTCGCCATCTTGCGGCTCATCAGGGAGCTACAAACAAACAGACCAAGTCCTTGGTGCGTCACTTGCAAAAGTTAGGTTTTAAAATGGTGGGCAGAGGGGGGAAACGCCCTCCCTATGTTGTCTGCCTCTTGGTTCTGGCCCGCACCTCAGACTGTTGCTGTTGTCCAAATGAATGCACCTTGTGCTTTAGCTTTAGGCACCATCCAGAGTTCCTGCTTGGCTACTACTGAATGTGTCTCGTCCTCCAGCCTTAAGTACCATCCATCGTTCCTTCTTGGAACACTCCGACCGGTTTCGCCATCTTGCGGCTCATCAGGGAGCTACAAACAAACAGACCAAGTCCTTGGTGCGTCACTTGCAAAAGTTAGGTTTTAAAATGGTGGGCAGAGGGGGGAAACGCCCTCCCTATGTTGTCTGCCTCTTGGTTCTGGCCCGCACCTCAGACTGTTGCTGTTGTCCAAATGAATGCACCTTGTGCTTTAGCTTTAGGCACCATCCAGAGTTCCTGCTTGGCTACTACTGAATGTGTCTCGTCCTCCAGCCTTAAGTACCATCCATCGTTCCTTCTTGGAACACTCCGACCGGTTTCGCCATCTTGCGGCTCATCAGGGAGCTACAAACAAACAGACCAAGTCCTTGGTGCGTCACTTGCAAAAGTTAGGTTTTAAAATGGTGGGCAGAGGGGGGAAACGCCCTCCCTATGTTGTCTGCCTCTTGGTTCTGGCCCGCACCTCAGACTGTTGCTGTTGTCCAAATGAATGCACCTTGTGCTTTAGCTTTAGGCACCATCCAGAGTTCCTGCTTGGCTACTACTGAATGTGTCTCGTCCTCCAGCCTTAAGTACCATCCATCGTTCCTTCTTGGAACACTCCGACCGGTTTCGCCATCTTGCGGCTCATCAGGGAGCTACAAACAAACAGACCAAGTCCTTGGTGCGTCACTTGCAAAAGTTAGGTTTTAAAATGGTGGGCAGAGGGGGGAAACGCCCTCCCTATGTTGTCTGCCTCTTGGTTCTGGCCCGCACCTCAGACTGTTGCTGTTGTCCAAATGAATGCACCTTGTGCTTTAGCTTTAGGCACCATCCAGAGTTCCTGCTTGGCTACTACTGAATGTGTCTCGTCCTCCAGCCTTAAGTACCATCCATCGTTCCTTCTTGGAACACTCCGACCGGTTTCGCCATCTTGCGGCTCATCAGGGAGCTACAAACAAACAGACCAAGTCCTTGGTGCGTCACTTGCAAAAGTTAGGTTTTAAAATGGTGGGCAGAGGGGGGAAACGCCCTCCCTATGTTGTCTGCCTCTTGGTTCTGGCCCGCACCTCAGACTGTTGCTGTTGTCCAAATGAATGCACCTTGTGCTTTAGCTTTAGGCACCATCCAGAGTTCCTGCTTGGCTACTACTGAATGTGTCTCGTCCTCCAGCCTTAAGTACCATCCATCGTTCCTTCTTGGAACACTCCGACCGGTTTCGCCATCTTGCGGCTCATCAGGGAGCTACAAACAAACAGACCAAGTCCTTGGTGCGTCACTTGCAAAAGTTAGGTTTTAAAATGGTGGGCAGAGGGGGGAAACGCCCTCCCTATGTTGTCTGCCTCTTGGTTCTGGCCCGCACCTCAGACTGTTGCTGTTGTCCAAATGAATGCACCTTGTGCTTTAGCTTTAGGCACCATCCAGAGTTCCTGCTTGGCTACTACTGAATGTGTCTCGTCCTCCAGCCTTAAGTACCATCCATCGTTCCTTCTTGGAACACTCCGACCGGTTTCGCCATCTTGCGGCTCATCAGGGAGCTACAAACAAACAGACCAAGTCCTTGGTGCGTCACTTGCAAAAGTTAGGTTTTAAAATGGTGGGCAGAGGGGGGAAACGCCCTCCCTATGTTGTCTGCCTCTTGGTTCTGGCCCGCACCTCAGACTGTTGCTGTTGTCCAAATGAATGCACCTTGTGCTTTAGCTTTAGGCACCATCCAGAGTTCCTGCTTGGCTACTACTGAATGTGTCTCGTCCTCCAGCCTTAAGTACCATCCATCGTTCCTTCTTGGAACACTCCGACCGGTTTCGCCATCTTGCGGCTCATCAGGGAGCTACAAACAAACAGACCAAGTCCTTGGTGCGTCACTTGCAAAAGTTAGGTTTTAAAATGGTGGGCAGAGGGGGGAAACGCCCTCCCTATGTTGTCTGCCTCTTGGTTCTGGCCCGCACCTCAGACTGTTGCTGTTGTCCAAATGAATGCACCTTGTGCTTTAGCTTTAGGCACCATCCAGAGTTCCTGCTTGGCTACTACTGAATGCTGGGTTAGGGTTAGGGTTAGGGTTAGGGTTAGGGTTAGGGTTAGGGTTAGGGTTAGGGTTAGGGTTAGGGTTAGGGTTAGGGTTAGGGTTAGGGTTAGGGTTAGGGTTAGGGTTAGAGTTAGGGTTAGGGTTAGGGTTACGCTGCATTAGGGTTAGGGTTAGGGTTAGGGTTAGGGTTAGGGTTAGGGTTAGGGTTAGGGTTAGGGTTAGGGTTAGGGTTAGGGTTAGGGTACTGCATTAGGGTTAGGGTTAGGGTTAGGGTTAGGGTTAGGGTTAGGGTTAGGGTTAGGGTTAGGGTTAGGGTTAGGGTTAGGGTTAGGGTTAGGGTTAGGGTTAGGGTTAGGTTTTAAAATGGTGGGCAGAGGGGGGAAACGCCCTCCCTATGTTGTCTGCCTCTTGGTTCTGGCCCGCACCTCAGACTGTTGCAGTTGTCCAAATGAATGCACCTTGTGCTTTAGCTTTAGGCACCATCCAGAGTTCCTGCTTGGCTACTACTGAATGTGTCCCGTCCTCCAGCCTTAAGTACCATCCATCGTTCCTTCTTGGAACACTCCGACCGGTTTCGCCATCTCACGGCTCATCAGGGAGCTACAAACAAACAGACCAAGTCCTTAGTGCGTCACTTGCAAAAGTTAGGTTTTAAAATGGTGGGCAGAGGGGGGAAACGCCCTCCCTATGTTGTCTGCCTCTTGGTTCTGGCCCGCACCTCAGACTGTTGCTGTTGTCCAAATGAATGCACCTTGTGCTTTAGCTTTAGGCACCATCCAGAGTTCCTGCTTGGCTACTACTGAATGTGTCCCGTCCTCCAGCCTTAAGTACCATCCATCGTTCCTTCTTGGAACACTCCGACCGGTTTCGCCATCTTGCGGCTCATCAGGGAGCTATAAACAAACAGACCAAGTCCTTAGTGCGTCACTTGCAAAGGTTAGGTTTTAAAATGGTGGGCAGAGGGGGGAAACGCCCTCCCTATGTTGTCTGCCTCTTGGTTCTGGCCCGCACCTCAGACTGTTGCTGTTGTCCAAATGAATGCACCTTGTGCTTTAGCTTTAGGCACCATCCAGAGTTCCTGCTTGGCTACTACTGAATGTGTCCCGTCCTCCAGCCTTAAGTACCATCCATCGTTCCTTCTTGGAACACTCCGACCGGTTTCGCCATCTTGCGGCTCATCAGGGAGCTATAAACAAACAGACCAAGTCCTTAGTGCGTCACTTGCAAAGGTTAGGTTTTAAAATGGTGGGCAGAGGGGGGAAACGCCCTCCCTATGTTGTCTGCCTCTTGGTTCTGGCCCGCACCTCAGACTGTTGCTGTTGTCCAAATGAATGCACCTTGTGCTTTAGCTTTAGGCACCATCCAGAGTTCCTGCTTGGCTACTACTGAATGTGTCCCGTCCTCCAGCCTTAAGTACCATCCATCGTTCCTTCTTGGAACACTCCGACCGGTTTCGCCATCTTGCGGCTCATCAGGGAGCTATAAACAAACAGACCAAGTCCTTAGTGCGTCACTTGCAAAGGTTAGGTTTTAAAATGGTGGGCAGAGGGGGGAAACGCCCTCCCTATGTTGTCTGCCTCTTGGTTCTGGCCCGCACCTCAGACTGTTGCTGTTGTCCAAATGAATGCACCTTGTGCTTTAGCTTTAGGCACCATCCAGAGTTCCTGCTTGGCTACTACTGAATGTGTCCCGTCCTCCAGCCTTAAGTACCATCCATCGTTCCTTCTTGGAACACTCCGACCGGTTTCGCCATCTTGCGGCTCATCAGGGAGCTATAAACAAACAGACCAAGTCCTTAGTGCGTCACTTGCAAAGGTTAGGTTTTAAAATGGTGGGCAGAGGGGGGAAACGCCCTCCCTATGTTGTCTGCCTCTTGGTTCTGGCCCGCACCTCAGACTGTTGCTGTTGTCCAAATGAATGCACCTTGTGCTTTAGCTTTAGGCACCATCCAGAGTTCCTGCTTGGCTACTACTGAATGTGTCCCGTCCTCCAGCCTTAAGTACCATCCATCGTTCCTTCTTGGAACACTCCGACCGGTTTCGCCATCTTGCGGCTCATCAGGGAGCTATAAACAAACAGACCAAGTCCTTAGTGCGTCACTTGCAAAGGTTAGGTTTTAAAATGGTGGGCAGAGGGGGGAAACGCCCTCCCTATGTTGTCTGCCTCTTGGTTCTGGCCCGCACCTCAGACTGTTGCTGTTGTCCAAATGAATGCACCTTGTGCTTTAGCTTTAGGCACCATCCAGAGTTCCTGCTTGGCTACTACTGAATGTGTCCCGTCCTCCAGCCTTAAGTACCATCCATCGTTCCTTCTTGGAACACTCCGACCGGTTTCGCCATCTTGCGGCTCATCAGGGAGCTATAAACAAACAGACCAAGTCCTTAGTGCGTCACTTGCAAAGGTTAGGTTTTAAAATGGTGGGCAGAGGGGGGAAACGCCCTCCCTATGTTGTCTGCCTCTTGGTTCTGGCCCGCACCTCAGACTGTTGCTGTTGTCCAAATGAATGCACCTTGTGCTTTAGCTTTAGGCACCATCCAGAGTTCCTGCTTGGCTACTACTGAATGTGTCCCGTCCTCCAGCCTTAAGTACCATCCATCGTTCCTTCTTGGAACACTCCGACCGGTTTCGCCATCTTGCGGCTCATCAGGGAGCTATAAACAAACAGACCAAGTCCTTAGTGCGTCACTTGCAAAGGTTAGGTTTTAAAATGGTGGGCAGAGGGGGGAAACGCCCTCCCTATGTTGTCTGCCTCTTGGTTCTGGCCCGCACCTCAGACTGTTGCTGTTGTCCAAATGAATGCACCTTGTGCTTTAGCTTTAGGCACCATCCAGAGTTCCTGCTTGGCTACTACTGAATGTGTCCCGTCCTCCAGCCTTAAGTACCATCCATCGTTCCTTCTTGGAACACTCCGACCGGTTTCGCCATCTTGCGGCTCATCAGGGAGCTATAAACAAACAGACCAAGTCCTTAGTGCGTCACTTGCAAAGGTTAGGTTTTAAAATGGTGGGCAGAGGGGGGAAACGCCCTCCCTATGTTGTCTGCCTCTTGGTTCTGGCCCGCACCTCAGACTGTTGCTGTTGTCCAAATGAATGCACCTTGTGCTTTAGCTTTAGGCACCATCCAGAGTTCCTGCTTGGCTACTACTGAATGTGTCCCGTCCTCCAGCCTTAAGTACCATCCATCGTTCCTTCTTGGAACACTCCGACCGGTTTCGCCATCTTGCGGCTCATCAGGGAGCTATAAACAAACAGACCAAGTCCTTAGTGCGTCACTTGCAAAGGTTAGGTTTTAAAATGGTGGGCAGAGGGGGGAAACGCCCTCCCTATGTTGTCTGCCTCTTGGTTCTGGCCCGCACCTCAGACTGTTGCTGTTGTCCAAATGAATGCACCTTGTGCTTTAGCTTTAGGCACCATCCAGAGTTCCTGCTTGGCTACTACTGAATGTGTCCCGTCCTCCAGCCTTAAGTACCATCCATCGTTCCTTCTTGGAACACTCCGACCGGTTTCGCCATCTTGCGGCTCATCAGGGAGCTATAAACAAACAGACCAAGTCCTTAGTGCGTCACTTGCAAAGGTTAGGTTTTAAAATGGTGGGCAGAGGGGGGAAACGCCCTCCCTATGTTGTCTGCCTCTTGGTTCTGGCCCGCACCTCAGACTGTTGCTGTTGTCCAAATGAATGCACCTTGTGCTTTAGCTTTAGGCACCATCCAGAGTTCCTGCTTGGCTACTACTGAATGTGTCCCGTCCTCCAGCCTTAAGTACCATCCATCGTTCCTTCTTGGAACACTCCGACCGGTTTCGCCATCTTGCGGCTCATCAGGGAGCTATAAACAAACAGACCAAGTCCTTAGTGCGTCACTTGCAAAGGTTAGGTTTTAAAATGGTGGGCAGAGGGGGGAAACGCCCTCCCTATGTTGTCTGCCTCTTGGTTCTGGCCCGCACCTCAGACTGTTGCTGTTGTCCAAATGAATGCACCTTGTGCTTTAGCTTTAGGCACCATCCAGAGTTCCTGCTTGGCTACTACTGAATGTGTCCCGTCCTCCAGCCTTAAGTACCATCCATCGTTCCTTCTTGGAACACTCCGACCGGTTTCGCCATCTTGCGGCTCATCAGGGAGCTATAAACAAACAGACCAAGTCCTTAGTGCGTCACTTGCAAAGGTTAGGTTTTAAAATGGTGGGCAGAGGGGGGAAACGCCCTCCCTATGTTGTCTGCCTCTTGGTTCTGGCCCGCACCTCAGACTGTTGCTGTTGTCCAAATGAATGCACCTTGTGCTTTAGCTTTAGGCACCATCCAGAGTTCCTGCTTGGCTACTACTGAATGTGTCCCGTCCTCCAGCCTTAAGTACCATCCATCGTTCCTTCTTGGAACACTCCGACCGGTTTCGCCATCTTGCGGCTCATCAGGGAGCTATAAACAAACAGACCAAGTCCTTAGTGCGTCACTTGCAAAGGTTAGGTTTTAAAATGGTGGGCAGAGGGGGGAAACGCCCTCCCTATGTTGTCTGCCTCTTGGTTCTGGCCCGCACCTCAGACTGTTGCTGTTGTCCAAATGAATGCACCTTGTGCTTTAGCTTTAGGCACCATCCAGAGTTCCTGCTTGGCTACTACTGAATGTGTCCCGTCCTGCAGCCTTAAGTAGCATCCATCGTTCCTTCTTGGAACACTCCGACCGGTTTCGCCATCTTGCGGCTCATCAGGGAGCTATAAACAAACAGACCAAGTCCTTAGTGCGTCACTTGCAAAAGTTAGGTTTTAAAATGGTGGGCAGAGGGGGGAAACGCCCTCCCTATGTTGTCTGCCTCTTGGTTCTGGCCCGCACCTCAGACTGTTGCTGTTGTCCAAATGAATGCACCTTGTGCTTTAGCTTTAGGCACCATCCAGAGTTCCTGCTTGGCTACTACTGAATGTGTCCCGTCCTGCAGCCTTAAGTAGCATCCATCGTTCCTTCTTGGAACACTCCGACCGGTTTCGCCATCTTGCGGCTCATCAGGGAGCTATAAACAAACAGACCAAGTCCTTAGTGCGTCACTTGCAAAAGTTAGGTTTTAAAATGGTGGGCAGAGGGGGGAAACGCCCTCCCTATGTTGTCTGCCTCTTGGTTCTGGCCCGCACCTCAGACTGTTGCTGTTGTCCAAATGAATGCACCTTGTGCTTTAGCTTTAGGCACCATCCAGAGTTCCTGCTTGGCTACTACTGAATGTGTCCCGTCCTGCAGCCTTAAGTAGCATCCATCGTTCCTTCTTGGAACACTCCGACCGGTTTCGCCATCTTGCGGCTCATCAGGGAGCTATAAACAAACAGACCAAGTCCTTAGTGCGTCACTTGCAAAAGTTAGGTTTTAAAATGGTGGGCAGAGGGGGGAAACGCCCTCCCTATGTTGTCTGCCTCTTGGTTCTGGCCCGCACCTCAGACTGTTGCTGTTGTCCAAATGAATGCACCTTGTGCTTTAGCTTTAGGCACCATCCAGAGTTCCTGCTTGGCTACTACTGAATGTGTCCCGTCCTGCAGCCTTAAGTAGCATCCATCGTTCCTTCTTGGAACACTCCGACCGGTTTCGCCATCTTGCGGCTCATCAGGGAGCTATAAACAAACAGACCAAGTCCTTAGTGCGTCACTTGCAAAAGTTAGGTTTTAAAATGGTGGGCAGAGGGGGGAAACGCCCTCCCTATGTTGTCTGCCTCTTGGTTCTGGCCCGCACCTCAGACTGTTGCTGTTGTCCAAATGAATGCACCTTGTGCTTTAGCTTTAGGCACCATCCAGAGTTCCTGCTTGGCTACTACTGAATGCTGCATTAGGGTTAGGGTTAGGGTTAGGGTTAGGGTTAGGGTTAGGGTTAGGGTTAGGGTTAGGGTTAGGGTTAGGGTTAGGGTTAGGGTTAGGGTTAGGGTTAGGGTTAGGGTTAGGGTTAGGGTTAGGGTTAGGGTTAGGGTTAGGGTTAGGGTTCGGGTTAGGGTTAGGGTTCGGGTTAGGGTTAGGGTTAGGGTTAGGGTTAGGGTTAGGGTTAGGGTTAGGGTTAGGGTTAGGGTTAGGGTTAGGGTTAGGGTTAGGGTTAGGGTTAGGGTTAGGGTTAGGGTTAGGGTTACGCTGCATTAGGGTTAGGGTTAGGGTTAGGGTTAGGGTTAGGGTTAGGGTTAGGGTTAGGGTTAGGGTTAGGGTTAGGGTTAGGGTTAGGGTTAGGGTTAGGGTTAGGGTTAGGGTTAGGGTACTGCATTAGGGTTAGGGTTAGGGTTAGGGTTAGGGTTAGGGTTAGGGTTAGGGTTAGGGTTAGGGTTAGGGTTAGGGTTAGGGTTAGGGTTAGGGTTAGGGTTAGGGTTAGGGTTACGCTGCATTAGGGTTAGGGTTAGGGTTGCATTAGGGTTAGGGTTAGGGTTAGGGTTAGGGTTAGGGTTAGGGTTAGGGTTAGGGTTAGGGTTAGGGTTAGGGTTAGGGTTAGGGTTAGGGTTAGGGTTAGGGTTAGGGTTAGGGTTAGGGTTAGGTTGTATGGTGTGGGCAGGAGGGTAGTTACACCCTCTTGTGTTCGTATTCTCACTCATCCCTTGAGCTTCTTGTCACTTATACCTGCCACTTTTGGTTGGCCCACGCTTTACCTTACCACCTGGCTTCTTTTTCTTGCCGATCGCTTCTTAGTAATTTCTTGATCCGTAATCCTTTGATCCCCCTCTGGGGTTATAATCAGTTCCTGGGTTTTGCCAATTTATGGCCTCTATGTCGTATTTAGTTATTATTATTGGTGTTGGAACTCTACCCTTTATTTTACGTAGTATTAGGGTTATGTTGTATTGAGGTTGGGGGGTTCAGGTTAGGGTTAGGGTTGCTGCACTGGGGTTAGTGTTGGGGTTAGGTGAGGGTCAGGGTCGCAGTTAGGTTCAGGGCTATATTGGGGTTAGGTTGGGGTGCATCAGGGTTAGGGTTAGGTGTTTAGGGGTGGGGTGGGGTTAGGGTTATGTTTTAGGGGTAGGGTTGGGTGCATCAGGGTTAGGGTTAGGTGTTTAGGGGTAGGGTAGGGTGCATCAGGGTTAGGGTTAGGTGTTTAGGGGTAGGGTAGGGTGCATCAGGGTAGGGGATTAGATTCAGGGCTGGGGGGTTGGAGTTATGGGTTAGGGTTGCATTAGGGGTAGGGTTAAGTGAGGGTCAGGGTTTAGGAGTAGGGTGGGGTGTGTTAGGCTTAGATTTTAGGGGTGGGGTGGGAGATTAGGTTTGCTGTATTAGAGTTACGGTTAGGCTTTAGGGGTAGAGTGGGGTGCATTTGGAGAGTTGTGATTAGATTCAGGGCTGGGGGGTTGGAGTTATGGGTTAGGGTTGCATTAGGGGTAGGGTTAAGTGAGGGTCAGGGTTTAGGAGTAGGGTGGGGTGTGTTAGGCTTAGATTTTAGGGGTGGGGTGGGAGATTAGGTTTGCTGTATTAGAGTTACGGTTAGGCTTTAGGGGTAGAGTGGGGTGCATTTGGAGAGTTGTGATTAGATTCAGGGCTGGGGGGTTGGAGTTATGGGTTAGGGTTGCATTAGGGGTAGGGTTAAGTGAGGGTCAGGGTTTAGGAGTAGGGTGGGGTGTGTTAGGCTTAGATTTTAGGGGTGGGGTGGGAGATTAGGTTTGCTGTATTAGAGTTACGGTTAGGCTTTAGGGGTAGAGTGGGGTGCATTTGGAGAGTTGTGATTAGATTCAGGGCTGGGGGGTTGGAGTTATGGGTTAGGGTTGCATTAGGGGTAGGGTTAAGTGAGGGTCAGGGTTTAGGAGTAGGGTGGGGTGTGTTAGGCTTAGATTTTAGGGGTGGGGTGGGAGATTAGGTTTGCTGTATTAGAGTTACGGTTAGGCTTTAGGGGTAGAGTGGGGTGCATTTGGAGAGTTGTGATTAGATTCAGGGCTGGGGGGTTGGAGTTATGGGTTAGGGTTGCATTAGGGGTAGGGTTAAGTGAGGGTCAGGGTTTAGGAGTAGGGTGGGGTGTGTTAGGCTTAGATTTTAGGGGTGGGGTGGGAGATTAGGTTTGCTGTATTAGAGTTACGGTTAGGCTTTAGGGGTAGAGTGGGGTGCATTTGGAGTTAGGATTTGGGATATGGATGTGGTCTGTTTGTAGTTAGGGTTGGGGCTTTGGTCTGTTTGTTGTGGGCAGTGTGGGGTTTAGTGGTTTTGGTTAGCTTAAACAGTAGGGGTTAGCTCTGTTTATTGTGATTAGGGTAGGGTGTGGTGTGGTTGCGGTTTGGGAGGTTTATCAAGTTGGGGTTGGGATTTGTGGTAATTAAGGTCGGGGCAGTTTTGTTTTTTGATGTTGGATTTCCCCCATTTTAGATCTGATTTAAGCCCTTTGGTAACTGAGTTTGTAGGGTTGTTATCCAGTGTTTTTCCCTCCTCTTCCTTTGTGAGGTTGTATTAGGGTTAGGGTTAGGGTTAGGGTTAGGGTTAGGGTTAGGGTTAGGGTTAGGGTTAGGGTTAGGGTTAGGGTTAGGGTTAGGGTTAGGGTTAGGGTTAGGGTTAGGGTTAGGGTTAGGGTTAGGGTTAGGGTTAGGGTTAGGGTTAGGGTTAGGGTTAGGGTTAGGGTTAGGGTTAGGGTTAGGGTTAGGGTTAGGGTTAGGGTTAGGGTTAGGGTTAGGGTTAGGGTTAGGGTTAGGGTTAGGGTTAGGGTTAGGGTTAGGGTTAGGGTTAGGGTTAGGTTTTAAAATGGTGGGCAGAGGGGGGAAACGCCCTCCCTATGTTGTCTGCCTCTTGGTTCTGGCCCGCACCTCAGACTGTTGCTGTTGTCCAAATGAATGCACCTTGTGCTTTAGCTTTAGGCACCATCCAGAGTTCCTGCTTGGCTACTACTGAATGTGTCCCGTCCTCCAGCCTTAAGTACCATCCATCGTTCCTTCTTGGAACACTCCGACCGGTTTCGCCATCTTACGGCTCATCAGGGAGCTACAAACAAACAGACCAAGTCCTTAGTGCGTCACTTGCAAAAGTTAGGTTTTAAAATGGTGGGCAGAGGGGGGAAACGCCCTCCCTATGTTGTCTGCCTCTTGGTTCTGGCCCGCACCTCAGACTGTTGCTGTTGTCCAAATGAATGCACCTTGTGCTTTAGCTTTAGGCACCATCCAGAGTTCCTGCTTGGCTACTACTGAATGTGTCCCGTCCTCCAGCCTTAAGTACCATCCATCGTTCCTTCTTGGAACACTCCGACCGGTTTCGCCATCTTACGGCTCATCAGGGAGCTACAAACAAACAGACCAAGTCCTTAGTGCGTCACTTGCAAAAGTTAGGTTTTAAAATGGTGGGCAGAGGGGGGAAACGCCCTCCCTATGTTGTCTGCCTCTTGGTTCTGGCCCGCACCTCAGACTGTTGCTGTTGTCCAAATGAATGCACCTTGTGCTTTAGCTTTAGGCACCATCCAGAGTTCCTGCTTGGCTACTACTGAATGTGTCCCGTCCTCCAGCCTTAAGTACCATCCATCGTTCCTTCTTGGAACACTCCGACCGGTTTCGCCATCTTACGGCTCATCAGGGAGCTACAAACAAACAGACCAAGTCCTTAGTGCGTCACTTGCAAAAGTTAGGTTTTAAAATGGTGGGCAGAGGGGGGAAACGCCCTCCCTATGTTGTCTGCCTCTTGGTTCTGGCCCGCACCTCAGACTGTTGCTGTTGTCCAAATGAATGCACCTTGTGCTTTAGCTTTAGGCACCATCCAGAGTTCCTGCTTGGCTACTACTGAATGTGTCCCGTCCTCCAGCCTTAAGTACCATCCATCGTTCCTTCTTGGAACACTCCGACCGGTTTCGCCATCTTACGGCTCATCAGGGAGCTACAAACAAACAGACCAAGTCCTTAGTGCGTCACTTGCAAAAGTTAGGTTTTAAAATGGTGGGCAGAGGGGGGAAACGCCCTCCCTATGTTGTCTGCCTCTTGGTTCTGGCCCGCACCTCAGACTGTTGCTGTTGTCCAAATGAATGCACCTTGTGCTTTAGCTTTAGGCACCATCCAGAGTTCCTGCTTGGCTACTACTGAATGTGTCCCGTCCTCCAGCCTTAAGTACCATCCATCGTTCCTTCTTGGAACACTCCGACCGGTCTCGCCATCTTACGGCTCATCAGGGAGCTACAAACAAACAGACCAAGTCCTTAGTGCGTCACTTGCAAAAGTTAGGTTTTAAAATGGTGGGCAGAGGGGGGAAACGCCCTCCCTATGTTGTCTGCCTCTTGGTTCTGGCCCGCACCTCAGACTGTTGCTGTTGTCCAAATGAATGCACCTTGTGCTTTAGCTTTAGGCACCATCCAGAGTTCCTGCTTGGCTACTACTGAATGTGTCCCGTCCTCCAGCCTTAAGTACCATCCATCGTTCCTTCTTGGAACACTCCGACCGGTTTCGCCATCTTACGGCTCATCAGGGAGCTACAAACAAACAGACCAAGTCCTTAGTGCGTCACTTGCAAAAGTTAGGTTTTAAAATGGTGGGCAGAGGGGGGAAACGCCCTCCCTATGTTGTCTGCCTCTTGGTTCTGGCCCGCACCTCAGACTGTTGCTGTTGTCCAAATGAATGCACCTTGTGCTTTAGCTTTAGGCACCATCCAGAGTTCCTGCTTGGCTACTACTGAATGTGTCCCGTCCTCCAGCCTTAAGTACCATCCATCGTTCCTTCTTGGAACACTCCGACCGGTTTCGCCATCTTACGGCTCATCAGGGAGCTACAAACAAACAGACCAAGTCCTTAGTGCGTCACTTGCAAAAGTTAGGTTTTAAAATGGTGGGCAGAGGGGGGAAACGCCCTCCCTATGTTGTCTGCCTCTTGGTTCTGGCCCGCACCTCAGACTGTTGCTGTTGTCCAAATGAATGCACCTTGTGCTTTAGCTTTAGGCACCATCCAGAGTTCCTGCTTGGCTACTACTGAATGTGTCCCGTCCTCCAGCCTTAAGTACCATCCATCGTTCCTTCTTGGAACACTCCGACCGGTTTCGCCATCTTACGGCTCATCAGGGAGCTACAAACAAACAGACCAAGTCCTTAGTGCGTCACTTGCAAAAGTTAGGTTTTAAAATGGTGGGCAGAGGGGGGAAACGCCCTCCCTATGTTGTCTGCCTCTTGGTTCTGGCCCGCACCTCAGACTGTTGCTGTTGTCCAAATGAATGCACCTTGTGCTTTAGCTTTAGGCACCATCCAGAGTTCCTGCTTGGCTACTACTGAATGTGTCCCGTCCTCCAGCCTTAAGTACCATCCATCGTTCCTTCTTGGAACACTCCGACCGGTTTCGCCATCTTACGGCTCATCAGGGAGCTACAAACAAACAGACCAAGTCCTTAGTGCGTCACTTGCAAAAGTTAGGTTTTAAAATGGTGGGCAGAGGGGGGAAACGCCCTCCCTATGTTGTCTGCCTCTTGGTTCTGGCCCGCACCTCAGACTGTTGCTGTTGTCCAAATGAATGCACCTTGTGCTTTAGCTTTAGGCACCATCCAGAGTTCCTGCTTGGCTACTACTGAATGTGTCCCGTCCTCCAGCCTTAAGTACCATCCATCGTTCCTTCTTGGAACACTCCGACCGGTTTCGCCATCTTACGGCTCATCAGGGAGCTACAAACAAACAGACCAAGTCCTTAGTGCGTCACTTGCAAAAGTTAGGTTTTAAAATGGTGGGCAGAGGGGGGAAACGCCCTCCCTATGTTGTCTGCCTCTTGGTTCTGGCCCGCACCTCAGACTGTTGCTGTTGTCCAAATGAATGCACCTTGTGCTTTAGCTTTAGGCACCATCCAGAGTTCCTGCTTGGCTACTACTGAATGTGTCCCGTCCTCCAGCCTTAAGTACCATCCATCGTTCCTTCTTGGAACACTCCGACCGGTTTCGCCATCTTACGGCTCATCAGGGAGCTACAAACAAACAGACCAAGTCCTTAGTGCGTCACTTGCAAAAGTTAGGTTTTAAAATGGTGGGCAGAGGGGGGAAACGCCCTCCCTATGTTGTCTGCCTCTTGGTTCTGGCCCGCACCTCAGACTGTTGCTGTTGTCCAAATGAATGCACCTTGTGCTTTAGCTTTAGGCACCATCCAGAGTTCCTGCTTGGCTACTACTGAATGTGTCCCGTCCTCCAGCCTTAAGTACCATCCATCGTTCCTTCTTGGAACACTCCGACCGGTTTCGCCATCTTACGGCTCATCAGGGAGCTACAAACAAACAGACCAAGTCCTTAGTGCGTCACTTGCAAAAGTTAGGTTTTAAAATGGTGGGCAGAGGGGGGAAACGCCCTCCCTATGTTGTCTGCCTCTTGGTTCTGGCCCGCACCTCAGACTGTTGCTGTTGTCCAAATGAATGCACCTTGTGCTTTAGCTTTAGGCACCATCCAGAGTTCCTGCTTGGCTACTACTGAATGTGTCCCGTCCTCCAGCCTTAAGTACCATCCATCGTTCCTTCTTGGAACACTCCGACCGGTTTCGCCATCTTACGGCTCATCAGGGAGCTACAAACAAACAGACCAAGTCCTTAGTGCGTCACTTGCAAAAGTTAGGTTTTAAAATGGTGGGCAGAGGGGGGAAACGCCCTCCCTATGTTGTCTGCCTCTTGGTTCTGGCCCGCACCTCAGACTGTTGCTGTTGTCCAAATGAATGCACCTTGTGCTTTAGCTTTAGGCACCATCCAGAGTTCCTGCTTGGCTACTACTGAATGTGTCCCGTCCTCCAGCCTTAAGTACCATCCATCGTTCCTTCTTGGAACACTCCGACCGGTTTCGCCATCTTACGGCTCATCAGGGAGCTACAAACAAACAGACCAAGTCCTTAGTGCGTCACTTGCAAAAGTTAGGTTTTAAAATGGTGGGCAGAGGGGGGAAACGCCCTCCCTATGTTGTCTGCCTCTTGGTTCTGGCCCGCACCTCAGACTGTTGCTGTTGTCCAAATGAATGCACCTTGTGCTTTAGCTTTAGGCACCATCCAGAGTTCCTGCTTGGCTACTACTGAATGTGTCCCGTCCTCCAGCCTTAAGTACCATCCATCGTTCCTTCTTGGAACACTCCGACCGGTTTCGCCATCTTACGGCTCATCAGGGAGCTACAAACAAACAGACCAAGTCCTTAGTGCGTCACTTGCAAAAGTTAGGTTTTAAAATGGTGGGCAGAGGGGGGAAACGCCCTCCCTATGTTGTCTGCCTCTTGGTTCTGGCCCGCACCTCAGACTGTTGCTGTTGTCCAAATGAATGCACCTTGTGCTTTAGCTTTAGGCACCATCCAGAGTTCCTGCTTGGCTACTACTGAATGTGTCCCGTCCTCCAGCCTTAAGTACCATCCATCGTTCCTTCTTGGAACACTCCGACCGGTTTCGCCATCTTACGGCTCATCAGGGAGCTACAAACAAACAGACCAAGTCCTTAGTGCGTCACTTGCAAAAGTTAGGTTTTAAAATGGTGGGCAGAGGGGGGAAACGCCCTCCCTATGTTGTCTGCCTCTTGGTTCTGGCCCGCACCTCAGACTGTTGCTGTTGTCCAAATGAATGCACCTTGTGCTTTAGCTTTAGGCACCATCCAGAGTTCCTGCTTGGCTACTACTGAATGTGTCCCGTCCTCCAGCCTTAAGTACCATCCATCGTTCCTTCTTGGAACACTCCGACCGGTTTCGCCATCTTACGGCTCATCAGGGAGCTACAAACAAACAGACCAAGTCCTTAGTGCGTCACTTGCAAAAGTTAGGTTTTAAAATGGTGGGCAGAGGGGGGAAACGCCCTCCCTATGTTGTCTGCCTCTTGGTTCTGGCCCGCACCTCAGACTGTTGCTGTTGTCCAAATGAATGCACCTTGTGCTTTAGCTTTAGGCACCATCCAGAGTTCCTGCTTGGCTACTACTGAATGTGTCCCGTCCTCCAGCCTTAAGTACCATCCATCGTTCCTTCTTGGAACACTCCGACCGGTTTCGCCATCTTACGGCTCATCAGGGAGCTACAAACAAACAGACCAAGTCCTTAGTGCGTCACTTGCAAAAGTTAGGTTTTAAAATGGTGGGCAGAGGGGGGAAACGCCCTCCCTATGTTGTCTGCCTCTTGGTTCTGGCCCGCACCTCAGACTGTTGCTGTTGTCCAAATGAATGCACCTTGTGCTTTAGCTTTAGGCACCATCCAGAGTTCCTGCTTGGCTACTACTGAATGTGTCCCGTCCTCCAGCCTTAAGTACCATCCATCGTTCCTTCTTGGAACACTCCGACCGGTTTCGCCATCTTACGGCTCATCAGGGAGCTACAAACAAACAGACCAAGTCCTTAGTGCGTCACTTGCAAAAGTTAGGTTTTAAAATGGTGGGCAGAGGGGGGAAACGCCCTCCCTATGTTGTCTGCCTCTTGGTTCTGGCCCGCACCTCAGACTGTTGCTGTTGTCCAAATGAATGCACCTTGTGCTTTAGCTTTAGGCACCATCCAGAGTTCCTGCTTGGCTACTACTGAATGTGTCCCGTCCTCCAGCCTTAAGTACCATCCATCGTTCCTTCTTGGAACACTCCGACCGGTTTCGCCATCTTACGGCTCATCAGGGAGCTACAAACAAACAGACCAAGTCCTTAGTGCGTCACTTGCAAAAGTTAGGTTTTAAAATGGTGGGCAGAGGGGGGAAACGCCCTCCCTATGTTGTCTGCCTCTTGGTTCTGGCCCGCACCTCAGACTGTTGCTGTTGTCCAAATGAATGCACCTTGTGCTTTAGCTTTAGGCACCATCCAGAGTTCCTGCTTGGCTACTACTGAATGTGTCCCGTCCTCCAGCCTTAAGTACCATCCATCGTTCCTTCTTGGAACACTCCGACCGGTTTCGCCATCTTACGGCTCATCAGGGAGCTACAAACAAACAGACCAAGTCCTTAGTGCGTCACTTGCAAAAGTTAGGTTTTAAAATGGTGGGCAGAGGGGGGAAAACGCCCTCCCTATGTTGTCTGCCTCTTGGTTCTGGCCCGCACCTCAGACTGTTGCTGTTGTCCAAATGAATGCACCTTGTGCTTTAGCTTTAGGCACCATCCAGAGTTCCTGCTTGGCTACTACTGAATGTGTCCCGTCCTCCAGCCTTAAGTACCATCCATCGTTCCTTCTTGGAACACTCCGACCGGTTTCGCCATCTTACGGCTCATCAGGGAGCTACAAACAAACAGACCAAGTCCTTAGTGCGTCACTTGCAAAAGTTAGGTTTTAAAATGGTGGGCAGAGGGGGGAAACGCCCTCCCTATGTTGTCTGCCTCTTGGTTCTGGCCCGCACCTCAGACTGTTGCTGTTGTCCAAATGAATGCACCTTGTGCTTTAGCTTTAGGCACCATCCAGAGTTCCTGCTTGGCTACTACTGAATGTGTCCCGTCCTCCAGCCTTAAGTACCATCCATCGTTCCTTCTTGGAACACTCCGACCGGTTTCGCCATCTTACGGCTCATCAGGGAGCTACAAACAAACAGACCAAGTCCTTAGTGCGTCACTTGCAAAAGTTAGGTTTTAAAATGGTGGGCAGAGGGGGGAAACGCCCTCCCTATGTTGTCTGCCTCTTGGTTCTGGCCCGCACCTCAGACTGTTGCTGTTGTCCAAATGAATGCACCTTGTGCTTTAGCTTTAGGCACCATCCAGAGTTCCTGCTTGGCTACTACTGAATGTGTCCCGTCCTCCAGCCTTAAGTACCATCCATCGTTCCTTCTTGGAACACTCCGACCGGTTTCGCCATCTTACGGCTCATCAGGGAGCTACAAACAAACAGACCAAGTCCTTAGTGCGTCACTTGCAAAAGTTAGGTTTTAAAATGGTGGGCAGAGGGGGGAAACGCCCTCCCTATGTTGTCTGCCTCTTGGTTCTGGCCCGCACCTCAGACTGTTGCTGTTGTCCAAATGAATGCACCTTGTGCTTTAGCTTTAGGCACCATCCAGAGTTCCTGCTTGGCTACTACTGAATGTGTCCCGTCCTCCAGCCTTAAGTACCATCCATCGTTCCTTCTTGGAACACTCCGACCGGTTTCGCCATCTTACGGCTCATCAGGGAGCTACAAACAAACAGACCAAGTCCTTAGTGCGTCACTTGCAAAAGTTAGGTTTTAAAATGGTGGGCAGAGGGGGGAAACGCCCTCCCTATGTTGTCTGCCTCTTGGTTCTGGCCCGCACCTCAGACTGTTGCTGTTGTCCAAATGAATGCACCTTGTGCTTTAGCTTTAGGCACCATCCAGAGTTCCTGCTTGGCTACTACTGAATGTGTCCCGTCCTCCAGCCTTAAGTACCATCCATCGTTCCTTCTTGGAACACTCCGACCGGTTTCGCCATCTTACGGCTCATCAGGGAGCTACAAACAAACAGACCAAGTCCTTAGTGCGTCACTTGCAAAAGTTAGGTTTTAAAATGGTGGGCAGAGGGGGGAAACGCCCTCCCTATGTTGTCTGCCTCTTGGTTCTGGCCCGCACCTCAGACTGTTGCTGTTGTCCAAATGAATGCACCTTGTGCTTTAGCTTTAGGCACCATCCAGAGTTCCTGCTTGGCTACTACTGAATGTGTCCCGTCCTCCAGCCTTAAGTACCATCCATCGTTCCTTCTTGGAACACTCCGACCGGTTTCGCCATCTTACGGCTCATCAGGGAGCTACAAACAAACAGACCAAGTCCTTAGTGCGTCACTTGCAAAAGTTAGGTTTTAAAATGGTGGGCAGAGGGGGGAAACGCCCTCCCTATGTTGTCTGCCTCTTGGTTCTGGCCCGCACCTCAGACTGTTGCTGTTGTCCAAATGAATGCACCTTGTGCTTTAGCTTTAGGCACCATCCAGAGTTCCTGCTTGGCTACTACTGAATGTGTCCCGTCCTCCAGCCTTAAGTACCATCCATCGTTCCTTCTTGGAACACTCCGACCGGTTTCGCCATCTTACGGCTCATCAGGGAGCTACAAACAAACAGACCAAGTCCTTAGTGCGTCACTTGCAAAAGTTAGGTTTTAAAATGGTGGGCAGAGGGGGGAAACGCCCTCCCTATGTTGTCTGCCTCTTGGTTCTGGCCCGCACCTCAGACTGTTGCTGTTGTCCAAATGAATGCACCTTGTGCTTTAGCTTTAGGCACCATCCAGAGTTCCTGCTTGGCTACTACTGAATGTGTCCCGTCCTCCAGCCTTAAGTACCATCCATCGTTCCTTCTTGGAACACTCCGACCGGTTTCGCCATCTTACGGCTCATCAGGGAGCTACAAACAAACAGACCAAGTCCTTAGTGCGTCACTTGCAAAAGTTAGGTTTTAAAATGGTGGGCAGAGGGGGGAAACGCCCTCCCTATGTTGTCTGCCTCTTGGTTCTGGCCCGCACCTCAGACTGTTGCTGTTGTCCAAATGAATGCACCTTGTGCTTTAGCTTTAGGCACCATCCAGAGTTCCTGCTTGGCTACTACTGAATGTGTCCCGTCCTCCAGCCTTAAGTACCATCCATCGTTCCTTCTTGGAACACTCCGACCGGTTTCGCCATCTTACGGCTCATCAGGGAGCTACAAACAAACAGACCAAGTCCTTAGTGCGTCACTTGCAAAAGTTAGGTTTTAAAATGGTGGGCAGAGGGGGGAAACGCCCTCCCTATGTTGTCTGCCTCTTGGTTCTGGCCCGCACCTCAGACTGTTGCTGTTGTCCAAATGAATGCACCTTGTGCTTTAGCTTTAGGCACCATCCAGAGTTCCTGCTTGGCTACTACTGAATGTGTCCCGTCCTCCAGCCTTAAGTACCATCCATCGTTCCTTCTTGGAACACTCCGACCGGTTTCGCCATCTTACGGCTCATCAGGGAGCTACAAACAAACAGACCAAGTCCTTAGTGCGTCACTTGCAAAAGTTAGGTTTTAAAATGGTGGGCAGAGGGGGGAAACGCCCTCCCTATGTTGTCTGCCTCTTGGTTCTGGCCCGCACCTCAGACTGTTGCTGTTGTCCAAATGAATGCACCTTGTGCTTTAGCTTTAGGGTTAGGGTTAGGGTTAGGGTTAGGGTTAGGGTTAGGGTTAGGGTTAGGGTTAGGGTTAGGGTTAGGGTTAGGGTTAGGGTTAGGGTTAGGGTTAGGGTTAGGGTTAGGGTTAGGGTTAGGGTTAGGGTTAGGGTTAGGGTTAGGGTTAGGGTTAGGGTTAGGGTTACGCTGCATTAGGGTTAGGGTTAGGGTTAGGGTTAGGGTTAGGGTTAGGGTTAGGGTTAGGGTTAGGGTTAGGGTTAGGGTTAGGGTTAGGGTTAGGGTTAGGGTTAGGGTTAGGGTTAGGGTTAGGGTTAGGGTTAGGGTTAGGGTTAGGGTTAGGGTTAGGGTTACGCTGCATTAGGGTTAGGGTTAGGGTTAGGGTTAGGGTTAGGGTTAGGGTTAGGGTTAGGGTTAGGGTTAGGGTTAGGGTTAGGGTTAGGGTTAGGGTTAGGGTTAGGGTTAGGGTTAGGGTTAGGGTTAGGGTTAGGGTTAGGGTTAGGGTTAGGGTTAGGGTTAGGGTTAGGGTTAGGGTTAGGGTTAGGGTTAGGGTTAGGGTTAGGGTTAGGGTTAGGGTTAGGGTTAGGGTTAGGGTTAGGGTTAGGGTTAGGGTTAGGGTTAGGGTTAGGGTTAGGGTTAGGGTTAGGGTTAGGGTTAGGGTTACGCTGCATTAGGGTTAGGGTTAGGGTTAGGGTTAGGGTTAGGGTTAGGGTTAGGGTTAGGGTTAGGGTTAGGGTTAGGGTTAGGGTTAGGGTTAGGGTTAGGGTTAGGGTTAGGGTTAGGGTTAGGGTTAGGGTTAGGGTTAGGGTTAGGGTTAGGGTTAGGGTTAGGGTTAGGGTTAGGGTTAGGGTTAGGGTTAGGGTTAGGGTTAGGGTTAGGGTTAGGTTGTATGGTGTGGGCAGGAGGGTAGTTACACCCTCTTGTGTTCGTATTCTCACTCATCCCTTGAGCTTCTTGTCACTTATACCTGCCACTTTTGGTTGGCCCACGCTTTACCTTACCACCTGGCTTCTTTTTCTTGCCGATCGCTTCTTAGTAATTTCTTGATCCGTAATCCTTTGATCCCCCTCTGGGGTTATAATCAGTTCCTGGGTTTTGCCAATTTATGGCCTCTATGTCGTATTTAGTTATTATTATTGGTGTTGGAACTCTACCCTTTATTTTACGTAGTGTTAGGGTTATGTTGTATTGAGGTTGGGGGGTTCAGGTTAGGGTTAGGGTTGCTGCACTGGGGTTAGTGTTGGGGTTAGGTGAGGGTCAGGGTCGCAGTTAGGTTCAGGGCTATATTGGGGTTAGGTTGGGGTGCATCAGGGTTAGGGTTAGGTGTTTAGGGGTGGGGTGGGGTTAGGGTTATGTTTTAGGGGTAGGGTTGGGTGCATCAGGGTTAGGGTTAGGTGTTTAGGGGTAGGGTAGGGTGCATCAGGGTTAGGGTTAGGTGTTTAGGGGTAGGGTAGGGTGCATCAGGGTAGGGGATTAGATTCAGGGCTGGGGGGTTGGAGTTATGGGTTAGGGTTGCATTAGGGGTAGGGTTAAGTGAGGGTCAGGGTTTAGGAGTAGGGTGGGGTGTGTTAGGCTTAGATTTTAGGGGTGGGGTGGGGGATTAGGTTTGCTGTATTAGAGTTACGGTTAGGCTTTAGGGGTAGAGTGGGGTGCATTTGGAGAGTTGTGATTAGATTCAGGGCTGGGGGGTTGGAGTTATGGGTTAGGGTTGCATTAGGGGTAGGGTTAAGTGAGGGTCAGGGTTTAGGAGTAGGGTGGGGTGTGTTAGGCTTAGATTTTAGGGGTGGGGTGGGAGATTAGGTTTGCTGTATTAGAGTTACGGTTAGGCTTTAGGGGTAGAGTGGGGTGCATTTGGAGAGTTGTGATTAGATTCAGGGCTGGGGGGTTGGAGTTATGGGTTAGGGTTGCATTAGGGGTAGGGTTAAGTGAGGGTCAGGGTTTAGGAGTAGGGTGGGGTGTGTTAGGCTTAGATTTTAGGGGTGGGGTGGGAGATTAGGTTTGCTGTATTAGAGTTACGGTTAGGCTTTAGGGGTAGAGTGGGGTGCATTTGGAGAGTTGTGATTAGATTCAGGGCTGGGGGGTTGGAGTTATGGGTTAGGGTTGCATTAGGGGTAGGGTTAAGTGAGGGTCAGGGTTTAGGAGTAGGGTGGGGTGTGTTAGGCTTAGATTTTAGGGGTGGGGTGGGAGATTAGGTTTGCTGTATTAGAGTTACGGTTAGGCTTTAGGGGTAGAGTGGGGTGCATTTGGAGAGTTGTGATTAGATTCAGGGCTGGGGGGTTGGAGTTATGGGTTAGGGTTGCATTAGGGGTAGGGTTAAGTGAGGGTCAGGGTTTAGGAGTAGGGTGGGGTGTGTTAGGCTTAGATTTTAGGGGTGGGGTGGGAGATTAGGTTTGCTGTATTAGAGTTACGGTTAGGCTTTAGGGGTAGAGTGGGGTGCATTTGGAGTTAGGATTTGGGATATGGATGTGGTCTGTTTGTAGTTAGGGTTGGGGCTTTGGTCTGTTTGTTGTGGGCAGTGTGGGGTTTAGTGGTTTTGGTTAGCTTAAACAGTAGGGGTTAGCTCTGTTTATTGTGATTAGGGTAGGGTGTGGTGTGGTTGCGGTTTGGGAGGTTTATCAAGTTGGGGTTGGGATTTGTGGTAATTAAGGTCGGGGCAGTTTTGTTTTTTGATGTTGGATTTCCCCCATTTTAGATCTGATTTAAGCCCTTTGGTAACTGAGTTTGTAGGGTTGTTATCCAGTGTTTTTCCCTCCTCTTCCTTTGTGAGGTTGTCCAGTTCATGTTGGTCTCCAACCCCATAAATTCCAGGGATTCAAGACCATGCTCCATGAAGTGTCGGGAGGTAGGTTTGTATACATCCTTTGTTCTAATAGCACTGAGGTGCCCTGTGAGCCTCATCCTTAGACTATTCCCTGTTTCTCCTACATACAAGATGTGGCATTGTTTGCATCGAATTGCATAAACAGCATTGTGCTGTTCACATGTAATTCTTTGTTTAATTAGGGCTGCTTTTCCTGTGTGTCTATTTTGTATCATTTTGCGGATTATTAGGTATTTACACGTCCCACATTTTGGGTTTGTGCAGTTCTGGGTTGTCTGTTTTCTTATCCTGCTCCGAACCAGCATGTCGCGAAGGTTCCGAGTTCTTTTGTATGCCGACGTTATGTGGTATCGACTAAGTGTGTCAACATCCTCTTTTAGTTTCCCAAATTGGGTTTTAATCACTCCGTGTATTAGTTTGGTCATTGTATCGTATGTCGTTATCAGTGGTAGTCTTGCTACTTCTCTGTTTGGCCGTGGGCTATTCAGTCCCCTCAGGAAATCAGACTTAAGGTGCCTGAGGAACCTTTTTGTGTAACCTCTCTGTCTCAGTGCAGTAAATAGGGTTGTGGTGGCTTCCCTAAAGTCCTCTCCGTTTGTGCATATGCGGTGAAAACGTGTCAGTTGTGACTTCACCAGCCCCCGAAAGGTATGTTTTGGATGGTGGCTGTTTATGTGCAGGAGTGTGTGTGTGTCTGTTTCTTTAAAGAATACCTTTGTTGCTAGCTTGTGGCTGTTATTCTCCTGTTGTAATTTAAATACTGTGGTGTCCAGGAAATCCACACTTTCTCTATGTGTTGTAACTTTAAGTTTAATAGATTGGTGGTGACTGTTGAGAATACCTACAAATTCTTGCAATTCTGTTTCTGTGTGAGTCCAGACTCCCCATATGTCATCCAGGTATCTGTAATAACACATCGGGAGCTTGGAACACTTTTCAAAGACTGTGTTTTCCCAGTCTGCCATGTATATGTTTGCGTAGGCCGGGGCAAATTTCTTGCCCATAGCCGTGCCCTTAATCTGTAGGTAGAATTGCTCCTGGAATTCAAAGTCATTTTTTGTTAGTCCTAGGTGTAATAGCTGGATTATGGCTGCATCTGGTCTGTGGGGTTGGGGGAACTTTCTAAGGATATTTTCCACTGCCTGTATGCCTCTGTCTGTTTCTATGTTTGTGTATAGGCTTTCAATGTCCATGGTAAAGAGTATTGCGTTCGGGGGTACGGTCAGTGAGTTCACTATTTCTATGAAGTGGTAAGTGTCTTTAATGTAGCTAGGGTGCTTCTGTGATAAGGGGTTTAGGAATGAGTCAATGTATTCTGCTATCCTGTAGGATTCACTACCACAGTCTGACACAATGGGTCTTCCTGGTGGTATTTCTCCTGGTACAGTCCATGTGTCAGGGTGCTTGTGTATTTTGGGTAGTATGTAGAATTTTCTGGGTTGTGGTTGTTCCCCCCTTAGGTATTCCACTTGTTTCTGATTCAAGTGTTTAGATTTCTTTAGTTCTGTTAAAATGTTTCCAATCTCTTTTCGTGTGTCCTGGTAAATTGGTCCTGCTAATTTCGTGTAGTGGGCTGTATTATTAAGCTGTCTGTGAGCTTCAAGTAGATACTGTTGCCTATCCATGATCACTATACTACTGCCCTTATCTGCTGGTTTTATGATTATATCTAGATTGTTTCTAAGTTCTATGATTGCCCGTCTCTCTCTTCCAGTGAGGTTTTGCTTGTCTGTCTGTTTAGGGATTTTTTCAATTTGTGATTGAGTCTGTTTAATAAAGTTTAGGATTTCTGGCTCTATTTTATTGTTTGGTGGGGTCCATTCTGATGGTGGTGTAAAAGGTTGCTTGTCTGTTTCTGAATCGCTAAAGTAATCGGTCAGTTTTACTCTCCTGTAAAACCTTTTCAGATCTTCCTGAATTTGTACTTTACAATGTTTTGGGGTTGGAACAAATGTAAGGCCCTTGTTTAAAACCCTCTCCTGTACCTCTGTGGGGTTAAAGAGTTGGGAAATATTAATAACAGTTTTTCCCAGGTGTAATCTACCCTTCTCTTGGGTTAATGTCCTTTTTAGTTTAAAGACTTCATCCACTGGTTTATTATGTTATGGGCAGTGCTATCTGTCCAATGGATGTGGTCAGCCCCCACTTTAAAGGATCTAGCATTAATTGCTGGTATGTAATTCTGTTTTTTTATATGCTGGTTAATTCCTCTGATTGTATCCCTCTCTGTTTCTGGAAGTAAGTTACTGAAGTTAATTTCCGGCACCCAGATCTGAGCATTTGGGAATGTGCTCTTAGCCAATTTAAGTAATGACTGCAGTTGCTTGGTTGCAGTCAGTGGTCTCTGCGTTCGATTATTAATGCCAACTGAGAGCACCACCTTTTTGGTCTCCGGACAGGGTTCCAATTTGTCCAGAATTGCTGTGACATGAATGAATTTAGCTCCTGGAAAGCTATCAATTTGGGTGGTGGGATTTGGGCATCTTTTTATCTTGGAGAGGTTGGAATCTCCTATTATTAAAATTGATTTTCTGGGTTCCAATTTCCAGGTAATGTTTTTTCGGCTGGTGTTGGGGTGCCTCGTCACTCTCTGTGCATCTTCCCCTTCAGAGTCAGGTTCTGCCCCTGTTGGTGTGTTTTCTGTTTCTATGTCTGCTACCCCTGCCTCCCCTATTGTGTTCCCTACCTCGGCTTCAGCTATTTCTGCCTCTCCTACTGTGTTGTCTGTCTGGGCTCTCATTGTTCCTGTCCTCATTTCTGTGTCTATTGGGTTTACCTGTCCGGTCTGGTCGCTCCTTTGTTTCTGTGGAAAGGGTTGTTTTGTGACACTGATCTCGGGCTCTAGAACTGCTGTATTTCTTGGGATGGTTGGTTTGGTACAGTCTTTCTTTTGTCTCTGTGGGAGCGGTTGGTACATGACCCTGGTTTTGGGGTACAGGAATGTTGTGCATGGATTTGTCCCTGGTGTAGGAGGGGTTCTCCCTTCTGTTTGTTTTGGGTCTGAGGAATCCCTAGTGATTTGGTTTAATACGGTCTGATGTTGGTTCCCCATGTAGTGCTGGGGTCTACGTGGCTCAGGCTCTTGAGAGCCAAGTGTGATGTCCAGGTCCCTAATGATGGCCACATTGGAAATCCTGGTCCTTGGCCTGTGGGGTGGGGTAGGGCTAGTCGCCGCCCTGGATGGCGGGGAAGGGGGGGTCACTGCCCTGGACCGCAAGGAAGGGGGGGTTTCAGTGGTCTGCTGGTGGTGTGATGAAGTCGGGGTCGCTGGCCCACGGGGTGGGGGGGTCTGTCGGTGGCGTGACGAAGTCATGGCAGCTGGCTCAAAGGGTGGGGGTGTGTGTTGGTGGTGTGACGAAGTCGTGGCAACTGGTGCAAGGGGTGGGGGGGTCCATCGGTGGCATGACGAAGTCATGGCAGCTGGCTCCAAGGGTGGGGGGGTGTGTTGGTGGTGTGACGAAGTCGTGGCAACTGGTGCAAGGGGTGGGGGGGTCTGCCGGTGGCGTGCTGAAGTCATGGCAGCTGGCTCAAAGGGTGGGGGGGTGTGTCGGTGGCTTGACGAGGTTGTGGCAGTTGGCTCACGGGGTGGGGGTGTCCGTCGGTGGCGTGACAAAGTCGTGGCAGCTGGCCCACGGGGTGGGGGGGGGTTTTCAGTCCGTCTGCGGCATGAGGGGGCTGTGATCGCAGGCTGGTGGAACAAGGCTGCCCAGGTATTTGGCCTATGGCGTGGGGGCGTCCTAGTCCGTATGCCGGTCCGCTGTTCTGTCCTCAATTGTGTGCTGGTCCCTTGCTCTGTCAACCGTGATGCTAATCCCACCACATGTCTCTTTGCCTCATCAATTGATTGAATTTTGAATTTATGTCTAAGACTCTTTTTAATCCAATTAGTGGCTTTCGCCATCATTTCTTCCAGGCGCTCTGTCACTGCAGCCTGAGCAAATTCATTTTCTAATTCTTCCAGGTTTGTTGTATAGTGCTCAATTAGAATCTGTCTGGTCTGTTTTGCCCAATTTTCTGAATTCAAAGCCAATTTGGTTAGGGTTTCCTGTGACGGTTTTGCCGGTTTTATAAAGCATGTTAGTTTATCAGCTTGTTTTAAGATGCCCTTAGGGGGCTGATTCTGGCCCTTTAAGAATATTAGATGGTGGATTGTCTGGAAAATTCTATAAATTATTCTCACTGTTGTAGCAAATTCATCCCTGGCTACGGGGAGACACCTATGTGTACCAGGGTCCGACCTCATATGCGTACGGTTGTCAGACAACCTGCATGTGTTCCGCATAGTGTTAGCCATTCCCTGGGTGTAGAAAGGTGCAAAAGGTTTTAAAAGATGTTACTAGCTTCTATTTGGTAATAGAGGTCCCCGCTAGTAACTGTAATCTCACCCCACGGTGGCTCCCTGGCTCAGATGGTCTCCTGCCTGGGACTGCGTCCTCCAAACACTCCCCAGCTCAGCCGGCTGTCCCGCCTGGAAAGGCTCTTTTTCCACCGGTCTCACCTCCCCTCCGGTGGCTCTCTGGCTTCGATGGTTCTCTGCCTGCAACAGTACCCACGGTGGCTCCCTGGCTCAGATGGTCTCCTGCCTGGGACTGCGTCCTCCAAACACTCCCCAGCTCAGCCGGCTGTCCCGCCTGGAAAGGCTCTTTTTCCACCGGTCTCACCTCCCCTCCGGTGGCTCTCTGGCTTCGATGGTTCTCTGCCTGCAACAGTACTATCCAAAAACTCTTTCGTTCAGTAAGTTCTCCGGCCTGGAATCTTTTTTTCTCCGACGTTTCGCTTATCCTTAAGCTTCATCAGGGAGAAAGGATTTTAACTTTGTTTACAGTTGTTTATAAGTACGGAGCCTTGGACTGGCCCCTCCCCTGTGTGCTACTGTTGGCTGAAGTTTTGTTCCCGCCCACAAGCAGGCTAGCCTTGACCTGGGATTGGTTAGAATTTCTGTCCTGTATGTAATGAGTCCTGTCTCATGCAGGGCTGGCCCCGCCCCCTTCGCTCCACGTGTTCGTTATTTTTAAATTATATTTTTTTAACCTAATGTTTTAATGTTCCTTTAGTTTATCTTAGATGTTTGGGGTTATTTTTTTTGAGGTAATGTTTTTAAAAATATTGCTTTTTAACCTTTGAATCTGTTTTAATGCTCCAGGTCATTCTGGCGCCACGGAGTCTGACTGTCTGCTGACCCCGGGGCTTGATTACCTGTCCGCCTCACCTCATTTTTTAAATAAAAACATGAAGCTACTTCTCCAAACCCCCACCTCCGGCTATGCCTTTTAATTATGAGGGTATTTTAAACAATTAATTAAACTTCCCACCGATTTCCTCCTTTTTAAACCCGATCGCTCGTTAAACGAAACTCAATCTCCCAGAATGCCTCACGCGTCGCTCGCTTTTCAGCGGCCGCGCAGAAAAAAAACCGATTTCCAAGGTCCGATTCCCAAAAAAAACTCCCGAATCCGCCGCCACCCACCCCCCCGGGGGGAGAGGAGGGGGAAAGAAAGGTCCCCCAGCCCCAAAAAACCAGAGTAAACCCTTTTATTTAAGAGCGTTGCCCTCGTGTTTGACCCGAGAGAACTCCATATCCCAGAATGCCTCACGCGGCGCTCGCTTTTCAGCGGCCGCGTGGAACAAAATTTTGATTTCCAAGGTCCGATTCCCCATAAAAACTCCCGTAACCGCTGCCACCCGCCCCCCGGGGGGAGAGGAGGGGGAAAGAAAGGTCCCCCAGCCCCAGAGAGACCAAGTAAACCCTTTTATTTACGGGTCTTGCCCTCGTGTTTGACCCGAGAGAACTCCATATCCCAGAATGCCTCACGCGGCGCTCGCTTTTCAGTCGCTGAGAAAAAAACCCGATTTCAAAGATAAAAATCACCCGGTGAACGCTCAAAATCTAAAGACTAGATAAAGTTATCGGATTCTCACCCGTGTCCCCAACTCCTCCAGATCCCCGGGGAAAGGGTTTCTTTTAAAAAAACCGAGGTCGATATCCAGCAGCTCCCTGCTGTCGCGTTCCCCGCAGCACCAGGCATCTCTTAAAGGGGCCGTCCCCGCAGCACCAGGCATCTCTTAAAGGGGCCGTCCCCGCATCCATGTCCAGAGACCGTGTCTATGGGAACTACAACTTTTTTTAAAAATATGTAATCTTTTGTGCCCTTATTGCTGTCCCAAACCTCGTGGGGGGGGGGGGGGGGGTTTGGGAAGATGAGTTCCATGTCTGTCAGACCCACATTTCCAGCCATGCTTTATTTTAAGTGCACCTTTTAAATATTTTAGATTTTAAAATTTAAAAAAACCTCCTTGGTGCTCCCTATTTTTATAAGTTGCTTGCTGCTTTTTTTGTGGGGGGGGCAAAAGGGGAACAAAAAGTTATTTAACCATCTACCTCACTGATCAAGTTTAGATTTAAGGTATTTGCAAGATATATTCTCTGGGTTTTCTTTTCTTGGCATTTATATCTTTTTTTGTCTGTGGTAATGTAAAGCGTGTCACTCCTGAATGTTAGGTTGTATGGTGTGGGCAGGAGGGTAGTTACACCCTCTTGTGTTCGTATTCTCACTCATCCCTTGAGCTTCTTGTCACTTATACCTGCCACTTTTGGTTGGCCCACGCTTTACCTTACCACCTGGCTTCTTTTTCTTGCCGATCGCTTCTTAGTAATTTCTTGATCCGTAATCCTTTGATCCCCCTCTGGGGTTATAATCAGTTCCTGGGTTTTGCCAATTTATGGCCTCTATGTCGTATTTAGTTATTATTATTGGTGTTGGAACTCTACCCTTTATTTTACGTAGTGTTAGGGTTATGTTGTATTGAGGTTGGGGGGTTCAGGTTAGGGTTAGGGTTGCTGCACTGGGGTTAGTGTTGGGGTTAGGTGAGGGTCAGGGTCGCAGTTAGGTTCAGGGCTATATTGGGGTTAGGTTGGGGTGCATCAGGGTTAGGGTTAGGTGTTTAGGGGTGGGGTGGGGTTAGGGTTATGTTTTAGGGGTAGGGTTGGGTGCATCAGGGTTAGGGTTAGGTGTTTAGGGGTAGGGTAGGGTGCATCAGGGTTAGGGTTAGGTGTTTAGGGGTAGGGTAGGGTGCATCAGGGTTAGGGTCCAGGGTCAGAGTTGTGATTAGATTCAGGGCTGGGGGGTTGGAGTTATGGGTTAGGGTTGCATTAGGGGTAGGGTTAAGTGAGGGTCAGGGTTTAGGAGTAGGGTGGGGTGTGTTAGGCTTAGATTTTAGGGGTGGGGTGGGAGATTAGGTTTGCTGTATTAGAGTTACGGTTAGGCTTTAGGGGTAGAGTGGGGTGCATTTGGAGAGTTGTGATTAGATTCAGGGCTGGGGGGTTGGAGTTATGGGTTAGGGTTGCATTAGGGGTAGGGTTAAGTGAGGGTCAGGGTTTAGGAGTAGGGTGGGGTGTGTTAGGCTTAGATTTTAGGGGTGGGGTGGGAGATTAGGTTTGCTGTATTAGAGTTACGGTTAGGCTTTAGGGGTAGAGTGGGGTGCATTTGGAGTTAGGATTTGGGATATGGATGTGGTCTGTTTGTAGTTAGGGTTGGGGCTTTGGTCTGTTTGTTGTGGGCAGTGTGGGGTTGAGTGGTTTTGGTTAGCTTAAACAGTAGGGGTTAGCTCTGTTTATTGTGATTAGGGTAGGGTGTGGTGTGGTTGCGGTTTGGGAGGTTTATCAAGTTGGGGTTGGGATTTGTGGTAATTAAGGTCGGGGCAGTTTTGTTTTTTGATGTTGGATTTCCCCCATTTTAGATCTGATTGAAGCCCTTTGGTAACTGAGTTTGTAGGGTTGTTATCCAGTGTTTTTCCCTCCTCTTCCTTTGTGAGGTTGTCCAGTTCATGTTGGTCTCCAACCCCATAAATTCCAGGGATTCAAGACCATGCTCCATGAAGTGTCGGGAGGTAGGTTTGTATACATCCTTTGTTCTAATAGCACTGAGGTGCCCTGTGAGCCTCATCCTTAGACTATTCCCTGTTTCTCCTACATACAAGATGTGGCATTGTTTGCATCGAATTGCATAAACAGCATTGTGCTGTTCACATGTAATTCTTTGTTTAATTAGGGCTGCTTTTCCTGTGTGTCTATTTTGTATCATTTTGCGGATTATTAGGTATTTACACGTCCCACATTTTGGGTTTGTGCAGTTCTGGGTTGTCTGTTTTCTTATCCTACTCCGAACCAGCATGTCGCGAAGGTTCCGAGTTCTTTTGTATGCCGACGTTATGTGGTATCGACTAAGTGTGTCAACATCCTCTTTTAGTTTCCCAAATTGAGTTTTAATCACTCCGTGTATTAGTTTGGTCATTGTATCGTATGTCGTTATCAGTGGTAGTCTTGCTACTTCTCTGTTTGGCCGTGGGCTATTCAGTCCCCTCAGGAAATCAGACTTAAGGTGCCTGAGGAACCTTTTTGTGTAACCTCTCTGTCTCAGTGCAGTGAATAGGGTTGTGGTGGCTTCCCTAAAGTCCTCTCCGTTTGTGCATATGCGGTGAAAACGTGTCAGTTGTGACTTCACCAGCCCCCGAAAGGTATGTTTTGGATGGTGGCTGTTTATGTGCAGGAGTGTGTGTGTGTCTGTTTCTTTAAAGAATACCTTTGTTGCTAGCTTGTGGCTGTTATTCTCCTGTTGTAATTTAAATACTGTGGTGTCCAGGAAATCCACACTTTCTCTATGTGTTGTAACTTTAAGTTTAATAGATTGGTGGTGACTGTTGAGAATACCTACAAATTCTTGCAATTCTGTTTCTGTGTGAGTCCAGACTCCCCATATGTCATCCAGGTATCTGTAATAACACATCGGAAGCTTGGAACACTTTTCAAAGACTGTGTTTTCCCAGTCCGCCATGTATATGTTTGCGTAGGCCGGGGCAAATTTCTTGCCCATAGCCGTGCCCTTAATCTGTAGGTAGAATTGCTCCTGGAATTCAAAGTCATTTTTTGTTAGTCCTAGGTGTAATAGCTGGATTATGGCTGCATCTGGTCTGTGGGGTTGGGGGAACTTTCTAAGGATATTTTCCACTGCCTGTATGCCTCTGTCTGTTTCTATGTTTGTGTATAGGCTTTCAATGTCCATGGTAAAGAGTATTGCGTTCGGGGGTACGGTCAGTGAGTTCACTATTTCTATGAAGTGGTAAGTGTCTTTAATGTAGCTAGGGTGCTTCTGTGATAAGGGGTTTAGGAATGAGTCAATGTATTCTGCTATCCTGTAGGATTCACTACCACAGTCTGACACAATGGGTCTTCCTGGTGGTATTTCTCCTGGTACAGTCCATGTGTCAGGGTGCTTGTGTATTTTGGGTAGTATGTAGAATTTTCTGGGTTGTGGTTGTTCCCCCCTTAGGTATTCCACTTGTTTCTGATTCAAGTGTTTAGATTTCTTTAGTTCTGTTAAAATGTTTCCAATCTCTTTTCGTGTGTCCTGGTAAATTGGTCCTGCTAATTTCGTGTAGTGGGCTGTATTATTAAGCTGTCTGTGAGCTTCAAGTAGATACTGTTGCCTATCCATGATCACTATACTACTGCCCTTATCTGCTGGTTTTATGATTATATCTAGATTGTTTCTAAGTTCTATGATTGCCCGTCTCTCTCTTCCAGTGAGGTTTTGCTTGTCTGTCTGTTTAGGGATTTTTTCAATTTGTGATTGAGTCTGTTTAATAAAGTTTAGGATTTCTGGCTCTATTTTATTGTTTGGTGGGGTCCATTCTGATGGTGGTGTAAAAGGTTGCTTGTCTGTTTCTGAATCGCTAAAGTAATCGGTCAGTTTTACTCTCCTGTAAAACCTTTTCAGATCTTCCTGAATTTGTACTTTACAATGTTTTGGGGTTGGAACAAATGTAAGGCCCTTGTTTAAAACCCTCTCCTGTACCTCTGTGGGGTTAAAGAGTTGGGAAATATTAATAACAGTTTTTCCCAGGTGTAATCTACCCTTCTCTTGGGTTAATGTCCTTTTTAGTTTAAAGACTTCATCCACTGGTTTATTATGTTATGGGCAGTGCTATCTGTCCAATGGATGTGGTCAGCCCCCACTTTAAAGGATCTAGCATTAATTGCTGGTATGTAATTCTGTTTTTTTATATGCTGGTTAATTCCTCTGATTGTATCCCTCTCTGTTTCTGGAAGTAAGTTACTGAAGTTAATTTCCGGCACCCAGATCTGAGCATTTGGGAATGTGCTCTTAGCCAATTTAAGTAATGACTGCAGTTGCTTGGTTGCAGTCAGTGGTCTCTGCGTTCGATTATTAATGCCAACTGAGAGCACCACCTTTTTGGTCTCCGGACAGGGTTCCAATTTGTCCAGAATTGCTGTGACATGAATGAATTTAGCTCCTGGAAAGCTATCAATTTGGGTGGTGGGATTTGGGCATCTTTTTATCTTGGAGAGGTTGGAATCTCCTATTATTAAAATGGATTTTCTGGGTTCCAATTTCCAGGTAATGTTTTTTCGGCTGGTGTTGGGGTGCCTCGTCACTCTCTGTGCATCTTCCCCTTCAGAGTCAGGTTCTGCCCCTGTTGGTGTGTTTTCTGTTTCTATGTCTGCTACCCCTGCCTCCCCTATTGTGTTCCCTACCTCGGCTTCAGCTATTTCTGCCTCTCCTACTGTGTTGTCTGTCTGGGCTCTCATTGTTCCTGTCCTCATTTCTGTGTCTATTGGGTTTACCTGTCCGGTCTGGTCGCTCCTTTGTTTCTGTGGAAGGGGTTGTTTTGTGACACTGATCTCGGGCTCTAGAACTGCTGTATTTCTTGGGATGGTTGGTTTGGTACAGTCTTTCTTTTGTCTCTGTGGGAGCGGTTGGTACGTGACCCTGGTTTTGGGGTACAGGAATGTTGTGCATGGATTTGTCCCTGGTGTAGGAGGGGTTCTCCCTTCTGTTTGTTTTGGGTCTGAGGAATCCCTAGTGATTTGGTTTAATACGGTCTGATGTTGGTTCCCCATGTAGTGCTGGGGTCTACGTGGCTCAGGCTCTTGAGAGCCAAGTGTGATGTCCAGGTCCCTAATGATGGCCACATTGGAAATCCTGGTCCTTGGCCTGTGGGGTGGGGTAGGGCTAGTCGCCGCCCTGGATGGCGGGGAAGGGGGGGTCACTGCCCTGGACCGCAAGGAAGGGGGGGTTTCAGTGGTCTGCTGGTGGTGTGATGAAGTCGGGGTAGCTGGCCCACGGGGTGGGGGGGTCTGTCGGTGGCGTGACGAAGTCATGGCAGCTGGCTCAAAGGGTGGGGGTGTGTGTTGGTGGTGTGACGAAGTCGTGGCAACTGGTGCAAGGGGTGGGGGGGTCCATCGGTGGCATGACGAAGTCATGGCAGCTGGCTCCAAGGGTGGGGGGGTGTGTTGGTGGTGTGACGAAGTCGTGGCAACTGGTGCAAGGGGTGGGGGGGTCTGCCGGTGGCGTGCTGAAGTCATGGCAGCTGGCTCAAAGGGTGGGGGGGTGTGTCGGTGGCTTGACGAGGTTGTGGCAGTTGGCTCACGGGGTGGGGGTGTCCGTCGGTGGCGTGACAAAGTCGTGGCAGCTGGCCCACGGGGTGGGGGGGGGGTTTCAGTCCGTCTGCGGCATGAGGGGGCTGTGATCGCAGGCTGGTGGAACAAGGCTGCCCAGGTATTTGGCCTATGGCGTGGGGGCGTCCTAGTCCGTGTGCCGGTCCGCTGTTCTGTCCTCAATTGTGTGCTGGTCCCTTGCTCTGTCAACCGTGATGCTAATCCCACCACATGTCTCTTTGCCTCATCAATTGATTGAATTTTGAATTTATGTCTAAGACTCTTTTTAATCCAATTAGTGGCTTTCGTCATAATTTCTTCCAGGCGCTCTGTCACTGCAGCCTGAGCAAATTCATTTTCTAATTCTTCCAGGTTTGTTGTATAGTGCTCAATTAGAATCTGTCTGGTCTGTTTTGCCCAATTTTCTGAATTCAAAGCCAATTTGGTTAGGGTTTCCTGTGACGGTTTTGCCGGTTTTATAAAGCAGGTTAGTTTATCAGCTTGTTTTAAGATGCCCTTAGGGGGCTGATTCTGGCCCTTTAAGAATATTAGATGGTGGATTGTCTGGAAAATTCTATAAATTATTCTCACTGTTGTAGCAAATTCATCCCTGGCTACGGGGAGACACCTATGTGTACCAGGGTCCGACCTCATATGCGTACGGTTGTCAGACAACCTGCATGTGTTCCGCATAGTGTTAGCCATTCCCTGGGTGTAGAAAGGTGCAAAAGGTTTTAAAAGATGTTACTAGCTTCTATTTGGTAATAGAGGTCCCCGCTAGTAACTGTAATCTCACCCCACGGTGGCTCCCTGGCTCAGATGGTCTCCTGCCTGGGACTGCGTCCTCCAAACACTCCCCAGCTCAGCCGGCTGTCCCGCCTGGAAAGGCTCTTTTTCCACCGGTCTCACCTCCCCTCCGGTGGCTCTCTGGCTTCGATGGTTCTCTGCCTGCAACAGTACTATCCAAAAACTCTTTCGTTCAGTAAGTTCTCCGGCCTGGAATCTTTTTTTCTCCGACGTTTCGCTTATCCTTAAGCTTCATCAGGGAGAAAGGATTTTAACTTTGTTTACAGTTGTTTATAAGTCCGGAGCCTTGGACTGGCCCCTCCCCTGTGTGCTACTGTTGGCTGAAGTTTTGTTCCCGCCCACAAGCAGGCTAGCCTTGACCTGGGATTGGTTAGAATTTCTGTCCTGTATGTAATGAGTCCTGTCTCATGCAGGGCTGGCCCCGCCCCCTTCGCTCCACGTGTTCGTTATTTTTAAATTATATCTTTTTTAACCTATTGTTTTAATGTTCCTTTAGTTTATCTTAGATGTTTGGGGTTATTTTTTTTGAGGTAATGTTTTTAAAAATATTGCTTTTTAACCTTTGAATCTGTTTTAATGCTCCAGGTCATTCTGGCGCCACGGAGTCTGACTGTCCGCTGACCCCGGGGCTTGATTACCTGTCCGCCTCACCTCATTTTTTAAATAAAAACATGAAGCTAATTCTCCAAACCCCCACCTCCGGCTATGCCTTTTAATTATGAGGGTATTTTAAACAATTAATTAAACTTCCCACCGATTTCCTCCTTTTTAAACCCGATCGCTCGTTAAACGAAACTCAATCTCCCAGAATGCCTCACGCGTCGCTCGCTTTTCAGCGGCCGCGCAGAAAAAAACCGATTTCCAAGGTCCGATTCCCCAAAAAAAACTCCCGAATCCACCGCCACCCACCACCCGGGGGGAGAGGAGGGGGAAAGAAAGGTCCCCCAGCCCCAAAAAACCAAAGTAAACCCTTTTATTTACGGGTCTTGCCCTCGTGTTTGACCCGAGAGAACTCCATATCCCAGAATGCCTCACTTTTCAGTCGCTGAGAAAAAAACCCGATTTCAAAGATAAAAATCACCCGGTGAACGCTCAAAATCTAAAGACTAGATAAAGTTATCGGATTCTCACCCGTGTCCCCAACTCCTCCAGATCCCCGGGGAAAGGGTTTCTTTCAAAAAACCGAGGTCGATATCCAGCAGCTCCCTGCTGTCGCGTTCCCCGCAGCACCAGGCATCTCTTAAAGGGGCCGTCCCCGCAGCACCAGGCATCTCTTAAAGGGGCCGTCCCCGCAGCACCAGGCATCTCTTAAAGGGGCCGTCCCCGCAGCACCAGGCATCTCTTAAAGGGGCCGTCCCCGCATCCATGTCCAGAGACCGTGTCTATGGGAACTACAACTTTTTTTAAAAATATGTAATCTTTTGTGCCCTTATTGCTGTCCCAAACCTCGTGGGGGGGGGGGGGGGGGTTTGGGAAGATGAGTTCCATGTCTGTCAGACCCACATTTCCAGCCATGCTTTATTCTAAGTGCACCTTTTAAATATTTTAGATTTTAAAATTTAAAAAAACCTCCTTGGTGCTCCCTATTTTTATAAGTTGCTTGCTGCTTTTTTTGTGGGGGGGCAAAAGGGGAACAAAAAGTTATTTAACCATCTACCTCACTGATCAAGTTTAGATTTAAGGTATTTGCAAGATATATTCTCTGGGTTTTCTTTTCTTGGCATTTATATCTTTTTTTGTCTGTGGTAATGTAAAGCGTGTCACTCCTGAATGTTAGGTTGTATGGTGTGGGCAGGAGGGTAGTTACACCCTCTTGTGTTCGTATTCTCACTCAACCCTTGAGCTTCTTGTCACTTATACCTGCCACTTTTGGTTGGCCCACGCTTTACCTTACCACCTGGCTTCTTTTTCTTGCCGATCGCTTCTTAGTAGTTTCTTGATCCGTAATCCTTTGATCCCCCTCTGGGGTTATAATCAGTTCCTGGGTTTTGCCAATTTATGGCCTCTATGTCGTATTTAGTTATTATTATTGGTGTTGGAACTCTACCCTTTATTTTACGTAGTGTTAGGGTTATGTTGTATTGAGGTTGGGGGGTTCAGGTTAGGGTTAGGGTTGCTGCACTGGGGTTAGTGTTGGGGTTAGGTGAGGGTCAGGGTCGCAGTTAGGTTCAGGGCTATATTGGGGTTAGGTTGGGGTGCATCAGGGTTAGGGTTAGGTGTTTAGGGGTGGGGTGGGGTTAGGGTTATGTTTTAGGGGTAGGGTTGGGTGCATCAGGGTTAGGGTTAGGTGTTTAGGGGTAGGGTAGGGTGCATCAGGGTTAGGGTTAGGTGTTTAGGGGTAGGGTAGGGTGCATCAGGGTTAGGGTCCAGGGTCAGAGTTGTGATTAGATTCAGGGCTGGGGGGTTAGAGTTATGGGTTAGGGTTGCATTAGGGGTAGGGTTAAGTGAGGGTCAGGGTTTAGGAGTAGGGTGGGGTGTGTTAGGCTTAGATTTTAGGGGTGGGGTGGGAGATTAGGTTTGCTGTATTAGAGTTACGGTTAGGCTTTAGGGGTAGAGTGGGGTGCATTTGGAGAGTTGTGATTAGATTCAGGGCTGGGGGGTTGGAGTTATGGGTTAGGGTTGCATTAGGGGTAGGGTTAAGTGAGGGTCAGGGTTTAGGAGTAGGGTGGGGTGTGTTAGGCTTAGATTTTAGGGGTGGGGTGGGAGATTAGGTTTGCTGTATTAGAGTTACGGTTAGGCTTTAGGGGTAGAGTGGGGTGCATTTGGAGTTAGGATTTGGGATATGGATGTGGTCTGTTTGTAGTTAGGGTTGGGGCTTTGGTCTGTTTGTTGTGGGCAGTGTGGGGTTGAGTGGTTTTGGTTAGCTTAAACAGTAGGGGTTAGCTCTGTTTATTGTGATTAGGGTAGGGTGTGGTTAGGGTTAGGGTTAGGGTTAGGGTTAGGGTTAGGGTTAGGGTTAGGGTTAGGGTTAGGGTTAGGGTTAGGGTTAGGGTTAGGGTTAGGGTTAGGGTTAGGGTTAGGGTTAGGGTTAGGGTTAGGGTTAGGGTTAGGGTTAGGGTTAGGGTTAGGGTTAGGGTTAGGGTTAGGGTTAGGGTTAGGGTTAGGGTTAGGGTTAGGGTTAGGGTTAGGGTTAGGGTTAGGGTTAGGGTTAGGGTTAGGGTTAGGGTTAGGGTTAGGGTTAGGGTTAGGGTTAGGGTTAGGGTTAGGGTTAGGGTTAGGGTTAGTGCATTAGGGTTAGGGTTAGGGTTAGGGTTAGGGTTAGGGTTAGGGTTAGGGTTAGGGTTAGGGTTAGGGTTAGGGTTAGGGTTAGGTTTTAAAATGGTGGGCAGAGGGGGGAAACGCCCTCCCTATGTTGTCTGCCTCTTGGTTCTGGCCCGCACCTCAGACTGTTGCTGTTGTCCAAATGAATGCACCTTGTGCTTTAGCTTTAGGCACCATCCAGAGTTCCTGCTTGGCTACTACTGAATGTGTCCTGTCCTGCAGCCTTAAGTACCATCCATCGTTCCTTCTTGGAACACTCCGACCGGTTTCGCCATCTTGCGGCTCATCAGGGAGCTATAAACAAACAGACCAAGTCCTTAGTGCGTCACTTGCAAAAGTTAGGTTTTAAAATGGTGGGCAGAGGGGGGAAACGCCCTCCCTATGTTGTCTGCCTCTTGGTTCTGGCCCGCACCTCAGACTGTTGCTGTTGTCCAAATGAATGCACCTTGTGCTTTAGCTTTAGGCACCATCCAGAGTTCCTGCTTGGCTACTACTGAATGTGTCCTGTCCTGCAGCCTTAAGTACCATCCATCGTTCCTTCTTGGAACACTCCGACCGGTTTCGCCATCTTGCGGCTCATCAGGGAGCTATAAACAAACAGACCAAGTCCTTAGTGCGTCACTTGCAAAAGTTAGGTTTTAAAATGGTGGGCAGAGGGGGGAAACGCCCTCCCTATGTTGTCTGCCTCTTGGTTCTGGCCCGCACCTCAGACTGTTGCTGTTGTCCAAATGAATGCACCTTGTGCTTTAGCTTTAGGCACCATCCAGAGTTCCTGCTTGGCTACTACTGAATGTGTCCTGTCCTGCAGCCTTAAGTACCATCCATCGTTCCTTCTTGGAACACTCCGACCGGTTTCGCCATCTTGCGGCTCATCAGGGAGCTATAAACAAACAGACCAAGTCCTTAGTGCGTCACTTGCAAAAGTTAGGTTTTAAAATGGTGGGCAGAGGGGGGAAACGCCCTCCCTATGTTGTCTGCCTCTTGGTTCTGGCCCGCACCTCAGACTGTTGCTGTTGTCCAAATGAATGCACCTTGTGCTTTAGCTTTAGGCACCATCCAGAGTTCCTGCTTGGCTACTACTGAATGTGTCCTGTCCTGCAGCCTTAAGTACCATCCATCGTTCCTTCTTGGAACACTCCGACCGGTTTCGCCATCTTGCGGCTCATCAGGGAGCTATAAACAAACAGACCAAGTCCTTAGTGCGTCACTTGCAAAAGTTAGGTTTTAAAATGGTGGGCAGAGGGGGGAAACGCCCTCCCTATGTTGTCTGCCTCTTGGTTCTGGCCCGCACCTCAGACTGTTGCTGTTGTCCAAATGAATGCACCTTGTGCTTTAGCTTTAGGCACCATCCAGAGTTCCTGCTTGGCTACTACTGAATGTGTCCTGTCCTGCAGCCTTAAGTACCATCCATCGTTCCTTCTTGGAACACTCCGACCGGTTTCGCCATCTTGCGGCTCATCAGGGAGCTATAAACAAACAGACCAAGTCCTTAGTGCGTCACTTGCAAAAGTTAGGTTTTAAAATGGTGGGCAGAGGGGGGAAACGCCCTCCCTATGTTGTCTGCCTCTTGGTTCTGGCCCGCACCTCAGACTGTTGCTGTTGTCCAAATGAATGCACCTTGTGCTTTAGCTTTAGGCACCATCCAGAGTTCCTGCTTGGCTACTACTGAATGTGTCCTGTCCTGCAGCCTTAAGTACCATCCATCGTTCCTTCTTGGAACACTCCGACCGGTTTCGCCATCTTGCGGCTCATCAGGGAGCTATAAACAAACAGACCAAGTCCTTAGTGCGTCACTTGCAAAAGTTAGGTTTTAAAATGGTGGGCAGAGGGGGGAAACGCCCTCCCTATGTTGTCTGCCTCTTGGTTCTGGCCCGCACCTCAGACTGTTGCTGTTGTCCAAATGAATGCACCTTGTGCTTTAGCTTTAGGCACCATCCAGAGTTCCTGCTTGGCTACTACTGAATGTGTCCTGTCCTGCAGCCTTAAGTACCATCCATCGTTCCTTCTTGGAACACTCCGACCGGTTTCGCCATCTTGCGGCTCATCAGGGAGCTATAAACAAACAGACCAAGTCCTTAGTGCGTCACTTGCAAAAGTTAGGTTTTAAAATGGTGGGCAGAGGGGGGAAACGCCCTCCCTATGTTGTCTGCCTCTTGGTTCTGGCCCGCACCTCAGACTGTTGCTGTTGTCCAAATGAATGCACCTTGTGCTTTAGCTTTAGGCACCATCCAGAGTTCCTGCTTGGCTACTACTGAATGTGTCCTGTCCTGCAGCCTTAAGTACCATCCATCGTTCCTTCTTGGAACACTCCGACCGGTTTCGCCATCTTGCGGCTCATCAGGGAGCTATAAACAAACAGACCAAGTCCTTAGTGCGTCACTTGCAAAAGTTAGGTTTTAAAATGGTGGGCAGAGGGGGGAAACGCCCTCCCTATGTTGTCTGCCTCTTGGTTCTGGCCCGCACCTCAGACTGTTGCTGTTGTCCAAATGAATGCACCTTGTGCTTTAGCTTTAGGCACCATCCAGAGTTCCTGCTTGGCTACTACTGAATGTGTCCTGTCCTGCAGCCTTAAGTACCATCCATCGTTCCTTCTTGGAACACTCCGACCGGTTTCGCCATCTTGCGGCTCATCAGGGAGCTATAAACAAACAGACCAAGTCCTTAGTGCGTCACTTGCAAAAGTTAGGTTTTAAAATGGTGGGCAGAGGGGGGAAACGCCCTCCCTATGTTGTCTGCCTCTTGGTTCTGGCCCGCACCTCAGACTGTTGCTGTTGTCCAAATGAATGCACCTTGTGCTTTAGCTTTAGGCACCATCCAGAGTTCCTGCTTGGCTACTACTGAATGTGTCCTGTCCTGCAGCCTTAAGTACCATCCATCGTTCCTTCTTGGAACACTCCGACCGGTTTCGCCATCTTGCGGCTCATCAGGGAGCTATAAACAAACAGACCAAGTCCTTAGTGCGTCACTTGCAAAAGTTAGGTTTTAAAATGGTGGGCAGAGGGGGGAAACGCCCTCCCTATGTTGTCTGCCTCTTGGTTCTGGCCCGCACCTCAGACTGTTGCTGTTGTCCAAATGAATGCACCTTGTGCTTTAGCTTTAGGCACCATCCAGAGTTCCTGCTTGGCTACTACTGAATGTGTCCTGTCCTGCAGCCTTAAGTACCATCCATCGTTCCTTCTTGGAACACTCCGACCGGTTTCGCCATCTTGCGGCTCATCAGGGAGCTATAAACAAACAGACCAAGTCCTTAGTGCGTCACTTGCAAAAGTTAGGTTTTAAAATGGTGGGCAGAGGGGGGAAACGCCCTCCCTATGTTGTCTGCCTCTTGGTTCTGGCCCGCACCTCAGACTGTTGCTGTTGTCCAAATGAATGCACCTTGTGCTTTAGCTTTAGGCACCATCCAGAGTTCCTGCTTGGCTACTACTGAATGTGTCCTGTCCTGCAGCCTTAAGTACCATCCATCGTTCCTTCTTGGAACACTCCGACCGGTTTCGCCATCTTGCGGCTCATCAGGGAGCTATAAACAAACAGACCAAGTCCTTAGTGCGTCACTTGCAAAAGTTAGGTTTTAAAATGGTGGGCAGAGGGGGGAAACGCCCTCCCTATGTTGTCTGCCTCTTGGTTCTGGCCCGCACCTCAGACTGTTGCTGTTGTCCAAATGAATGCACCTTGTGCTTTAGCTTTAGGCACCATCCAGAGTTCCTGCTTGGCTACTACTGAATGTGTCCTGTCCTGCAGCCTTAAGTACCATCCATCGTTCCTTCTTGGAACACTCCGACCGGTTTCGCCATCTTGCGGCTCATCAGGGAGCTATAAACAAACAGACCAAGTCCTTAGTGCGTCACTTGCAAAAGTTAGGTTTTAAAATGGTGGGCAGAGGGGGGAAACGCCCTCCCTATGTTGTCTGCCTCTTGGTTCTGGCCCGCACCTCAGACTGTTGCTGTTGTCCAAATGAATGCACCTTGTGCTTTAGCTTTAGGCACCATCCAGAGTTCCTGCTTGGCTACTACTGAATGTGTCCTGTCCTGCAGCCTTAAGTACCATCCATCGTTCCTTCTTGGAACACTCCGACCGGTTTCGCCATCTTGCGGCTCATCAGGGAGCTATAAACAAACAGACCAAGTCCTTAGTGCGTCACTTGCAAAAGTTAGGTTTTAAAATGGTGGGCAGAGGGGGGAAACGCCCTCCCTATGTTGTCTGCCTCTTGGTTCTGGCCCGCACCTCAGACTGTTGCTGTTGTCCAAATGAATGCACCTTGTGCTTTAGCTTTAGGCACCATCCAGAGTTCCTGCTTGGCTACTACTGAATGTGTCCTGTCCTGCAGCCTTAAGTACCATCCATCGTTCCTTCTTGGAACACTCCGACCGGTTTCGCCATCTTGCGGCTCATCAGGGAGCTATAAACAAACAGACCAAGTCCTTAGTGCGTCACTTGCAAAAGTTAGGTTTTAAAATGGTGGGCAGAGGGGGGAAACGCCCTCCCTATGTTGTCTGCCTCTTGGTTCTGGCCCGCACCTCAGACTGTTGCTGTTGTCCAAATGAATGCACCTTGTGCTTTAGCTTTAGGCACCATCCAGAGTTCCTGCTTGGCTACTACTGAATGTGTCCTGTCCTGCAGCCTTAAGTACCATCCATCGTTCCTTCTTGGAACACTCCGACCGGTTTCGCCATCTTGCGGCTCATCAGGGAGCTATAAACAAACAGACCAAGTCCTTAGTGCGTCACTTGCAAAAGTTAGGTTTTAAAATGGTGGGCAGAGGGGGGAAACGCCCTCCCTATGTTGTCTGCCTCTTGGTTCTGGCCCGCACCTCAGACTGTTGCTGTTGTCCAAATGAATGCACCTTGTGCTTTAGCTTTAGGCACCATCCAGAGTTCCTGCTTGGCTACTACTGAATGTGTCCTGTCCTGCAGCCTTAAGTACCATCCATCGTTCCTTCTTGGAACACTCCGACCGGTTTCGCCATCTTGCGGCTCATCAGGGAGCTATAAACAAACAGACCAAGTCCTTAGTGCGTCACTTGCAAAAGTTAGGTTTTAAAATGGTGGGCAGAGGGGGGAAACGCCCTCCCTATGTTGTCTGCCTCTTGGTTCTGGCCCGCACCTCAGACTGTTGCTGTTGTCCAAATGAATGCACCTTGTGCTTTAGCTTTAGGCACCATCCAGAGTTCCTGCTTGGCTACTACTGAATGTGTCCTGTCCTGCAGCCTTAAGTACCATCCATCGTTCCTTCTTGGAACACTCCGACCGGTTTCGCCATCTTGCGGCTCATCAGGGAGCTATAAACAAACAGACCAAGTCCTTAGTGCGTCACTTGCAAAAGTTAGGTTTTAAAATGGTGGGCAGAGGGGGGAAACGCCCTCCCTATGTTGTCTGCCTCTTGGTTCTGGCCCGCACCTCAGACTGTTGCTGTTGTCCAAATGAATGCACCTTGTGCTTTAGCTTTAGGCACCATCCAGAGTTCCTGCTTGGCTACTACTGAATGTGTCCTGTCCTGCAGCCTTAAGTACCATCCATCGTTCCTTCTTGGAACACTCCGACCGGTTTCGCCATCTTGCGGCTCATCAGGGAGCTATAAACAAACAGACCAAGTCCTTAGTGCGTCACTTGCAAAAGTTAGGTTTTAAAATGGTGGGCAGAGGGGGGAAACGCCCTCCCTATGTTGTCTGCCTCTTGGTTCTGGCCCGCACCTCAGACTGTTGCTGTTGTCCAAATGAATGCACCTTGTGCTTTAGCTTTAGGCACCATCCAGAGTTCCTGCTTGGCTACTACTGAATGTGTCCTGTCCTGCAGCCTTAAGTACCATCCATCGTTCCTTCTTGGAACACTCCGACCGGTTTCGCCATCTTGCGGCTCATCAGGGAGCTATAAACAAACAGACCAAGTCCTTAGTGCGTCACTTGCAAAAGTTAGGTTTTAAAATGGTGGGCAGAGGGGGGAAACGCCCTCCCTATGTTGTCTGCCTCTTGGTTCTGGCCCGCACCTCAGACTGTTGCTGTTGTCCAAATGAATGCACCTTGTGCTTTAGCTTTAGGCACCATCCAGAGTTCCTGCTTGGCTACTACTGAATGTGTCCTGTCCTGCAGCCTTAAGTACCATCCATCGTTCCTTCTTGGAACACTCCGACCGGTTAGGGTTAGGGTTAGGGTTAGGGTTAGGGTTAGGGTTAGGGTTAGGGTTAGGGTTAGGGTTAGGGTTAGGGTTAGGGTTAGGGTTAGGGTTAGGGTTAGGGTTAGGGTTAGGGTTAGGGTTAGGGTTAGGGTTAGGGTTAGGGTTAGGGTTAGGGTTAGGGTTAGGGTTAGGGTTAGGGTTAGGGTTAGGGTTAGGGTTAGGGTTAGGGTTAGGGTTAGGGTTAGGGTTAGGGTTAGGGTTAGGGTTAGGGTTAGGGTTAGGGTTAGGGTTAGGGTTAGGGTTAGGGTTAGGGTTAGGGTTAGGGTTAGGGTTAGGGTTAGGGTTAGGGTTAGGGTTAGGGTTAGGGTTAGGGTTAGGGTTAGGGTTAGGGTTAGGGTTAGGGTTAGGGTTAGGGTTAGGGTTAGGGTTAGGGTTAGGGTTAGGGTTAGGGTTAGGGTTAGGGTTAGGGTTAGGGTTAGGGTTAGGGTTAGGGTTAGGGTTAGGGTTAGGGTTAGGGTTAGGGTTAGGGTTAGGGTTAGGGTTAGGGTTAGGGTTAGGGTTAGGGTTAGGGTTAGGGTTAGGGTTAGGGTTAGGGTTAGGGTTAGGGTTAGGGTTAGGGTTAGGGTTAGGGTTAGGGTTAGGGTTAGGGTTAGGGTTAGGGTTAGGGTTAGGGTTAGGGTTAGGGTTAGGGTTAGGGTTAGGGTTAGGGTTAGGGTTAGGGTTAGGGTTAGGGTTAGGGTTAGGGTTAGGGTTAGGGTTAGGGTTAGGGTTAGGGTTAGGGTTAGGGTTAGGGTTAGGGTTAGGGTTAGGGTTAGGGTTAGGGTTAGGGTTAGGGTTAGGGTTAGGGTTAGGGTTAGGGTTAGGGTTAGGGTTAGGGTTAGGGTTAGGGTTAGGGTTAGGGTTAGGGTTAGGGTTAGGGTTAGGGTTAGGGTTAGGGTTAGGGTTAGGGTTAGGGTTAGGGTTAGGGTTAGGGTTAGGGTTAGGGTTAGGGTTAGGGTTAGGGTTAGGGTTAGGGTTAGGGTTAGGGTTAGGGTTAGGGTTAGGGTTAGGGTTAGGGTTAGGGTTAGGGTTAGGGTTAGGGTTAGGGTTAGGGTTAGGGTTAGGGTTAGGGTTAGGGTTAGGGTTAGGGTTAGGGTTAGGGTTAGGGTTAGGGTTAGGGTTAGGGTTAGGGTTAGGGTTAGGGTTAGGGTTAGGGTTAGGGTTAGGGTTAGGGTTAGGGTTAGGGTTAGGGTTAGGGTTAGGGTTAGGGTTAGGGTTAGGGTTAGGGTTAGGGTTAGGGTTAGGGTTAGGGTTAGGGTTAGGGTTAGGGTTAGGGTTAGGGTTAGGGTTAGGGTTAGGGTTAGGGTTAGGGTTAGGGTTAGGGTTAGGGTTAGGGTTAGGGTTAGGGTTAGGGTTAGGGTTAGGGTTAGGGTTAGGGTTAGGGTTAGGGTTAGGGTTAGGGTTAGGGTTAGGGTTAGGGTTAGGGTTAGGGTTAGGGTTAGGGTTAGGGTTAGGGTTAGGGTTAGGGTTAGGGTTAGGGTTAGGGTTAGGGTTAGGGTTAGGGTTAGGGTTAGGGTTAGGGTTAGGGTTAGGGTTAGGGTTAGGGTTAGGGTTAGGGTTAGGGTTAGGGTTAGGGTTAGGGTTAGGGTTAGGGTTAGGGTTAGGGTTAGGGTTAGGGTTAGGGTTAGGGTTAGGGTTAGGGTTAGGGTTAGGGTTAGGGTTAGGGTTAGGGTTAGGGTTAGGGTTAGGGTTAGGGTTAGGGTTAGGGTTAGGGTTAGGGTTAGGGTTAGGGTTAGGGTTAGGGTTAGGGTTAGGGTTAGGGTTAGGGTTAGGGTTAGGGTTAGGGTTAGGGTTAGGGTTAGGGTTAGGGTTAGGGTTAGGGTTAGGGTTAGGGTTAGGGTTAGGGTTAGGGTTAGGGTTAGGGTTAGGGTTAGGGTTAGGGTTAGGGTTAGGGTTAGGGTTAGGGTTAGGGTTAGGGTTAGGGTTAGGGTTAGGGTTAGGGTTAGGGTTAGGGTTAGGGTTAGGGTTAGGGTTAGGGTTAGGGTTAGGGTTAGGGTTAGGGTTAGGGTTAGGGTTAGGGTTAGGGTTAGGGTTAGGGTTAGGGTTAGGGTTAGGGTTAGGGTTAGGGTTAGGGTTAGGGTTAGGGTTAGGGTTAGGGTTAGGGTTAGGGTTAGGGTTAGGGTTAGGGTTAGGGTTAGGGTTAGGGTTAGGGTTAGGGTTAGGGTTAGGGTTAGGGTTAGGGTTAGGGTTAGGGTTAGGGTTAGGGTTAGGGTTAGGGTTAGGGTTAGGGTTAGGGTTAGGGTTAGGGTTAGGGTTAGGGTTAGGGTTAGGGTTAGGGTTAGGGTTAGGGTTAGGGTTAGGGTTAGGGTTAGGGTTAGGGTTAGGGTTAGGGTTAGGGTTAGGGTTAGGGTTAGGGTTAGGGTTAGGGTTAGGGTTAGGGTTAGGGTTAGGGTTAGGGTTAGGGTTAGGGTTAGGGTTAGGGTTAGGGTTAGGGTTAGGGTTAGGGTTAGGGTTAGGGTTAGGGTTAGGGTTAGGGTTAGGGTTAGGGTTAGGGTTAGGGTTAGGGTTAGGGTTAGGGTTAGGGTTAGGGTTAGGGTTAGGGTTAGGGTTAGGGTTAGGGTTAGGGTTAGGGTTAGGGTTAGGGTTAGGGTTAGGGTTAGGGTTAGGGTTAGGGTTAGGGTTAGGGTTAGGGTTAGGGTTAGGGTTAGGGTTAGGGTTAGGGTTAGGGTTAGGGTTAGGGTTAGGGTTAGGGTTAGGGTTAGGGTTAGGGTTAGGGTTAGGGTTAGGGTTAGGGTTAGGGTTAGGGTTAGGGTTAGGGTTAGGGTTAGGGTTAGGGTTAGGGTTAGGGTTAGGGTTAGGGTTAGGGTTAGGGTTAGGGTTAGGGTTAGGGTTAGGGTTAGGGTTAGGGTTAGGGTTAGGGTTAGGGTTAGGGTTAGGGTTAGGGTTAGGGTTAGGGTTAGGGTTAGGGTTAGGGTTAGGGTTAGGGTTAGGGTTAGGGTTAGGGTTAGGGTTAGGGTTAGGGTTAGGGTTAGGGTTAGGGTTAGGGTTAGGGTTAGGGTTAGGGTTAGGGTTAGGGTTAGGGTTAGGGTTAGGGTTAGGGTTAGGGTTAGGGTTAGGGTTAGGGTTAGGGTTAGGGTTAGGGTTAGGGTTAGGGTTAGGGTTAGGGTTAGGGTTAGGGTTAGGGTTAGGGTTAGGGTTAGGGTTAGGGTTAGGGTTAGGGTTAGGGTTAGGGTTAGGGTTAGGGTTAGGGTTAGGGTTAGGGTTAGGGTTAGGGTTAGGGTTAGGGTTAGGGTTAGGGTTAGGGTTAGGGTTAGGGTTAGGGTTAGGGTTAGGGTTAGGGTTAGGGTTAGGGTTAGGGTTAGGGTTAGGGTTAGGGTTAGGGTTAGGGTTAGGGTTAGGGTTAGGGTTAGGGTTAGGGTTAGGGTTAGGGTTAGGGTTAGGGTTAGGGTTAGGGTTAGGGTTAGGGTTAGGGTTAGGGTTAGGGTTAGGGTTAGGGTTAGGGTTAGGGTTAGGGTTAGGGTTAGGGTTAGGGTTAGGGTTAGGGTTAGGGTTAGGGTTAGGGTTAGGGTTAGGGTTAGGGTTAGGGTTAGGGTTAGGGTTAGGGTTAGGGTTAGGGTTAGGGTTAGGGTTAGGGTTAGGGTTAGGGTTAGGGTTAGGGTTAGGGTTAGGGTTAGGGTTAGGGTTAGGGTTAGGGTTAGGGTTAGGGTTAGGGTTAGGGTTAGGGTTAGGGTTAGGGTTAGGGTTAGGGTTAGGGTTAGGGTTAGGGTTAGGGTTAGGGTTAGGGTTAGGGTTAGGGTTAGGGTTAGGGTTAGGGTTAGGGTTAGGGTTAGGGTTAGGGTTAGGGTTAGGGTTAGGGTTAGGGTTAGGGTTAGGGTTAGGGTTAGGGTTAGGGTTAGGGTTAGGGTTAGGGTTAGGGTTAGGGTTAGGGTTAGGGTTAGGGTTAGGGTTAGGGTTAGGGTTAGGGTTAGGGTTAGGGTTAGGGTTAGGGTTAGGGTTAGGGTTAGGGTTAGGGTTAGGGTTAGGGTTAGGGTTAGGGTTAGGGTTAGGGTTAGGGTTAGGGTTAGGGTTAGGGTTAGGGTTAGGGTTAGGGTTAGGGTTAGGGTTAGGGTTAGGGTTAGGGTTAGGGTTAGGGTTAGGGTTAGGGTTAGGGTTAGGGTTAGGGTTAGGGTTAGGGTTAGGGTTAGGGTTAGGGTTAGGGTTAGGGTTAGGGTTAGGGTTAGGGTTAGGGTTAGGGTTAGGGTTAGGGTTAGGGTTAGGGTTAGGGTTAGGGTTAGGGTTAGGGTTAGGGTTAGGGTTAGGGTTAGGGTTAGGGTTAGGGTTAGGGTTAGGGTTAGGGTTAGGGTTAGGGTTAGGGTTAGGGTTAGGGTTAGGGTTAGGGTTAGGGTTAGGGTTAGGGTTAGGGTTAGGGTTAGGGTTAGGGTTAGGGTTAGGGTTAGGGTTAGGGTTAGGGTTAGGGTTAGGGTTAGGGTTAGGGTTAGGGTTAGGGTTAGGGTTAGGGTTAGGGTTAGGGTTAGGGTTAGGGTTAGGGTTAGGGTTAGGGTTAGGGTTAGGGTTAGGGTTAGGGTTAGGGTTAGGGTTAGGGTTAGGGTTAGGGTTAGGGTTAGGGTTAGGGTTAGGGTTAGGGTTAGGGTTAGGGTTAGGGTTAGGGTTAGGGTTAGGGTTAGGGTTAGGGTTAGGGTTAGGGTTAGGGTTAGGGTTAGGGTTAGGGTTAGGGTTAGGGTTAGGGTTAGGGTTAGGGTTAGGGTTAGGGTTAGGGTTAGGGTTAGGGTTAGGGTTAGGGTTAGGGTTAGGGTTAGGGTTAGGGTTAGGGTTAGGGTTAGGGTTAGGGTTAGGGTTAGGGTTAGGGTTAGGGTTAGGGTTAGGGTTAGGGTTAGGGTTAGGGTTAGGGTTAGGGTTAGGGTTAGGGTTAGGGTTAGGGTTAGGGTTAGGGTTAGGGTTAGGGTTAGGGTTAGGGTTAGGGTTAGGGTTAGGGTTAGGGTTAGGGTTAGGGTTAGGGTTAGGGTTAGGGTTAGGGTTAGGGTTAGGGTTAGGGTTAGGGTTAGGGTTAGGGTTAGGGTTAGGGTTAGGGTTAGGGTTAGGGTTAGGGTTAGGGTTAGGGTTAGGGTTAGGGTTAGGGTTAGGGTTAGGGTTAGGGTTAGGGTTAGGGTTAGGGTTAGGGTTAGGGTTAGGGTTAGGGTTAGGGTTAGGGTTAGGGTTAGGGTTAGGGTTAGGGTTAGGGTTAGGGTTAGGGTTAGGGTTAGGGTTAGGGTTAGGGTTAGGGTTAGGGTTAGGGTTAGGGTTAGGGTTAGGGTTAGGGTTAGGGTTAGGGTTAGGGTTAGGGTTAGGGTTAGGGTTAGGGTTAGGGTTAGGGTTAGGGTTAGGGTTAGGGTTAGGGTTAGGGTTAGGGTTAGGGTTAGGGTTAGGGTTAGGGTTAGGGTTAGGGTTAGGGTTAGGGTTAGGGTTAGGGTTAGGGTTAGGGTTAGGGTTAGGGTTAGGGTTAGGGTTAGGGTTAGGGTTAGGGTTAGGGTTAGGGTTAGGGTTAGGGTTAGGGTTAGGGTTAGGGTAGGGTTAGGGTTAGGGTTAGGGTTAGGGTTAGGGTTAGGGTTAGGGTTAGGGTTAGGGTTAGGGTTAGGGTTAGGGTTAGGGTTAGGGTTAGGGTTAGGGTTAGGGTTAGGGTTAGGGTTAGGGTTAGGGTTAGGGTTAGGGTTAGGGTTAGGGTTAGGGTTAGGGTTAGGGTTAGGGTTAGGGTTAGGGTTAGGGTTAGGGTTAGGGTTAGGGTTAGGGTTAGGGTTAGGGTTAGGGTTAGGGTTAGGGTTAGGGTTAGGGTTAGGGTTAGGGTTAGGGTTAGGGTTAGGGTTAGGGTTAGGGTTAGGGTTAGGGTTAGGGTTAGGGTTAGGGTTAGGGTTAGGGTTAGGGTTAGGGTTAGGGTTAGGGTTAGGGTTAGGGTTAGGGTTAGGGTTAGGGTTAGGGTTAGGGTTAGGGTTAGGGTTAGGGTTAGGGTTAGGGTTAGGGTTAGGGTTAGGGTTAGGGTTAGGGTTAGGGTTAGGGTTAGGGTTAGGGTTAGGGTTAGGGTTAGGGTTAGGGTTAGGGTTAGGGTTAGGGTTAGGGTTAGGGTTAGGGTTAGGGTTAGGGTTAGGGTTAGGGTTAGGGTTAGGGTTAGGGTTAGGGTTAGGGTTAGGGTTAGGGTTAGGGTTAGGGTTAGGGTTAGGGTTAGGGTTAGGGTTAGGGTTAGGGTTAGGGTTAGGGTTAGGGTTAGGGTTAGGGTTAGGGTTAGGGTTAGGGTTAGGGTTAGGGTTAGGGTTAGGGTTAGGGTTAGGGTTAGGGTTAGGGTTAGGGTTAGGGTTAGGGTTAGGGTTAGGGTTAGGGTTAGGGTTAGGGTTAGGGTTAGGGTTAGGGTTAGGGTTAGGGTTAGGGTTAGGGTTAGGGTTAGGGTTAGGGTTAGGGTTAGGGTTAGGGTTAGGGTTAGGGTTAGGGTTAGGGTTAGGGTTAGGGTTAGGGTTAGGGTTAGGGTTAGGGTTAGGGTTAGGGTTAGGGTTAGGGTTAGGGTTAGGGTTAGGGTTAGGGTTAGGGTTAGGGTTAGGGTTAGGGTTAGGGTTAGGGTTAGGGTTAGGGTTAGGGTTAGGGTTAGGGTTAGGGTTAGGGTTAGGGTTAGGGTTAGGGTTAGGGTTAGGGTTAGGGTTAGGGTTAGGGTTAGGGTTAGGGTTAGGGTTAGGGTTAGGGTTAGGGTTAGGGTTAGGGTTAGGGTTAGGGTTAGGGTTAGGGTTAGGGTTAGGGTTAGGGTTAGGGTTAGGGTTAGGGTTAGGGTTAGGGTTAGGGTTAGGGTTAGGGTTAGGGTTAGGGTTAGGGTTAGGGTTAGGGTTAGGGTTAGGGTTAGGGTTAGGGTTAGGGTTAGGGTTAGGGTTAGGGTTAGGGTTAGGGTTAGGGTTAGGGTTAGGGTTAGGGTTAGGGTTAGGGTTAGGGTTAGGGTTAGGGTTAGGGTTAGGGTTAGGGTTAGGGTTAGGGTTAGGGTTAGGGTTAGGGTTAGGGTTAGGGTTAGGGTTAGGGTTAGGGTTAGGGTTAGGGTTAGGGTTAGGGTTAGGGTTAGGGTTAGGGTTAGGGTTAGGGTTAGGGTTAGGGTTAGGGTTAGGGTTAGGGTTAGGGTTAGGGTTAGGGTTAGGGTTAGGGTTAGGGTTAGGGTTAGGGTTAGGGTTAGGGTTAGGGTTAGGGTTAGGGTTAGGGTTAGGGTTAGGGTTAGGGTTAGGGTTAGGGTTAGGGTTAGGGTTAGGGTTAGGGTTAGGGTTAGGGTTAGGGTTAGGGTTAGGGTTAGGGTTAGGGTTAGGGTTAGGGTTAGGGTTAGGGTTAGGGTTAGGGTTAGGGTTAGGGTTAGGGTTAGGGTTAGGGTTAGGGTTAGGGTTAGGGTTAGGGTTAGGGTTAGGGTTAGGGTTAGGGTTAGGGTTAGGGTTAGGGTTAGGGTTAGGGTTAGGGTTAGGGTTAGGGTTAGGGTTAGGGTTAGGGTTAGGGTTAGGGTTAGGGTTAGGGTTAGGGTTAGGGTTAGGGTTAGGGTTAGGGTTAGGGTTAGGGTTAGGGTTAGGGTTAGGGTTAGGGTTAGGGTTAGGGTTAGGGTTAGGGTTAGGGTTAGGGTTAGGGTTAGGGTTAGGGTTAGGGTTAGGGTTAGGGTTAGGGTTAGGGTTAGGGTTAGGGTTAGGGTTAGGGTTAGGGTTAGGGTTAGGGTTAGGGTTAGGGTTAGGGTTAGGGTTAGGGTTAGGGTTAGGGTTAGGGTTAGGGTTAGGGTTAGGGTTAGGGTTAGGGTTAGGGTTAGGGTTAGGGTTAGGGTTAGGGTTAGGGTTAGGGTTAGGGTTAGGGTTAGGGTTAGGGTTAGGGTTAGGGTTAGGGTTAGGGTTAGGGTTAGGGTTAGGGTTAGGGTTAGGGTTAGGGTTAGGGTTAGGGTTAGGGTTAGGGTTAGGGTTAGGGTTAGGGTTAGGGTTAGGGTTAGGGTTAGGGTTAGGGTTAGGGTTAGGGTTAGGGTTAGGGTTAGGGTTAGGGTTAGGGTTAGGGTTAGGGTTAGGGTTAGGGTTAGGGTTAGGGTTAGGGTTAGGGTTAGGGTTAGGGTTAGGGTTTAGGGTTAGGGTTAGGGTTAGGGTTAGGGTTAGGGTTAGGGTTAGGGTTAGGGTTAGGGTTAGGGTTAGGGTTAGGGTTAGGGTTAGGGTTAGGGTTAGGGTTAGGGTTAGGGTTAGGGTTAGGGTTAGGGTTAGGGTTAGGGTTAGGGTTAGGGTTAGGTTAGGGTTAGGGTTAGGGTTAGGGTTAGGGTTAGGGTTAGGGTTAGGGTTAGGGTTAGGGTTAGGGTTAGGGTTAGGGTTAGGGTTAGGGTTAGGGTTAGGGTTAGGGTTAGGGTTAGGGTTAGGGTTAGGGTTAGGGTTAGGGTTAGGGTTAGGGTTAGGGTTAGGGTTAGGGTTAGGGTTAGGGTTAGGGTTAGGGTTAGGGTTAGGGTTAGGGTTAGGGTTAGGGTTAGGGTTAGGGTTAGGGTTAGGGTTAGGGTTAGGGTTAGGGTTAGGGTTAGGGTTAGGGTTAGGGTTAGGGTTAGGGTTAGGGTTAGGGTTAGGGTTAGGGTTAGGGTTAGGGTTAGGGTTAGGGTTAGGGTTAGGGTTAGGGTTAGGGTTAGGGTTAGGGTTAGGGTTAGGGTTAGGGTTAGGGTTAGGGTTAGGGTTAGGGTTAGGGTTAGGGTTAGGGTTAGGGTTAGGGTTAGGGTTAGGGTTAGGGTTAGGGTTAGGGTTAGGGTTAGGGTTAGGGTTAGGGTTAGGGTTAGGGTTAGGGTTAGGGTTAGGGTTAGGGTTAGGGTTAGGGTTAGGGTTAGGGTTAGGGTTAGGGTTAGGGTTAGGGTTAGGGTTAGGGTTAGGGTTAGGGTTAGGGTTAGGGTTAGGGTTAGGGTTAGGGTTAGGGTTAGGGTTAGGGTTAGGGTTAGGGTTAGGGTTAGGGTTAGGGTTAGGGTTAGGGTTAGGGTTAGGGTTAGGGTTAGGGTTAGGGTTAGGGTTAGGGTTAGGGTTAGGGTTAGGGTTAGGGTTAGGGTTAGGGTTAGGGTTAGGGTTAGGGTTAGGGTTAGGGTTAGGGTTAGGGTTAGGGTTAGGGTTAGGGTTAGGGTTAGGGTTAGGGTTAGGGTTAGGGTTAGGGTTAGGGTTAGGGTTAGGGTTAGGGTTAGGGTTAGGGTTAGGGTTAGGGTTAGGGTTAGGGTTAGGGTTAGGGTTAGGGTTAGGGTTAGGGTTAGGGTTAGGGTTAGGGTTAGGGTTAGGGTTAGGGTTAGGGTTAGGGTTAGGGTTAGGGTTAGGGTTAGGGTTAGGGTTAGGGTTAGGGTTAGGGTTAGGGTTAGGGTTAGGGTTAGGGTTAGGGTTAGGGTTAGGGTTAGGGTTAGGGTTAGGGTTAGGGTTAGGGTTAGGGTTAGGGTTAGGGTTAGGGTTAGGGTTAGGGTTAGGGTTAGGGTTAGGGTTAGGGTTAGGGTTAGGGTTAGGGTTAGGGTTAGGGTTAGGGTTAGGGTTAGGGTTAGGGTTAGGGTTAGGGTTAGGGTTAGGGTTAGGGTTAGGGTTAGGGTTAGGGTTAGGGTTAGGGTTAGGGTTAGGGTTAGGGTTAGGGTTAGGGTTAGGGTTAGGGTTAGGGTTAGGGTTAGGGTTAGGGTTAGGGTTAGGGTTAGGGTTAGGGTTAGGGTTAGGGTTAGGGTTAGGGTTAGGGTTAGGGTTAGGGTTAGGGTTAGGGTTAGGGTTAGGGTTAGGGTTAGGGTTAGGGTTAGGGTTAGGGTTAGGGTTAGGGTTAGGGTTAGGGTTAGGGTTAGGGTTAGGGTTAGGGTTAGGGTTAGGGTTAGGGTTAGGGTTAGGGTTAGGGTTAGGGTTAGGGTTAGGGTTAGGGTTAGGGTTAGGGTTACGGGTTAGGGTTAGGGTTAGGGTTAGGGTTAGGGTTAGGGTTAGGGTTAGGGTTAGGGTTAGGGTTAGGGTTAGGGTTAGGGTTAGGGTTAGGGTTAGGGTTAGGGTTAGGGTTAGGGTTAGGGTTAGGGTTAGGGTTAGGGTTAGGGTTAGGGTTAGGGTTAGGGTTAGGGTTAGGGTTAGGGTTAGGGTTAGGGTTAGGGTTAGGGTTAGGGTTAGGGTTAGGGTTAGGGTTAGGGTTAGGGTTAGGGTTAGGGTTAGGGTTAGGGTTAGGGTTAGGGTTAGGGTTAGGGTTAGGGTTAGGGTTAGGGTTAGGGTTAGGGTTAGGGTTAGGGTTAGGGTTAGGGTTAGGGTTAGGGTTAGGGTTAGGGTTAGGGTTAGGGTTAGGGTTAGGGTTAGGGTTAGGGTTAGGGTTAGGGTTAGGGTTAGGGTTAGGGTTAGGGTTAGGGTTAGGGTTAGGGTTAGGGTTAGGGTTAGGGTTAGGGTTAGGGTTAGGGTTAGGGTTAGGGTTAGGGTTAGGGTTAGGGTTAGGGTTAGGGTTAGGGTTAGGGTTAGGGTTAGGGTTAGGGTTAGGGTTAGGGTTAGGGTTAGGGTTAGGGTTAGGGTTAGGGTTAGGGTTAGGGTTAGGGTTAGGGTTAGGGTTAGGGTTAGGGTTAGGGTTAGGGTTAGGGTTAGGGTTAGGGTTAGGGTTAGGGTTAGGGTTAGGGTTAGGGTTAGGGTTAGGGTTAGGGTTAGGGTTAGGGTTAGGGTTAGGGTTAGGGTTAGGGTTAGGGTTAGGGTTAGGGTTAGGGTTAGGGTTAGGGTTAGGGTTAGGGTTAGGGTTAGGGTTAGGGTTAGGGTTAGGGTTAGGGTTAGGGTTAGGGTTAGGGTTAGGGTTAGGGTTAGGGTTAGGGTTAGGGTTAGGGTTAGGGTTAGGGTTAGGGTTAGGGTTAGGGTTAGGGTTAGGGTTAGGGTTAGGGTTAGGGTTAGGGTTAGGGTTAGGGTTAGGGTTAGGGTTAGGGTTAGGGTTAGGGTTAGGGTTAGGGTTAGGGTTAGGGTTAGGGTTAGGGTTAGGGTTAGGGTTAGGGTTAGGGTTAGGGTTAGGGTTAGGGTTAGGGTTAGGGTTAGGGTTAGGGTTAGGGTTAGGGTTAGGGTTAGGGTTAGGGTTAGGGTTAGGGTTAGGGTTAGGGTTAGGGTTAGGGTTAGGGTTAGGGTTAGGGTTAGGGTTAGGGTTAGGGTTAGGGTTAGGGTTAGGGTTAGGGTTAGGGTTAGGGTTAGGGTTAGGGTTAGGGTTAGGGTTAGGGTTAGGGTTAGGGTTAGGGTTAGGGTTAGGGTTAGGGTTAGGGTTAGGGTTAGGGTTAGGGTTAGGGTTAGGGTTAGGGTTAGGGTTAGGGTTAGGGTTAGGGTTAGGGTTAGGGTTAGGGTTAGGGTTAGGGTTAGGGTTAGGGTTAGGGTTAGGGTTAGGGTTAGGGTTAGGGTTAGGGTTAGGGTTAGGGTTAGGGTTAGGGTTAGGGTTAGGGTTAGGGTTAGGGTTAGGGTTAGGGTTAGGGTTAGGGTTAGGGTTAGGGTTAGGGTTAGGGTTAGGGTTAGGGTTAGGGTTAGGGTTAGGGTTAGGGTTAGGGTTAGGGTTAGGGTTAGGGTTAGGGTTAGGGTTAGGGTTAGGGTTAGGGTTAGGGTTAGGGTTAGGGTTAGGGTTAGGGTTAGGGTTAGGGTTAGGGTTAGGGTTAGGGTTAGGGTTAGGGTTAGGGTTAGGGTTAGGGTTAGGGTTAGGGTTAGGGTTAGGGTTAGGGTTAGGGTTAGGGTTAGGGTTAGGGTTAGGGTTAGGGTTAGGGTTAGGGTTAGGGTTAGGGTTAGGGTTAGGGTTAGGGTTAGGGTTAGGGTTAGGGTTAGGGTTAGGGTTAGGGTTAGGGTTAGGGTTAGGGTTAGGGTTAGGGTTAGGGTTAGGGTTAGGGTTAGGGTTAGGGTTAGGGTTAGGGTTAGGGTTAGGGTTAGGGTTAGGGTTAGGGTTAGGGTTAGGGTTAGGGTTAGGGTTAGGGTTAGGGTTAGGGTTAGGGTTAGGGTTAGGGTTAGGGTTAGGGTTAGGGTTAGGGTTAGGGTTAGGGTTAGGGTTAGGGTTAGGGTTAGGGTTAGGGTTAGGGTTAGGGTTAGGGTTAGGGTTAGGGTTAGGGTTAGGGTTAGGGTTAGGGTTAGGGTTAGGGTTAGGGTTAGGGTTAGGGTTAGGGTTAGGGTTAGGGTTAGGGTTAGGGTTAGGGTTAGGGTTAGGGTTAGGGTTAGGGTTAGGGTTAGGGTTAGGGTTAGGGTTAGGGTTAGGGTTAGGGTTAGGGTTAGGGTTAGGGTTAGGGTTAGGGTTAGGGTTAGGGTTAGGGTTAGGGTTAGGGTTAGGGTTAGGGTTAGGGTTAGGGTTAGGGTTAGGGTTAGGGTTAGGGTTAGGGTTAGGGTTAGGGTTAGGGTTAGGGTTAGGGTTAGGGTTAGGGTTAGGGTTAGGGTTAGGGTTAGGGTTAGGGTTAGGGTTAGGGTTAGGGTTAGGGTTAGGGTTAGGGTTAGGGTTAGGGTTAGGGTTAGGGTTAGGGTTAGGGTTAGGGTTAGGGTTAGGGTTAGGGTTAGGGTTAGGGTTAGGGTTAGGGTTAGGGTTAGGGTTAGGGTTAGGGTTAGGGTTAGGGTTAGGGTTAGGGTTAGGGTTAGGGTTAGGGTTAGGGTTAGGGTTAGGGTTAGGGTTAGGGTTAGGGTTAGGGTTAGGGTTAGGGTTAGGGTTAGGGTTAGGGTTAGGGTTAGGGTTAGGGTTAGGGTTAGGGTTAGGGTTAGGGTTAGGGTTAGGGTTAGGGTTAGGGTTAGGGTTAGGGTTAGGGTTAGGGTTAGGGTTAGGGTTAGGGTTAGGGTTAGGGTTAGGGTTAGGGTTAGGGTTAGGGTTAGGGTTAGGGTTAGGGTTAGGGTTAGGGTTAGGGTTAGGGTTAGGGTTAGGGTTAGGGTTAGGGTTAGGGTTAGGGTTAGGGTTAGGGTTAGGGTTAGGGTTAGGGTTAGGGTTAGGGTTAGGGTTAGGGTTAGGGTTAGGGTTAGGGTTAGGGTTAGGGTTAGGGTTAGGGTTAGGGTTAGGGTTAGGGTTAGGGTTAGGGTTAGGGTTAGGGTTAGGGTTAGGGTTAGGGTTAGGGTTAGGGTTAGGGTTAGGGTTAGGGTTAGGGTTAGGGTTAGGGTTAGGGTTAGGGTTAGGGTTAGGGTTAGGGTTAGGGTTAGGGTTAGGGTTAGGGTTAGGGTTAGGGTTAGGGTTAGGGTTAGGGTTAGGGTTAGGGTTAGGGTTAGGGTTAGGGTTAGGGTTAGGGTTAGGGTTAGGGTTAGGGTTAGGGTTAGGGTTAGGGTTAGGGTTAGGGTTAGGGTTAGGGTTAGGGTTAGGGTTAGGGTTAGGGTTAGGGTTAGGGTTAGGGTTAGGGTTAGGGTTAGGGTTAGGGTTAGGGTTAGGGTTAGGGTTAGGGTTAGGGTTAGGGTTAGGGTTAGGGTTAGGGTTAGGGTTAGGGTTAGGGTTAGGGTTAGGGTTAGGGTTAGGGTTAGGGTTAGGGTTAGGGTTAGGGTTAGGGTTAGGGTTAGGGTTAGGGTTAGGGTTAGGGTTAGGGTTAGGGTTAGGGTTAGGGTTAGGGTTAGGGTTAGGGTTAGGGTTAGGGTTAGGGTTAGGGTTAGGGTTAGGGTTAGGGTTAGGGTTAGGGTTAGGGTTAGGGTTAGGGTTAGGGTTAGGGTTAGGGTTAGGGTTAGGGTTAGGGTTAGGGTTAGGGTTAGGGTTAGGGTTAGGGTTAGGGTTAGGGTTAGGGTTAGGGTTAGGGTTAGGGTTAGGGTTAGGGTTAGGGTTAGGGTTAGGGTTAGGGTTAGGGTTAGGGTTAGGGTTAGGGTTAGGGTTAGGGTTAGGGTTAGGGTTAGGGTTAGGGTTAGGGTTAGGGTTAGGGTTAGGGTTAGGGTTAGGGTTAGGGTTAGGGTTAGGGTTAGGGTTAGGGTTAGGGTTAGGGTTAGGGTTAGGGTTAGGGTTAGGGTTAGGGTTAGGGTTAGGGTTAGGGTTAGGGTTAGGGTTAGGGTTAGGGTTAGGGTTAGGGTTAGGGTTAGGGTTAGGGTTAGGGTTAGGGTTAGGGTTAGGGTTAGGGTTAGGGTTAGGGTTAGGGTTAGGGTTAGGGTTAGGGTTAGGGTTAGGGTTAGGGTTAGGGTTAGGGTTAGGGTTAGGGTTAGGGTTAGGGTTAGGGTTAGGGTTAGGGTTAGGGTTAGGGTTAGGGTTAGGGTTAGGGTTAGGGTTAGGGTTAGGGTTAGGGTTAGGGTTAGGGTTAGGGTTAGGGTTAGGGTTAGGGTTAGGGTTAGGGTTAGGGTTAGGGTTAGGGTTAGGGTTAGGGTTAGGGTTAGGGTTAGGGTTAGGGTTAGGGTTAGGGTTAGGGTTAGGGTTAGGGTTAGGGTTAGGGTTAGGGTTAGGGTTAGGGTTAGGGTTAGGGTTAGGGTTAGGGTTAGGGTTAGGGTTAGGGTTAGGGTTAGGGTTAGGGTTAGGGTTAGGGTTAGGGTTAGGGTTAGGGTTAGGGTTAGGGTTAGGGTTAGGGTTAGGGTTAGGGTTAGGGTTAGGGTTAGGGTTAGGGTCTAGGGTTAGGGTTAGGGTTAGGGTTAGGGTTAGGGTTAGGGTTAGGGTTAGGGTTAGGGTTAGGGTTAGGGTTAGGGTTAGGGTTAGGGTTAGGGTTAGGGTTA